>NC_083332.1:57332812-57645560 GCF_963455315.2 Globicephala melas | reverse complement strand
TATTACTGAGGCCACTCCACAGTTCTTCTAGAGGCTCCAAGCTGGGGGCTGCTTTGAGGCCACATGTCACAAACCACCCCATAAAGGCCCTTGGTTATTACTGGGCTCTACTGTTGGGCCCGAGAAGCCCACGTTCCTGATCATACCCTCCGAAGTCATCCTGCTTGGCTGAGACAACACTCCAGGCATTTCTCTCCATCTCTATGTAGAAACTGTCTTCTAAACTAACTAAATGACCTCAGATTCCCAATGTGTCCAATTTCTTTCAAACTCCACTCTCCATTCCTCCAGATTTGACAGGCTTAAGGGCAATGGTAAAGTTTATTGGCTCTGAGAAGTGGGATCAGTGCTGCAGCTGGGATCGATGAATGCTAACTCCAATATTACTAACTTGAGGTGTGGGGTTAGTCACTTCACCAGGGCTCAGTTTCCTCATTTGTAAAATGGAAGACATAACTGCACCTACCCTGTGTCAACTACAAATTGGCATTTTCCATTGGCACTTGCCATCTACCTCTACAAGGAGTACATCATGTGCTGCTGCAGCTGCTGACTTGCAACACCCCCTGAAAGGAGTTCAGGGTGGAGAGCAGAGATGAGGCACTCTGTGCTCTGGGAAAAACTGGCAGAACATGTCTTCAAATAGTTAGATATTTTCAGGAGCCAATTTTATGAGCTCAATATTTGTATCTCCTCGTATCTAGAAAAGCACTAAAATCCTTCATGCTGACGTCTGTTCCTTGTGACTAGCAGTAACCTGCACGAGACTAGCAGAAGCTTCTGTAAAAAATAAAATAAAATAAAATAAAATAAAATAAAATAAAATAAAATAAAATAAAATAAAAATGTGCTTGATTGCATGTATTCCCCCTTCGCCAAAATCACATATATACTGACCTTCCCCCTGCCTCTCTGGAGCAGTGTCTCAGAGCTATCTGGGATGCTGTCTCCTGGGCTGCAGTGCTCATTTTGCCCCAAATAAAACTTAACTTGCAACTCTCACGTTGTGCATTTTTTAAGTTGACACCTAGAAGGTTGATGTGAAAATTAAACGAGACAGTCTGTGTAAAGCCCAATGCTAGCATTTAGTGAGTACAATTGACAATCTGACTATTATTATTATTAACGCTAAAAGAAGTCGCCACACTGCCCATTTCGTCCATTCATACATTGCTTTGTTCCTAATCAGCTTATTTCAGGCTCTTAGCAATTCTCTCTCTCCTTTGAGTTTTGCCCTCTGGATCCGTCTTCCAGCCTCTCAACCAGTTTGCCTTGTTTCCCAGACTCCAGCTGCAACAAGGATAGTAACTTCCTGGTGATGATCCACCAGGATGCTCACCCCCTTTCAGCTTTCTGGGGCCATGTGATTCCTTTCAGCCCATGGGAAGTGTCACTTCCAGGTTGAAGCATTTAACAGCTGGTGTTCAATACCTCGGCTCTTTCCTCTTCTGTCACAGCCACAAAGGAGGTCACGGGCTCCATGCAGAACAAGTTGTCAGAGCCTCTGTCAGCCTGGGTCCCTTGGTAACTATGTGGACCAGAGCTTCCCAGCAGGTCCATGATGGACAAGTAGCTTGAGCAAGAAAGAACCTGTGTTGTGTTATGTCTACTAAAGTATTAGGGTTGACTTGTTACTGCAGCATAACCTAGTCTAGCCCTGACTAACACACTAATTTGCTTTTAGATTGACAATCTGTTAATGAGCCTCTTTTGGCCATTCCACATTCCTTAACTGTGCTGGAGGGGTTCTCAGGATGAATATGGCCTACTCTCCCAGGATCCTCTCAGAGCCACCCTCTTGAGCATCTTCTTATGCTAGAACTGATTGTACCCAGTGAAAGGTCTGGTCACAGCCAATGACTCTAAAGAGTTTTTCTGGAGTCAGTAAGAGATTCTAGGAATTCACTTCACTTTTACCTTTGCCAGAATTACTATACACTCATCCAGGAAAGCATGACAGCCAATGTATCTAGACTTCTTTCAATTCTTTAAATATGCCAGCAATATAAATTCACTGGTCCCTTTATCAGTAATATTTTTGCGCCAATCCCTACCACTTCCTTTACCTCCTTTCCTGGCTAACAACCTTCAAGTCTCAAAATAAGTGCCACTTCCTCCAGGAAGCCTTCCTTGATTTCCCCAGCTAGGTGAAGATCCATCTATTGTATACTCCCAAACTTGCCCCAGGTAACACTCAGAGCATTTGCATTTTTTATTTAATGTCTTCTCTGCTGAGTTATAAATTCTGTGATGATGGGGCTGCAGCTGGCTTATTTACCACTATACACTCATTTCCAAATTCTGTACCCGGAAGAGAGTAGGTGCTCAAGAATTATCTACTGATCCATAAAAATTATCTGCCTTTATAAATAAGAGGGAGAACAATTCAGATAGATGCCCCCCCCAACACAAGTAAGCCAGCTCTCACATTAAAATCCCATATCTAGAATGAGATGACGCTCCTTTGAGATAACCCATAACTCGTTGCACTGTAAAAAACTGCTTCCCACAAATTGCTTTCTGCAAAGCTTAGTTTCATTTTGAAAATGTGAAATAAAGTCAGATCCTTGGCTTCTTGATTCTGCCTCACACATAAGCTCACTGTGGTGCTGGCATGATTTTTATGGGCTAGAAATTAGTGGAGTATTCACAAAGAGAAATGTCATGCAAGTCTGGCTCAAGATCCAAATTACAGAGACTTCTCCCGACTCTGAGAATAAAAGGACCTCAACAGAGCAACGCTCTCCAGTCTCGGTGTCAGATTGTTTTCGCTTTTCATTCTGTAGCACCGCAAAGAAAATCTTCTGACAGTGCAAAATACTTGGAGGAAAGTTTCTACCCACCCCTCTGAGTCAACACGTGACAAGAGCTATCTGAGGATAGCTGTTACACGTTTTCACGGCAAAGATTAACAACTCTCCACATACTCCTGGATGGGGTCTTCAAAAACCAAGTTTTAGAATAAACCACTAGGAGCAAGTTTTGAATTAAATTTCTGGGTTGGAATAGAAAATAGAAGCAACTCATCTAATACAAAGAACATAACAAGATAATGTTACACCCACATATGGCAGCTTTTCATTTCTTTTATTTTTCCTAGCGCATGTATATATATACATATATATATATATACACACACACACACACACATACATACACATATATACACACAATTCTTTAATGCTAGAGTATGTGAATACATTATAAAACGTAAGTTATTAATTTATTTCTAAACAAAATGAATGCTTTGCTTGGTGTATTTTTCACTCCTTCATTCACTCAACAAAATATTGTGGCTTTTGGAAAAAGAATGAGTTTTTTTTTTTTTAACCTGCATATAAAGCCCCAGTTTTCATATTTTGTTAATATCTCTGTTTTGACATCTAAGAAATTCTAAGTATTTGAGAAAATTTGCATTGCTTTTTAACATTGAAAACTTTGACAGTTGGGGTAATTTTCTAGTCATTCACCCCTGTGAATCTAAACTGTTATCTTTTTCTAGCTTCTATCAAGGGAAATTACAATACAGTGTAAGGTTCCTCTCCTGATTACAGAACTCATCTTCAATTGTGTCACTGAAAAGACCAAACACATGCAGACATTTGAAATAAGAACCAGTCCCGACTGTTTATTACTGCTTGCTAACTCTTCCTAAGTCCATAAAACAGCAGTGACTCTGAAGTTACTGCAGAGAAAAGAGCAATGCTTAAACGGAAAACGCCGTGTAAATGAACTTTGTAGCGGCTGTTTCAAAGCTTCTAGAATCTAATCGAAGAGGCTCAAAGTTTGGTATCTTTGGTTCGGAGAATCCTTAAAGGTAATCCAATCCAACCATCCAGATGATGTATGAGTCCTCATGTAAAAATGTATTAACTCTTCTGAAAACAGAGCTGAGAAATGTGAAATGACTTGCCTGAAGCCCTCCCCAGCTGACCCAGAGTACACAGCACAGAAGGGCTGCGTGAGCCTGGGCAGGAGAAGACCTCTCTCAGCCCACATTTCTACATGTCCAACTGGGGGTGTATGAGTATCCTAGGGCTGCTATAACAAAGCACCTCAAACTGGGTGACTTAAACAACAGACATTTATTCTCTCATAGCTCTGAAGGTCGAAAGTCCAAAATCAAGGTGTCGGCAAGGTTAGTTCCTTCTGCAGGTTCTGAGGGAGGGTCTGTTCCAGGCCTTTCTCCCAGCTTCTGATGGTTTGCTGGTGACCCAGTTCTTCCTTGTGGCCATCACTCTAGTCTCTGCCTCCATCTTCAGATGGCATTCTTCCAGCGTCTTCTGTGTGTCTCTCATTTCTTTAAGGATGCCACCAGTCATTGGATTTCGGTCCTACCCTAATCCAACATGACCTCATCTAATACATTTGCAAAGACCCTATTTCCAGATAAGGTCCATTCCAAGGTACTGAGGGTCATGAATTTTTAGGGGACACTATTCCACCGGGTAGGGAAAGCGATAATGACATCCACTGCATAGGGT
Organism: Globicephala melas; assembly: GCF_963455315.2. Classification (NCBI taxonomy): domain Eukaryota; kingdom Metazoa; phylum Chordata; class Mammalia; order Artiodactyla; family Delphinidae; genus Globicephala; species Globicephala melas. The sequence goes on along the minus strand of NC_083332.1, from coordinate 57,641,076 downwards.
GGTGGTGAGCATTAAAAGCATGTAAATAAATATAGGGAACTATGTCTGCCACATAGTAGAAGCATGATAAATGTTGGCTGTATTAGGAATTGTCTCTAAGCCCAGGCTGTATTCCTACATAGCACACAGGATAATTTCATTCTAATGTCGATGCTTTCAGCTTCTGTTGACACATTTTTAACCTCCAAGATGCTTCCTACTGGGTATATGGGGCAACTTTTGGCCCAAAACATTCTCTTATATTTCCATCCTTTACTCCCTTACTTTTTTTTTTTTTTTTGCGGTACGCGGGCCTCCCACTGTTGTGGCCTCTCCCGTTGCAGAGCACAGGCTCCGGATGCACAGGCTCAGTGGCCATGGCTCACGGGCCCAGCCGCTCCACGGCATGTGGGATCCTCTCGGACCGGGGCACGAACCCGCGCCCCCTGCATCGGCAGGCGGACTCTCAACCACTGCGCCAACAGGGAAGCCCTACTTCCCTACTTTTTTTTTTTTTTTTTTTTTTTTTGCGGTACGCGGAGCTCTCACTGTTGTGCCCTCTCCCGTCGTGGAGCACAGGCTCCGGACGCGCAGGCTCAGCGGCCATGGCTCACGGGCCTAGCCGCTCCGTGGCATGTGGGATCTTCCCGGACCGGGGCAAGAACTCGTGTCCCCTGCATCTGCAGGCAGACTCTCAACCACTGCGCCACCAGGGAAGCCCTACTTCCCTACTTTTAATCTTAGTCTTCATCAATTATTTGGAGACTGGAGGAGGGCTGGCAAAACCCTGATCTTTGCCTCTGAACCAGATATAAAAGAAATTTGTCTTGTACCTTTTGGAGAAGTTTTTCAGATAAAGGGGACCCGATACTTTGGAGCAGGCAGCATTTCAAGTCCTCTGCTGTCACCCTTTCCACTGGGCATCCTGGGGGCAGGGTCTGAGTGACAGGCTATGGGATTCGGGTCATATTCAGACCTGACCGTTGATCTTTGCTTGATGCTTTGCAACTTGGGAAAAAAAAGTAAATCCAACCCAACTTACTTTGTTTCAAAGTCCATTTCCTGTGGTGCTAGCAGGCATCAGAGGCTCAAAGACAATTCGTGAATTGTTTGGCGAGCATAATCCTGGAGTTTAACATGAGGTTCAACCGACAGAGATCTGGGCTTTTCTTTCTTCCCGTGTTTTTGTCCATCTGTGAAATACTTTCTGGATTTAGCTGATTTTCCAGGATCAGGGTTAAAAAGCCCGCTGGATTTGATCAGCGGTTCTCAGTCTTAGTGTGTGTTGACATCATCTGGACGGTTTGTTGAAAACACAGAATGTGTGGTTCTGTCTTTAAGTAGGCAGACAAGCACCCCAAGCACATGTGGGAAATGAAACACTGGTGGTGAGGACATCAGCTTCTAGCCTCGTGCCTCTGGGTCTCATCCTCTCCATGGAAGAATTCCGGAAAGGATTTCTCACCTATTGTGGTCCTTCTCTTAAAATTCCTTATTCCAAGGATTACTTCACCTGTCAAGGTAGCTCTAATTTCCTGATAACATTTTGAGAAGTGGAAACTTTTGCCAAAGAAAGTTATTCTCTCATTGGCGTATTGTGTATTTTTAATATTCCATTAGACTTCGTCCACTTATCTCTATAATTTCAAATTGTACTATATCATTTATGGGCTGCAAAAGGATTTTCACAGGCAAGTTCAGTCCAATTGTGCAACGGTGTGTTTATCAGTTTCCTCAAAATGTCATTTAAATTCATATTTCACATTCTGAGATCTATGCTGTGTTCTCTCTCCATCTCGGAAAGCAAAAAATCACACACATCCAACTACCACCTCTAATATGAATAAAAAATGTTCTCCACTTTATCTATTCGAAACCAATATCCTTGAAGAATTTAAGTATCTCACTATTTTTCTTTTCTTTCCCACAAAATAGCCCCAGGAGAAACCCGTCAGCCACATCTCAGCCATCCGTTCAGAGGGCTTACTGGACAGAGCTGACAAATCCAATCCCACTGTAAAACGAAGCAAAAACATATAAAAAAATCCTTTAAAGTTGAGTTAATGATAGACATGAAGGAGACATGCCCACAGAATCATACCAGGATTCCATTATTCTGACCAGGCTCCTGTCATCTTGCCACCTACCAGCTGCGTGATCCTGGGGAAGTTACCAACCTTCGAGCTTAGCATCCTCATGTGTATCATGAAGAAAATAACAGTCCCCCAAACTCAGAGAGTGTAAGAATGAAATGAGAATTCATGGAAAGTATTCAGCCCAATGACTGGCTCATACTGAATCTTCAATAAAAGTTAGTTCTATTATTAGTATGACTCTTTATTGCCAAGTAAGGACTCTTTGATAACTTGTTTCATTTCCTCTGATGTCTTACTCTTTGCCTTTATGTTTTCTTCCCTCTGCCAGTAACAGTCTTCCTCCCTCTCTTCGCAGAAACCTTCTTCTTACTGTCTAAGTCAGGAGTCAGCAAACTATGGCCCATGGGCCAAATGTGGCACACCGCTTGCTTTTGTCAATAAAGTTTTACTGGAACACAGCCATGCTCATCTGTTTATGCTGTGCTGTCTGTAGCTACTTTTGTGCTACAATGGCAAAGTTGAGTAATTGCAACAGAGACCATATTGCCCAGAAAACCTAAAATATTTACCATGTTGCCTCCCATAGATAAAGTGTGCAGATCGCTGCTCTGAACCCCCAGATCAAGTCATCCCATTCGTGGCCATCTTCCCCAGTCCTCTGAGACAAAGCTACTTCTCTGGCCATGCATGTCCCTGGTCCTGCATATCACTGTGCTATAAACAATCATCTCCACGCCTGTCTCCCTGCTACACTGTGTGAGCACCTTGCAGGTGGGCATCAGCTCTCACATCTTTGAAACCCCAGGCTAGGAGGGTGAAGGCCTTCGGAGAAGGAAGGCCCTGAGGGGTGGAGGAGAAGAGGGTTGCGTGGAGGGGTTCTGGAATCTCAGCTTCCAGTAGGGGTCACAGAAGGGAGGACAGAGGGCTTTTGCGGTGTGTGCACGCTACACACATCCCACACAGACAAGTGTACACCCACCTGTGCACACAGCTATGTTCACATATACACACTTTTGCATAGCCCGTAACTCCATGCACCCATTAGCAGCATAGCAAAGTACAAATGCACACACATCAGTAGGGTCTTCATACCTGTGAACCAGGACTGCTGCCTGCCATATCAGTAAACAAAGGATGTTGCAGCCATCAAGCCACCACATTACAGCCGCCCCCCGAAGGTGAGCCCTGCGGGAACTTGGGATGGAAACAGGATGCCAGCCATCTAGCAGTCAACTGCTGCAGCCACCCCGACAAGACAATGCACCCTGAGGAGACTCAGGATGAGAACACGGAGGATACTGGTCCAGATAGCTGAGGTGCGAATCAAAGGAATGATTTCAATGAGCCCAGACTCTGCATCTTCCCATACATAGAAAAGCACTAATTTTATTAACTTGAGATGTCTGGTTTTCTTTAATTAACAATAATCTTTTGATGTTCTGACTACCTGGTCTTTGCTGCAAAAACTCCTGTATATCCTGGCTCCCCCCACCCCGCCCCACCTCTTCAGAGCAGTCCCTCAGAGCTATCTGAGAGTCCTGTCTCCCAGGCTTGAAGTCCTAAGAATGTCTGCCAAATAAAACATTAACTCTCAACTTTTAGGTTGTGCGTTTTTCTTCAGTCGACACACCTCAGTCCTACATGGCACCTGTATCTGTTGCATGACATCTTAAATATAGAGACCAGAAGGGAAGGATGGATCTAGCTGGCTCTCTGATTTCATTTTGTTCTCCCAGAAGCAGACCCTAAGACAAAGATTTGGGTGCAAACAGCTTATTCAGGAGGTGATCCCAAGAAGCACAAGTGAGTGAATAGGAGAAGTGAGACAGAAAATGAGAAAAAAACCAATATATGGGGCGGTAATGAGCAGGTTATCACTGTGGGCAGTTGGGGTTCAATCCTGCGGGGTTATCAGGAGACTGGGTAGAACACGTCTCAGAGCTGTCCTACTCAAAGGGTGAGGAGGGGATATTTATCATCCATAACTCTTGTCTCTCAAGGGTTGGTGGCTGCTCCTTGAGCATGAACTCCCCCAGAAGACTGAGCACACTCCCATGGGAAGAGGAAGTCTCCAGGCTGACAGCTGCAGGGATGACAGCCCATTGGGAGTGGTGAGCGTAGGGCACTGCCACGTTATCTAACCCAAGAGTCAGAGGGTCGATGCCATCACCATATTGCATTAGCAGGGGTGGGGGATGCACGGTTTATCCCCAATTTTCCATTCCATCTCCTCACTCTCCCCTTCAGAGCCCCAGTGAGTAAGTTGTTGAACCAGGGACACTAGAAGGAAATTATTGCTCTGATTCAGAAGACTCTACATTTACTAAGCAAAAGTTATTTTTAAATTAAGTGATAAGACTCTTGGTCAATTTTTATTTAAAAACAAGGATGTTTGAGCATGCACCATTAAACAGGATTAGGCAATTCAGAGAGCTATGCCAAGAGGCAGGGTGGCTTTAGAAACCAACAGTCTAGCTCAGTTAAGCATTCCAGTTGTCTTTGGAAAAACTTTTTTTTTTTTTTGTTCTCTAATTCCCTTCCAAAGAAGCAACCAAATATCACTATTCTACTGTTAAGAATGGGATTAAGAGTATGAACTAGTTAATACTGCTTCTAAACCCCTTTAAAGGACTTAGTCTTTCTAATGAAGACTGCTTTGAAAATACCATTGGCTTCAAATGTATTTGACTTAAATTTCCCCAGAGACAGGGACAACTAAGTTCAAGTCTAAGGTCAGAGGTTGGGATCAGGGAATCATGTTTTCTCCTCTTTGCATGAGAGTAGGAGGCGAAGACAGAGATGGTGCCGCAGTTGGGTGACTATGCTCACCCTCTCCTTTCTTCTTTCCCTTCCCCTCCATGTCTCTACATCCTGGCCCCCCTCCACTACAGACAAACCCATAAGATTGATAAATGGAAGGCTGGTGGCTAAAGGTTTTCCCTTGATCTGTTATTTAGAACCAAGTAGGGCCAACAGCCAAGCAGGTCCCTGGTACAGACGGCATTTTTCTAGATACTATCATCTCGCTGAAGTAGTATTTCTCTTCTCTTTTCTGGAGGCACTGTTGTTGTCAGATCCTCTCGGCACCCATGCTCAGACAGAGAATCATTGTGCTGCTTCTGAATGTAGAAGGCAGTAGTCTGGAAGATGTTGTTTGGATGATCAAAATTTGAATACTGGGGGAGGTGAATACTGGGAGCTATCCAGCAGGATAGCTCTCATCTTCTTCAAGCGGTCATAGAATTCCTTCTTCCTTGCTCTTGGCATGGCCCTGTGCTGTAGCAGTAAGCAGGTAGGTACTGTATCATAACTCTCGTTGTATTTGAGACACGAATTTGGCCGAGCATCTCAAAGTCTGTATCTATGACTTATTTATTTCTGTCATGCCAGTATGCTGGAGAGTTTGCTGGAGAGGAGAGGAACTCAATAAACACTGACCACCTCGATCAAAGATTCAATAATCCCATGTTTTCCTCTTCTATCCGTCCACGTCACAGATGACAAATGACATGGCAAGAGCGTCCCCACTCCTACCTTCCTCTCTCAGGGAAGACATTACTAATCAACTACTGGAGAAACCAAATGTGACTCAGAATCCTTCCCAACACAGCACTCCAGAAAGCCACTGATAGCCTTCAGAGTGGGCATGTGAACTTAAAGCTATATTTCACTTTTAACTGTGTAGACCACGCCTACCTCTCTCCTTGGCTACAAGATCTGCCAACCAAGCAAAGTACCACGCCAAACTAACATCCAGGATGTTATTCCTTCCCTAGAACCAACTGTTGGACTGAATCAATGGATTCATTTGGGGGCCACACAAGCCCAAGGTTTAAAATTTACAATCTGATAAGTTTCCTTTTCTATCAATTCAGAGAATCACTGATAGGTCACTTCACAAAGCATCCCTAGGGACCCATTATGCTTGAGCTCTGTGACAGCCAGTCACAAGGAAGGCACAGAGTGGCCATCAAGAATGTCTCTGTTTAGTGAGATGGAGGGCAGGAGAATGAACCCAACACACGTGGGCTCTCCCAGAGGGAAGAGGGAGCGTTAAACAAGGGAGATGTAGCTTCCACTCGGTTCCTCCAAGCTGGAGTCTTAGACATTTTGTGCCATGGACACCTTCAGGGTCCTTATGAAGCTTGTGGACACCTTCTCAGAATATGTTTTTAAACACATAAAATAAATGCATAGGATAACAAAGGAAGACAATTATATTTAAACACAGTTATCAAAATATAAGGAAAATAACTTGATGGTACATGTGCTTCTTTATCAACTCATCAGTAACAAGATTGAGTGTTAAATCTAATTATTACATTAATTTCAAAGAAGTAAAGAAAAATTGCAGGGGAAATTTTTTGGATATATCTCCATCCACTGTGATGGGATATGAAAATATCTGTGACTTTGGTTATCAAGAGCTGCCGAAACAGCCAGCACTGTACTGGTTTACCTACGCTCCCCAAAGGAAAAAGGTACAAATTGTAGCTAGTAGTTAATGAAAATAAATATGAAGTATTTTCTCATTCACGTTCATGCACCCTCCTAGATTCTATCCACAGACTTCAGATTAGGGCCCTGCCTCTAGGAAAAATTACAGGGATTTTTTACAGAGAAGGGAGATTTTAAAGTTGGAAATCTTGATGCTTTATTTGAGGCTGATTTTTCTTTATAATAACTACATTCACATGTCACCATGGGCCTTATTTGGCAGGACACTAACTGCTGGCTTGTATGAATATATTCCCTATTTTAAAAAAAACACTATAAACAAATGTTATTTAAGAAGGACATTCTTTGAAGCGGCTGCGCTGGTCACCCTGGGAGGCCAGGTAATCTCGTTATCTGCTCTAACACCAGCTGCTGTCGTACTGAGCTCTGGCTGGGTGTCTGGTGGAGAGGATGAAGCTGTTATATCTGGCCCGAAGCCACACCAGCCAGTCACTCAGGGTGGACCCAGCTCCAGGGCTGGCTCCCATCTTGCCAGAGCGGAAAACGCCGAGTCCAGGTCATAAACGTCCCGCTCCATTTTCTACCCTGCACAGAAAAAGAAGTGGCCAGCAAAGCCTTCACTGTCCCCCTCTGCCTGTGGGGACATTCGGTATGCTGAGTGCTTTTTGATGGTGTCCACCCTTTTCTGTCTCTTTAACAGGAAATCTGCTCTGTGCTGGGTTCAAGAAACCCCTCTAAAATCCTCCCGCCCAGAGAGCCCTTGGAAGAGAAGAACCAAGGGCCATGCTTCATTTTTCCATCCTCCGGTTTCTCTGTGGAAGGACTTGAGCTGGTGGACACTCTGGCCCCCCCCATGCCCCCTCCCCCCACGCAGGGTCCCTCTTCCTATCTTGCACGAAGGTAGCTTATGGGCCAAGGCTGTCCTGCTGCATCCTCCTGCCCTCACTCCACCCCAGGGAAGTGGATGGAGATACTCGGCTGTGAGAGTGGCATCTCCCCAGCTGGCTCTCCCTCTGTGTCTCTCTTTCTTCCTCCCCGCTATCTCTCTCTGCCGCAGGCTTTGCCTCTCTGCCTGGGAGAGGATTCCTCGGGTGGGCTCCACGCAGGTGGGTGTAGCCTCTGGTTGTCCCACTCTGCCTGTGACTCAGGGGGGCCAAGTCTCTAATTCAAGCATAAAGTATCAGCAAGTTTCCTTGGCCACAGACTCATGGCTCTCCTTGTCGATCAGTTTCATTGGTAACTGAGCCTACGGCTTGGTCTCCAGTTGTCCTGTGTCTTGTTCCTTGGGGGGTTCTAATTTGGGAGGAGAAAGAAGGAAGGGCATTGTTCATGGACTCCTAGCACCCCAACACTATAGCATTTGCCTGAACGAAGAAAGCCCTCACCTTCTACCCTTTGCCTAATTAATGAGGATGTGGCTGGTCTCATAACATATATGCAGCACCTGTGATTACAGCTGTCCAGAGGATGCAAAATCCACACTCCGGTGCAGACTCTGTAAGGCACAGAAGTAAAGCAGAAGCAACAGGTTCTCCTGTGCCCTTAGTGAGAGCTAATGGAAGCCACCTCCTGCAGGCAACACTGGGATTTCCTTGCACTGACTCAAGTGGGCTGCTTGGGTTGGATGGCAGACACTCAACCTTCCAGACAGGCCCCGAGCTATCAACTGATAGGCCTGATAACGGTCTGGCCAAGCAGACTTCACCCCTGGATAGAACACATCTGGTCATCCTCAAGTCTCATCATTATTTTATTACTGGTAACAATGGCTACTATTGGTTGAGAGCTTTCGAAGTGCCAAAGCTGATGTACTTCACATGTCATCACCTTCGCTCTTCCAAACCGTGCAAAGCAGGTTGTATCAGTTTCCTATGGCTGCTGTAACATCTTGCATAACTTAGTGACTTGAAGACAAAATGGGTTTATTATCTTATAGTTCTGGAGATCAGAAATCCAAAGTGGGTCTCACCGGGTAACATCAAGGTGTTGGCAGGGCTGCGTTCCTTCTGGAAGTTCTCTGAACTTGTTTCCTTGTCTATTCCGGTTTCTGGAAGCTGCCTACATCTCTTGGATGGTGACCCCTTCCTCTATCTTCAAAGCCAGTAGCACAGCATCTTTAAATCTCTCTTTCTCTCTCTGACTCTGACCTTCCTACTTCCCCCCCTATAAGGACACTTGTGATTATATCAGGTCCAAATAGAAAACCCAGGATAATCTCTGCATCTCAGTATTCTTAACTTAATCACATCTGTGAAGTTCCTTTTGCCCTGTAACCTAACATACCCACAGGCTCTGGGGATTAGGATGAGGACGTCTTGAGGGGCATATTCTGTCTATCCTATAGGTCACGTTATAAGCACCATTTTAGAGGTGAAGAAACTGAAGCTCAGAGAGGTGAAGTGACTTGTCCAAGGTCACACAGTTAACAAGATACAGAGCCAGGATTCCTCCTCAGGGCTCTAAAATTCCCAGGCCTGTGTTCTGAGCCGTTACACCCCACGGCCTTTCTAATTGGAGAACTGAGGGAAACCGAGTAAAACTTTTCAAACGTGTGAAGAGGCTCAGAGCAAAGAACGAAGAAATTCCTGAAGAAGTTTTATAAACTATAAGGTTGTCCTTTAGGCAACCAGATTTTCCCCTCAATATGGTCTGTGCTATTCTCTCAGCAGCCTGCGGGGAGTAGACAAAGCAGAAGTTTGGGGGTCAAGTCCAATTCTCACATGGATTTCCAGCATGTGAATCAGGAAGGTCACGTCAGCCCTCGGGAACTTGGCTGCCCCTGTGGAAAATGGGTAGGTGGTCCTATGGTGGTCCTATGGTGGCCCTATGAGGGTTATGGCCCTGACTTAATGCCTGGCTGAAAAAATCGATGCTGTAATTGTTCACACCATAGATGTCCAGTGGAAGTACAACATACACTACCCCGTGTATTAGATAATCGAACACCAAGAAGAGGTAAGAATGGAGTTTTCCATCCTTCCCCATCCCAGAAATCCAGAGCTCAAGGAGACAGAACACAAGAATTAGAACCCAAGGAGTCTTCCATGGAGTAAAAGAAGTCTGCAAAACAGTTTATAAGACACAGGGGAGCAAATATCTAAAGGAATTTAATCTTGGTTCCTACTTTTGAGGTCCATAAATAGAGATGCTGTTCATTGAATTTCAACAGTCATTTCTACAGCTGTTCTTTGCAAAGGTCAAAAAAAATTTCATTTCCCATGGCTGTCTTAAAAACACAGAAACACACACCACACTATATCTATTAAGCTGCCTGCTGGAACCGATGAAAGGAAAGGTAAGCAGCACATGTACCTGACAAGGAAAGCCACTGCCATGGCCATGTGGCTTGAAGCAATGAGAATGCTTATCATTTCAAGTGGGGAAGTTTTGACAAGATTTACCTTAATACACCCTTAAAAACATTCTTTCCTGACAGTTTAAATATGTTGCCTGTGATCCTAGCAATATTGGCAGAGGCCACGATGCCTAGTATATGATTCCCACCACAACATTGTAAAACAATTACACTCCAATAAAGATGTTAAAAAAAAAAGATAAAGGAGAATTCAAACAAAGAAAAGTGCTCAGCTCAAACTCCTTAAAAAGACTAATGATACTTTTACAATGGAAATGTTAACACTGCATTTTAAGGGCCTCATTTGGAGACTGTTTGCATTTGCAAGAAAAAAGCAAGCAAGAAAAAGAAAACAAACCCTCCAAACTGACCATTAGCTACTTGGATTAGTTGCAAATTGCTCTGGCTATGTTCAGAAAAGCTGGCAGATTTCAGCTGATGAATTTCAGTCTAGCAGCCAAGATGATCGACTAAATAAACCATTTATCAAATGTTAGGGACCTCTATCTGATTTTACTTTGTAGTGCAGCCAGACATAGTTTAAAAACATAGACAGAGCTATCAGAATGAGGGGCTGAGTATGGTTATACAAAAGAATAAAACAGTGCCCCCAATGAACCCGATTTCGTTTAGTAGGATATGGTCCTTATTTTGTCCAAACATTTCCCCATTTAAGCAAGAGGCCCAGATCCTTGTGACCACCCTGTTCACCAAGGTATTCTTAGAGCCTAGTGCAGTTCCTCACACAGGGTACGTATAAGGTGAATAAATTAGATTGCTGGATGATTACACGAGGGCAAGAGTAAGCTCTCAACTAAAATAAAATCATTTCTTTTGTTTATATACCCATGCTAGGATGTGGATCTTGCAGTAAGTTCTGAGACAGTCTGTTAACTATGTACTCATAGATACAAACTGAAGGAACATAAGCCATCCATCCCTCCATTCATGTCTTTATCCGTCCCTCCATCTATCTGTTCATCCATCTATCCCTCCATCCACCCATCCCTCTGTCCATCCCTTCTTCCATCCCTCCCCCTCCAACCATCTCTTTATCCATCCACCCCTCCATCCAGCCCTTCATCCATCCATCCATCCATCCATCCATCCATCCGTCCATCCATCCAACAAATCTTTACCGAGTGTCTTATTTACCTGGCACTATGTTTGGCAATGGGAATACAGAGATGGGACAGAGATCCAAGATCTCTTTCTTTAGAAAGGGTATGTTCTGGAATGGTTTCAGAAAAAGTGAACAGAAGAGCTCGTAATGGAAAATACACCAAGTTTCCAAGTCAAACTTGATGTCTATTAACATCGAACTTATGATAAGGCAAGGGCAATACATAGTCACTGCAGCTGCTCTCACGACTCAGCTGTGAATCCAAGGAACTGCAGTAAAACCCAGCCCAGCACTGGCAAAAACGAAGAGTCATGACTCACAGAATAAAGTGAACATACCCTGCACCATCTGGGGAGACTCTTCTTATGTCTGTGGCATGTGGGTAGAAACAGTACGTAAAGCTCTCAGCAGCATCTGATGGGAACTGGAGCCCGAGTTATCAGCAGTCATAGGGAGTGTGACAAATGGTAATGACTGTACAACGCTTTGCTATCTGCAGAAGGAGAGGGGGTCGTGCACATCTCGAAAAGGCGATACAGTTGGTAGTGCAGATGTCATTACCAGTGATTACTGATGAGGAAATGGGCTCAGAGAAGGTAAATGATTTGCCCAATGTCACACAGCTGGCCAGGTGGGGAACTGGCACTCCCAGGCGGCATCCTACAGAACAAATCGCACACCAAAGGCATTCAATAAATGTTTTCTTTAAGAACTATAGTCTCAAAGTTGGAAAAGACATTAAAGATGTAACCTTTACTAGTTAACTGAATCCCTTCTGTTATGTCCTACAAAGGGCAGTCTGTGTTTGCCTATATCCTACAACAGGGAACTGACTAACCACTCTTAAAATTTCCTACTAAATCAATAATGATAATGATGACAGCTTGTGTTTATTCAGAATAGACAATGTACTTCACATATTTTGACACATCTGATCCTCACCAACAACCCACTTGAGGTAGGTGCTGCTATTCCCACTTTATAGGTGAAAACCAAGGCACAGAGAGGTCCAATAACCCACTGCTATGGGTTGAAGTGTGTCCCCGCAAAAGATATGTTGAAGTCCTAACCCCAAGTACCTGTGTATGTGACCTTATTTGGAAACAGGGTCTTTGCAGATGTAATCGAGCAACGATGAGGTCTTTAGGGCGGGTCCTAATCCAGTATGACTGGTGTCTTATAGGAAGACACAGGCATGCACAGAGGGAAGACAACATGAAAATACACTGCTCCAGAAGAAGGACATGTGAAGATGGAGCTGGAGACTGGAGTGATGTGTCTACAAAACAAGCAATGCCAAGAACTGCTGACAACTACCAGAAGCTAGAAGAGGCAAGGAAGGATTCTCCCCTAGAACCTTCCAAAGGAGCCTGGCCCCCCTGACACCTTGATTTCAGACTTCTGACCTTCAGAGCTGTGAGAGGATAAAATTCTGTTGTTTTAAGCCACCCAGCTGTGGTACTTCATAACAGCAGTCCTAGGAGACGAATACACTCACCTAGGTCAAAAGCCAGATAAATGATGGGGCCAGGATTCTTTCCCCAGATCCCACCTCCTAAGTCAGTAGGAACACTGAAACATGCTCTCCAAAGGCAGGAAGACCATGCAATTCACAGCACATTTGAATCACCTGGGTTCTTCTTTCAACTACTGATGCCTGTGTTCTACCCCCCGTGCCCCGCCCCCAGACTGATTTTACGGATCCAGCTTTGTTTGCAGCACTGAGGTTTCTAAAGCTCCTCAGCAAAGTTTGAGAACCAGTGTCCTAGTTGATGCTACTCTTCCCCTCTAGGGGAGTAAGCAGAACAAATCCACTCTCTTTTTCCAAAGACCAGCCCTCCTTAAACAGGAAGACAGCCCTCCTGTTCCCTCTGAGCCCCCCTTTTCCAGGCTACACATTCCCAGGTGGTCCACTATCCGAAGGAGGCCCACAGTCAACTGTGCTGCCCCAGAGGACTCCTGAATCACGGCGCCTGCAAATGCACCCGCTTTGGGGGAAGCCACAATGTAGTTAACCTTGGACAGACTGGAAAGCAGGGACTGACCCACTGTCCCTTCCACCGACCATATCATTTTCCACCTGGCCTGGTGTTCTCCCCAAGGTCACGGCTCAGTGGAGGCGGAACATCTCAGGGAGATGCCCACTGCACAGACAGCATCTGCTGGGCAACGCTGGTGGCCCACAGAATTGGAGCCAAGGCAGAGGCTGATCGTAGTTAGGAGGGAGAGGAGGGGGTCAGTTATAGTTATGGGTCCTCAGAAGATGAAGTGGATGAGCTGCCTTCTAGCATGTTCCCATTGCCCAGGGTGGGTGAGAGATGGGCGGTCTTGCTCCCGGCTCTGCACTGCAATCGGGTCTAGAGGCTGCAACGACACCCTGGGCAATGAAAGGAGGTCACCTGGCCAGATAGCGGCCTGAGCACACAGAGGGGCCATACGTTTCGCGCTGCCTGCCTCTCTCTCTCCCCGACATCCTTCCTTCCCTTCACCTTGCAGCAAAGATGTTCCTGAGCTAAGGACTGGGACCATGCAGGGAGGACACACTGACACAGTCCTCTCCTCCTCAGAGCGCGGGAAGGGGCAGCGCAGTGAAGGCACCTGTCTCCCCTGGCCCCGCTCAGGACGTCCTGGGAAGAAGAAAGGGCAGCGACCAAAATGGCAGCATTAAACAGCACTGATTGGCGTCCTTGCCTGTCCTCCATGACAAGCTTTAGTACAGAGTGACTGTGTGACAGGCAGGAAAGGTGGACGGGCAGGTTCAAAAGAAACAGTGCCTTCCCACCTCCCTGAGGTCTTCTGTCACCTCCCTCTTGGGGTCTTGTCGGGGTCCTCTTTGGGAACGTACTAGATGGAAAATCAAAGTGAAAACTTTACATCAATCGAGCTCAGGTCAACGCTTGAACTTCCGGAACCTCCACTCCCACAAGGCGGGGGCCAGACAGGAGCAAACCATTTGCGAAATCTCAGGGGCCCCTCAGCTCTAGGAGGAGTCCCATCCTATTTGTTAACACCCATTCAACGCGCAAACACACCATTGGAGTTACTGTCAGTGAATACATGGTAACCACACTTAACAATGGTTTAAATCATATCAAAGTTTGTAGGGGTCCCAATGGAATATTTTCTTAAAAATGAATGGTGCATAAATCTGTTTTAAGTGTTCTGCCCAGATGATCCAGAGGTAGACTTCTGAAACCACACCTAACACAGGATGCCTTCTCAGAAGGTCTCCAGAAATAGTAACAAACAATTCCATAATCCCGCTGCGGGAACTTGTCATATGGACATGAACCCTGGGAAAGGTACAGTGAGATGAAAACACTGCAAACTGGAACATACTCATGGGAAGTCTGACGCGCAAGTTCTGGCCCTTTAAAGATAAGCAACTTGAAGTCACGTTTTACCCTTTCAGCAAACTTGCCCAAGAGAATCTTAGCACAGCACTAGTAAACAGACAAGGCTTGCCTGAATCCAGGGACATTTCTTTCCTTCAGATTGTAGCCATGTTGCCTGGGTCAACACTGAACTCTGGAAACCCTCACAGAAACATGTCACTTTTCATTCATTTTCATTGATTTTCCAATTTTGGTTAAATTGCGTTGATCTTTTTTTCCTTTATGGAGCTGTTTATGTATTGTAGCTGAAAAGGCTTATTAATTTAACTCCCATAGTAATATACTTATTGCTACTTAACAAAAACCCAAATGACAAGAACATGAACTTGAGACACATTTGTCCCCCAAATAAACCTTAAAAATGGAATGATCTACTATATTATCATTTTGGTTTATAAATAGAGACTTACAATGCATTTTCTACCAGTAAAAAGAGAAGCTGAGATGGAGAAATCACCTTTCTCTTGTAGGAAGAATTTCCAAGTGCCTTCAGGAGAACTAGAGGTTATGGGAAAGCTGGTGTGTGTGCGTGTGTGTGTTCTCGCACATGCGTGCTGGGAGGGGAATAAAGGGAGAAATGGAAAGTTCTTACTTGCCTCTGAAGAAGATAATACGTCAGTCAGGCAGTCATAAAAATAGGGAGGTTTGGAAAGAGAATGAGAGACAAAATGGAGGAAATGGACTTAAAATGTTCTTTTTTCTGCTTCCTATTTTTAACGAGAAACGATTACATTTTCCAAGTGACAATCAGAGTTTCAATGCAAATTTCAATCTCTTCCTCTCTTTCCAATAATTCCCCATTTTCAGCTACTGTTTCCCACTTTTCACATGTAAAATCTTAGTGTCATCTCCAATTCATTCTTGCCAATATGCCAAGAAACCTATAATTAGGAGTGCTGAAATTGTGGTAGGTAGTGGGCAAACAAACATGCAGACGATCACATCTGTTTTCAAGAAATTTACTGTCTAGGCCAGCGGTGCCCACTAGCACTTTCTGTGATGGTGGTGACAGTCTCTGTCTCGGCCAGTATGGTGGCCACTAGCCACACAGGGCTCCTGAGCAGTTGAGATGTGGCTGGTCTGACCAAGAAATTGATTTTTACATTTTAATTTCAAGGATGTGAATTAAAATTTAAATAACCACATGTGACTAGCGGTTACTGCATCAGGTCTAGACCAAGAGGAAGGGGATATTCTTGTGTTTTTTTTTTTGTTTTTTTTTGCGGGGGGCGGGGCACACGGCACGTGGGATCTTAGTTCTGTGACCAGGGTTCGAACCTGCATCCCCTGCATTGGAAGGGAAAGTCTTAACCGCTGGACCGCCAGGGAAGTCTGACAGAAGGGGATATTCTTTAAAGAGACAGATGACAGTGTAAAGGAGCATGTGACAAATGCCATGTGAGGGCTGCAGCTCAGAGCAGTCAGAGTGGAGGAGGAAGAAGGCTGTGGAAGACTCAGCGGTGGAGCACCGCTTCCTAGATGGGGCGCATCTAACCCAGAAGCTTGTGAAGAGCTACAGCGAGGAAAACAGAAAGGAGGGGAGAAGGCATTTCTCACCCAAGGAGTTTTTAAATCAAAGACACAGAGGGGAAAATGCACAGGACTGTGAGGGAAACCCAGCCCTCGTCCTGCGGCAGATGGTGCTTGCAGAAGGTCGAGGGTGACTGCCAGGGGGCACGTCCATGGAACGATGCCCTGCTGGGAACAAGGGATCCCAGGATGGGGGCAGATCTGGGGGGGTGATCGAGGCAGAGAATCCTCAAGTGGGTTGACATGCTGTGTGAAGGGCCAAGAGGCTCTCCTCTGGAAGGTAGCCTGTGGGGGATGACAGGGTAGCCCTGGGACTTGGGAAATAGGCCAGGGCCACCAGACAAATGTAGGGGGATGTAAGTGGGCCAGGAACACATGCCCCCCTAAGTGCGACAGCTGCTACCAGCTCCACCTGACTGTCACAAGTGGTCCGACCCATCGTCCACATGTCCACACTGGGACCCCGATTTCCAGAATTTCTGATTTTCAGAAAGGCTGGAAATTGGAATTTAAAAAAATATGAAATCAAAATATTTGGATATGGCGACTAATATGAAACTTTAAAACACCCTGGGCCAAACCAAAGAGCAGGCATGTGGACTGACTGAGGTCCACGGGGCACCTGTCTGTGACACGTGACCTGGAAGATGGGTGAGGTTCCATAGAGATCGCCTTGCAGGACAAGAGCAGAGACTGAGGGGAGAGAAAGGCTCGGGCGGAAACACTGGCACAGGCAGCAGAAGGTTTGAGAAAGAAGTAAGTCAAAGCTACCTGACTCTGTGACAAGGAGGAGAGTGTCAGTGATCTGGGACAGTCACTTCCCTCCCCTTTCCTTCCCCCCTCCCTCCCCCACCCTCCTGGCAGACAGGTGAGGCAGGCAGAGCCCACAGTCGCTGGGGCCTCAAGAGCAAGTGGTCGGTGATGTACGGTTCCCAGGGGGTAAGGGCAGGGGGGAGGGATACATTGGGAGATTGGGAGTGACACATACACACCACTATATATAAAATAGATAACTAATAAGGACCTGCTGTACAGCACAGGGAACTCTACTCAGTACTCTGCAATGACCTATATGGGAAAGGAATCTGAAAAAGAGTGGAAACATGTACATGTATGACTGATTCACTTTGCTGTGCACCTGAAACTAAATCAACTATACTCCAATAAAAATTAAAAAAAAAAAAAAAAAGAGTAAGTGGTCAGTGAGGAAACAGGCATCGAGTTGAATGAATGCAAATAAACGCAAAGGACATGGCTTTTCCAGTGTGTGTTTTCTGGGGTCACGTAACATCCCATCACCCTTGACAGATTCTCCCCAATCCAACCATGTGTAAATATCTCATTTCCGCTGCTACATAAGGTGCCGCTGACGGAAGCCGCACATCTTCCCTCATGTGAAAGCCATGTTCAATTCTCATGAAAAAGAAGTTGTGTGCTTTGCAGCTCACCTCCCGGTCCAGCAGTGCAGGTGACACGACGGTGACAATGTCTCCTTTCTCAGGATCGATGTAGAACATGTTGGGAGAGGGCCTGTCAGGCGTCTGCTGACGGATATTATACCGCAGGAGGGCATTATCCGTGGCCGGGTCGTCCGCGTCAAAGGCTGTCATCCGCATCACCGTGGTTCCTGAGGGGGCAGGAGCAGGGGATGGTCACTTGGGGGACAGCGATGGGCAGAGCCCCTCCCCGCACCTGGGCAATGGCAGTGGAGTGATGCGTCAATCACTTTCCAAATTAAAAAAGCAAAACCCTTCCCTGGCTCCGTTAGGTTTTAGCTTTCCTTCCGCCCTCCCTCTCTCCTCCATCACGTTAAAAGACCTGAAATAAAGAAATCTTTCCTGTTCAGCAGATTGACAGCTTAATTTTTCCTTCTCCTGATACGCTGTTTATTTCCACGGGCTTTCATTTCATTGTGGATGTGGCTCTGTGACAATGGCCTTCACTTTAAAATCTCTTATTGAATGCCTACCACGTGGGGGGCCCTGGGCTGGGTGTCCGGGAAAAAGGGGTGCCAAAAAGTCACATTCCCTGGGGTCCGGCAGGTCGGCGCTAAGCAGGAGAGAGAGCGTTTGAAAATAATAAAGCATTCACAGCGCATTGAGAGAGGGTGATGTGAATACGGATGAGAACAGCCTCATCTAACCACGGGCTCAGGAAAGGTTGCCGGTGCAGGTGGGTGAGTAGGTGTAAGCGAGGGGAAGGAGGGGCGCCTCAAAGGGAAAGGTACTGCAGTTAATTCCGGTTACAGGGAATGGGCGTGGATGTTACTTGAGCATGCTCTGTGCGCAGCCGCAATGCTGACACTTTAGAGACGAAGATGGTATAAAGACGAGAGTGACGGGGACTATTTGATTGTAACAAGGTTGAGAAGGGTGTCGGACACAGGGATCGCTCACACACAGCTGATATGAAGGTCGACTGGCATTAGGTGCTTTGGAAGACAACTGGATAGCAACTAGTACAAAAAAAAAAAATGCATTCACTCTCTTGGCATTTACCCTCAAGAAACACTTGCACGTGTCGACAAGGGGTTTTGGCGGGGATGTTTACGGAGGATCCGAGAAACATTTGGAAAGAACCTAAGCATTCAACAACAGAGGAATTGCTAAAATGATGTTATCCCTACACTGTGAAATACTCCGCAGCACTTAGAAAAGGTTGTACAGATAACGTGCTCTAACACAGAAGGCTCTCCAAAACTGAATGATAGCAAGTTGGAAAATGTTATCCATAGTATAACATCATTTTTACGAACCTACTTGCAAACAGAAAATTCCACAAACTTTATGCATATATTTTTCAGGTACAGTTTATGTCCATAAATGGACAGAAGAAGGTCTATAAGGGTGAACTTCACACTGGCTTTGGTGGTTAAACCTGGGAAAGGAGAGAGGGCACTGGGATTAATGGTGATGCAGGGACGAGGGAAGATGGTGGCCGATCTGTAATGGTTTGATCATTTTTACAAGGAGCATGTAGTATTTTGTGATTAAAATTTAATTTAAAGGGATCATAATTATAAACACCAATAGAAGCACGGTCTAGAGTGGAATCTGGCACATTTACCTGCTGGTCTTGACAACCGAGAGCCACCATATTTGGCTCAGGGTGACGTGCCCAACTCTAATTTTTCACTGTGGTTTACTCTTCTGTGAATGTAGGGCCCCATCTTCTGATTCTGAATCCTCTGAGCCCACAACATGTGAGCTAATGGGTAAGAGATGGAACCAGCAGACCTATCGTCCCCAGCAGGAATACTCATATACAGAAAATATTCAAGCTTAAAGGAAACATAGAGTTCATCTAGTTCAGTCACCATCCCGGTATTCCTTTCCCTTTTATAACAGTGCTTCCCAAGCCATCAAAGCCCGTTTATTTTTTCCCATAATCAGAATCAGATTATCAGCCATTAGGTCCGAATGATCAGGCAAACGGATCTGACCATCCTAAAGTAAGATCTATCTGTTAAATAGTCTCAGCTCATCTCATCAATCTGTGAAATAGTCTCACTTAATTTCACCAATGTTGCCATTAAACCAGATGCATCCAGACACATCTTCTGCTCTGTGTTGTGTCTTTGCCCTTCTTTGTTTCTTTGTGAAACTGCACCAGGGCAGGCTTCAGGGACAGTGTCGGAATAGATCCTCGGCACATGCAGCCCACTGCCTTGTCCCCTGCCTTCGGACCATGTCAGCAAGCCATCTGGTTCCTGTGCTGCTGCTCACTGAGCTGCACTGTGCAATCAGGGTTCTTTCTCTGCCCAGTGGTCCAGGAAGCCGCTGCCAGTTTGTCAGCGTTAGTGTCAAGGGTACACTCGTTTGCCTTCCTGGTCTAGGAAAACAGGCCCACTTGGGGGTCTCTGTCAGAAATGAAAGGCGACTTCCAGGCCCACATCTCACCCCGGGCCACGCTAAGTGAGCTCCATGTGGGCAAAGACCTGGAAGGAGGCCTCCACACCACGGATGCCCTACAGGAAACAGTCCTCAGCTAAGGACCTGTGACCTGGTGCCCTGCACTTTGTTAGTGTCTAACGAATGCTTGAGTGATGGAATTTGTGCCCTATTTAATATGCCTTTAATTGAAGTCAGAAACGAACAGGCAAGAATGTATAAAAAAATGAAGCCATCATGGTTTGTGATTGTCATGGCTTCGTAGGAAGGAAAAAAAGACCTCTCAGGGTGATGAATTTTTAGTTTCCACCAGGACATTCATTGATAATGTCTTTTTTGGTATTATTTTTTGCAGATTTGATAATATGGGATGATAAAAAGTTATCCTGGAATACTCCCAAGGTTACACAGAAGATGTTTTTTATTTTAATGAATTGTTAGGGAGTAAGTGAACTTGGTCTTAAGCCCTGCCTTTGTCTTTACCCTGCTGTGAATACACACCTGGATTTAATTCTGAGGCCCACTTCTGTAGACAATGAGCATTGCTGAAGTCATCTAAATAGGTTTGCAGCATTGAAGGAAACGACCTTGGGGTAACATCTAGGTTCAGGTCTTAACTAACTGTGTGAACTTGAGCAAGTTAATCAACCCTCCTTGAACCTCAGTTTCCCCATATGCCCCCTCATAACGTTAGGACATTAGTAACACTTTTCTCTATGGTCACTGTAAGGACTTGATGGGACAATACATTAAATAACTTGGTGCCGTGCCTGGTACGTTAGAGTTCTGAGGAGGATGCCTTTTATCACCGTTCTGTCCTGAGTTCTGAGCCTATCATGGCGGTGCAGGCAATGACCTCAGACGAAGGAGCTCAGAAGTAAGTTGTCCATAGAAACCGGCACCTGCTATGGCAGAAGCCCCGGTGCCCATAATCTCAGAGTTGCCCTGCCTTACCTTCTCCCTCCCGCCTTGTCCACAGTCTTAGTTTATAGATTTGGGTTTCTACTGTGGAGATCACAAATCTATGATAACACATACACATGCGTGTGCATGCACGCACGCGTACACGCACACACACACACACACACACATTCTGGAGCCGCCACTGCTTCTCCATACGGTACTCTAGTACTCCTCTAGGATCAAGGCTCTATCCCGAGTCCTGGTATATCTGATGGGCCCGACACCCTGTTCTTGTCCTACTCCTCCTCTGGGGGCTGGATCATGATTTTCTTTTCTTTTTTTTTTTTTTTTTTGCGGTACACGGGCCTCTCACTGTTGTGGCCTCTCCCGTTGCGGAGCACAGGCTCCGGATGCGCAGGCTCAGCGGCCATGGCTCACGGGCACAGCCGCCCTGCGGCATGTGGGATCTTCCCGGACCGGGGCACGAACCCGCGTCCCCTGCATCAGCAGGCGGACTCTCAACCACTGCACCACCAGGGAAGCCCTGGATCATGATTTTCATACTTCCAGGTTCTGCAATTGGCGGGCTAAGCCTCCTAAATCACCATTTCCTAAATTGTTTCCAAGGGACCCTGGTTCCATGGGTTCATCAGAGAAACACATTTGGGAAATATGCAGAAATCACAGTTCAGCAGGTTTCCCTCTTGGAGAACTTCCTAGCATCCTTAAGAAGCAAATGCATATTGTGAATCTCCAAGAGAAAACAGCATCTGTAGCATTTCCTAAACTTCTTTGTTGATGGAACCTCTTCATTTTAAGAACTTCTTTATGTGATGGGTCACATGGTCCTAAATTTTGCCCTTGGGGGACACAGACTGTGTTCTATTCATATTTATAAGCTTGGTAGCTATCACTCAATAGGTCCTCTGTCAATGTTCTTTGGGTAGAATTGCATTCTTGCAACTCACCATAGCTTTGCCTTATTCCACAGTGACCGGAAGTCATGGATAACTCATTAGTGAGAAGATTGGACAGCACTGCCTGGACATTTTTCATAACCAGGCATGCTCCCCCACTACCTCTGAGCTCTTTTCCCCCGCTAGAGGTCCTTGTTGGACCTGGGTTTAGCAGACATACACCAATTCCAAGTCCAGGGCTGATGTTCAGCATGTAGGCACCAGGACAGTTGTTCCACGGCCTATGGATGGCCCCTATGCCTTAACCTTGCCCACGCCCACATGCTGGACTCTGAGAAGAAGGGCTCATTTATGTCCATCAGCCCAGCAGCTTCTCATCTGTGCTTATCTTGTGCTTATGTGTGCTTCCTGATGGCAGAGAAATGATAATTATACGATAGACACACATGTGGGTCCTCCATGTAGTACACTTCTGTCTTCTTCCCCATCACAATATTCTCCCATGTGTCAACATAAATGATAATCACTCTGTCACTCCCAGAGCTGGATGAACTAGCAGTGGTCCCTCCAAAGCAAAAGAATTACAGGCTGCTAGTTGAAAGCCCCAAGTCAGGCCGTCATTTTCTTTTGTCGAAGGACATGGCTGCCAGTGTGATAGGCTGATAAACAATTAGGAGAGTTTTGTCTTGGCCAGTAGCCCCTTCCTCTTGGCTGTGTTTCTCTGATTAAAGACATGTGCCGCCTGCTGTCATGGCCTTGAAGCCGGTGTTTGAAGTTCCGCTTCCTTGTGATTTCAGGCATAGTCACACCCTTGAGAAGTGGAGTGCAGCTCTGAAGGTCAGGGGCTGTTTTCAATCTCCAGGTAAGGTCAGCCAGCCTCAAGAGTGGGAGACTCCAAAAGACTGCTCGCTCTGTGCCACAGTTGACAGAATTCTACTGTTCTTGACACTTCTTTGTCTTCATCCCCAAACATTTCCTTCACATGATCAAAAGTGTCAGACTCCTTTTTTAAAAAATGATATTCTTATAAGTGAATAATATATTGAGACATGAACACGGACATTCATGTCTGTATTTGGCAGTGAATACACTTCGATAGCACAGTCGAAGCAACTGTATGCTTTCCAGGGGGATGCAAAACATAAAAACCGATATGATCAGAGATGGCAGGCATCACTAAGTGAGCTCCTTAGATGTGACAAAATGTCACGTCATCAGAAAGCATCCAACTCATGAGAGGAGGTAGGGCATTCTAGCCCCACCCAAACATCTGTCTCTGCGACTAAACTGTCTCAGGGATGTGCCTCAGAGGTTACTTTTAAGAGAACACGGCCACAGATCCGGCACAGCATAACCCACTCCTTCGTGTTTATTTCCGTGTCAGAAGGAAAGCCCTTAGACTCTAGGCACCTTGACTTGTTTAGCTGGGTGGGAGGGACACAGAAGTATCGTGGAGTATGTCTAGTCGGACTGACACTGATTTGAAACTAAATTTCTGTTGGAGTCCTTCAGGTTGAAGGGGTTCTGGGCATCCTGATTCCAAACGCCCAATCAGTGTTCTAGATGTGGGATGACAAACCAGCCAGTGTGCCCAGGGCTGAGTGCATTCCAGGACAGACCTGGGCAAACCAGAATACGTGTGTCACCCTATAGGCCAAGTTCTGCTATCATATACAGACATATCTCATGGTCACGACTGTCAGAGTACAAACATGAAAATCGCTGCCACTGTGACATTAGTGGCCTGGGACATGCAACTCCCCACTGGCCAACCAGTCTGGGACTGCTTTCTGACCACACACGTGGACACAACCCAGATCTCCCCTAACAGTTGTTAATGGCGAGAAGAGAACCGGGTGAACAAATGCAGGCAGAACAGTGTTAGAGGCACTGCTGAGGATGTGGGTTGTCTGCTTTCAAATCCTGCCACACCAGGAACCATCTGGATATCCTCGGGCAAATTCCTTTACTTTGTGGAGCCTCAACTTCCTCACTTACAAAAGAGCATTTCCCTTAACCGGCTATTGTGGCGTTGAATGAAATAATGCAGTGTTTCTCAACCTTTATTTTTTCATGATCACTAATATCTAGTAAGACACCAAGAGTCTTTTTAGATATTTTTTTCCTACCTGTCATCCCCTGCCATAGATATCTATCATGGCCCTTTGAGGACCACAAACCACTGTAATATCTCATGTTTTTAATGTCTCCCCAAGCACCAATTTTTTCCCTCTTGGAGGTGATAATGTCTCCAATGAGAATGTATAAATTAAGAAATATAAAGTCCAGTGCCTAGGCAGTGATAAATATAAGTGTGAGATATAAGTTTTATTTACTGTTTTTTACTAAAATTTTTTTTAAATTTTTAATTTTTTTGTAAGTTTTATTGATATTTTTATTGACTGCTGCAATTTGCAACTCACTTCCGGCGGGCGGACCTCATTGCCATGATGATGGTGATGGGCCAAATGTCTCATGGGACCCAACCACATGGACTGCAACTCATACTAGTTCTGGGACTCACACCCAGGATCTATAGAAGCAGAGATTAATTAAAATCTCATAAGGAAACAATCCCTCTCTTCCCTTAGATAAGTCTAGAAACTTCTGTTGAGCACATGCACGCATGATTCATCTTCCTCTGATCTTGTCAATGTTGCCGTGTACACAGGAATTAATATGGAAACTGTCAAAGAGTAGTTGACAGAAGATACCAAACCAATCTGATAGGTATCCAGAGGCAGCCAGCACTCTGCAGTGCATGCATTCCTGAAAAGGCACCCATGGAATGAATCGTAAATAATGTCTTATTTCCCCATTGACCTACATTAGCATTTCAGACCTGCTGTATCTTCATTTGAGGGGGGGTCCAATCAGAAGCTGCTCCTCGTAATTCACTTTAACTCTTTCTGCTTATCTCCAAAACACTCTGCTAGCAGGTGGGGTGGGGGAAGGAGGTGGGCTGTCTGCTGTGGGTGAGGAGACTCTTAAAGCCCTGCCCGATACTCCGGAGGAGACAGAAGAGGTGCTCTGACTCTGACTTTGGTGGGGAGAGAAGGGGGAAAGCAGGTTAGATCCAAGGCCAAGGCCAAGCTGGGAGATTCAGCTTTGCCACCATTTCTCCTTTGGGGGGCCTGACCCTCTGTTCCCCAATTATCTAGGGATTGTCATTTACCAGCACAAAGACTCTCTCGCACTTTTCATTTGGTGGTCAGGCTGTGTGTTAGACCTAAAAAGTTCTCGATAATGTGAGTTTTGATGAAGATGCCAATGACCTTTGGCCTCTCTTCTGACAGTAGCCCAGACACGTTGGCCCTGAGGGTGCGGCTCTCTGGCCCCATTCCCAGAGTGGGGTCATGAGAGCTGGGGCAGGAGTGAGAAGCTCAAATGTCCACCCAGTGCCCACACGGTCACTTACATGAGTAAAGTGATTTTGATACAGTTGGGAGAGGTGGTGGCTAACTAGAGGGTACATGTCCGCCAAAGAGGCAGCTACCTTTTAGTTCAGGGTAAGTGCTGCATTTCTGAAATGCAAGTCTGGAGAAGCCAGACCTTTTGATTTTTCAAGACAAGGTGGGAATTTGGATTTTCATATAAACTGTCAAAATATTTACATGCTGGACACTAGTTCAAATGTAAAATACAGAAGATCACTGAGTGGGACAAAGAAAGCCAAATAAAACAGATCATGGCAGGCTTAGTCCCAGGCTCACCAGTTTTCAACCTTTGATCTTGGCTGTAGGTAGAGGCGATTCTTTCCCCCAAAGACAGTAACTAAATATTGTTACTATAATCTCTGGTGATAGATTACAGTGTAAGAAAATGGCATATCCACTATAAAGAGTTCACCCTTCTTCCTTCCACCTCCCTTTTGGAACAGGGAAGTTCCCCTGTGTGGCCCCAGCCCCAGCCAAGTGGGAGGCAGTAGAGACACAACAATACAAACATGTGATGCATGTGTCATGTGCTAACTTATTTGATCCTATAGTAACTCCAGGAGGTATGTCATATTGTTAAACCCTTTGTACGGGTGAGGAAACAAAGACTGAAAAGGCCATATAGTCACCCCATGAGCCAGGATTTGAACCCTGCTTTACTGAAGAGACTGTGGCTCAGACTGTGAGTTGCTACCCAGAATCCATTCTTCCTTGCTTCCTTAGTAACATAACTCTGATTTCAGCTGGCCACATTGCTGACTAGGTGAGATGCTAGATGTCCCAGCTTCTCTGCCAGCTACTGTGGTCACCGACTAAGGTTTAGACAATGAGATATAATTAGAAGTAAAGTGTGTGAGACTCCTGGGAAGGTTCCTTAAAGGGACCTCATCCAGAATGTGTGTGCTTTTGTAACACCCTCTCTCCTCACTTCCTGATGCCTGGGATGCAGATGTGATGACTATTATAGCTTCAGCAGCCATTGTGGACCACGAGGTGGCCCTTCAAATAAAAGCCACGTGATAGAAAGGTAGAGCAGAAAGACAGAAAAAATATGAGTCCCTGAGTCTCTTATGACCACGGAGCTTCAAGGAAAGCTTGGAATTCCTCCCTTTGGCTTTGTTTACATGAACAAGAAATAAATGAAAGAAAGGTGAAAGCCCATCTTGTTTAAGCCATCATCATTCTGAGTTTGCTATTTCATGTGGTCACAACTAATGTTCTCTGAAAAAGGAGAAAGTAAAGATTGAAGAAAATAAACACATTTTATTAAATAGTTTTACTCTAGAAAGTAAATTTTGTTGCTTTAGCCTAGAGCTAGAGGGCACTAATTTAGACAAGTGTAGAAACATCTAGTCACAATTGGTAGGTATTTTCAAATATTCAAATTGATTTCCACTCACCTAACTCATCTTGAATCCAGAGATAATCTTTCTATCAGGTGGTAAGACTGTCCTATTAGTAGCCTCCAGCAAATCATAACTTTGTATTGTCCCTTCCACCTGGACTGTGTGTTTAGCCGTCTGACATTCTCTGGCCAATGGGACACGTGGAAACATACAAACAGAGGTTTGGAAGTACTTGTTCACAAGAGCTTGTCCTCCTGGAAAGCAGCCGCCATCTAAAGATATCTGGGCTCTCCTGCTGGAGGGGCCACATGTCTGGAAACTGATGCTCCCTGGCTGACACCCCTAAATACCCATCAGACATGCAAGCTGAGGCCATCTTGGAACAGTCAGCTCCAGTTGAGCTTCTACGTGACAGCAGCCACATGGCCAACCTCAGGCAGGACCAGCAAGAGAACTGTCCCACTGAACCCATCCCAACTTGCAAAATAATGAACAACTAAATGGCTGTTGTTTTAAGGCACTAAGTTTTGGTGTGTATCATTATACAGCAGTAGATAACAGGTAAAGGAGTGTAAGTGGATTAACCTTCACATAGAAGCTAGAAAATACTGTATAATTTAAAAAACAGTGTGGGGGGCTTCCCTGATGGTGCAGTGGTTGAGAGTCCGCCTGCCGATGCAGGGGACACGGGTTCGTGCCCCGGTCCGGGAAGATCCCACATACCGCGGAGCGGCTGGGCCCGTGAGCCATGGCCGCTGAGTCTGTGCATCCGGAGCCTGTGCTCCGCAATGGGAGAGGCCACAACAGTGAGAGGCCCGCATACCGCAAAAAAAAAAATAGTGTGGAAGTTGCCATTTTAACTAACCGAATAGCACACCATATTTAAGGGATGGACCAAACTAAAAAGGGACAGGTACAGGCAAAAAACTGATGAGAAGAGAATGCAACCCATTTCTTAAATGTTGGGCTTTTGGGGCTACCAATGACATCACCATAAATCACTGCAATATGCTGACCGCTGAGCGTGGTGGTTGCCTAATGGATATTCTCTGTTAAAGCACTGAATCAAGCTGGCACAAAGTATATACTTTCAACGCAGGTTTGAGATGAGTAAGTACCTTCAAATAAGAAGACAACTCTGTTCTTAAAAGTGAGAACACCTTCAATTTTGAGATAGTTGCCCACCTCCTTTAATAGCAGCCAGGAGTGCCTCTGTGTAGCTGCAATTACCACAGGCTTGATTTGAAATGTGATCGACTTCTCCTCTCAAATTTGCTCTCCCTCCCGGGAGCTAGTTGGTTTTTTAAACACAAATTGACAGTCAAATATGTAATAAGTTATGACAAGTTGAGCAATGGCTGTCCCCCATCTGTTTTCAAAGGTGGTTTATTTTTATAGGGATAAAGAGATGGTGGCGACAGAACCACCTTATCATTATTTCAATTCTTCCGTGGCACCTGCTAAATGTTCAATCTCCACAGTGCCTTTGCCCTGCTTCTCTGGTGAGCTGTTGTTTGAGCTGCAGCGGGCCAGATGTTAGGAAAAATAACTGTTTTTGAGATAGAAGGTAACACATGGAAAAACTGGGGTCCCTCCTGTCAGGATTCACTTTATTGCCCTAATTTCTTTGTTTCATCCAGCATTTTGAGGTAATGTTTTTCTCAAAACCTATTCAAAATTCTATTTAATCTTTTTATCTATAATTCCTTTCTGTGCAGCCCTTTAAAAAGGATCCAGGAAACACTGCTCAATTAACTGATCTTGCCTAAAATACTTCAAAAAAGCATTTTTAAGTGGAATCTCTATCCCCAGTACTGGATTAGTACAAAGTAGCTGAAATTCTCGAATGTGAAAATATTTTTTCCATAAAACTGAAGAAAAATAAACCAAAAGGAAATTGTGGTGTATTTTTTGTTTGTTTGCTTAACCAATTTAAGAGATATTTAAAAAGCAATTCTAGTTCTCCTTAGAGCAGTGGTTTTCAATTGAGGGTGATTTTATCCCTCAGGGGACACTGGGGAATGTCTGGAGACATTTTGGGGTCGTCACAGCCAGGGCGGGGTATGTGATGTTGGAACCTAGTGGGTCGAGGCCAGGGATACTGCTAAACACCCCACAATGCATAGAACAGGCCCACCACAAAGAATTACGCAGCCCCAAATGTCAAAAGTGCTAAGGCTGAGAAACACAATCTTCGAGTTATTTATACCTGGGTCTCTAAAAGTAATGGCACTTTTAAAATCCCATACCCAAAAAATTGAAACAATTTGCCTCTCTTTTGGAACTCTCTCTTGTAGATGTGAAGTTCACTGAGCACAGAGATACTATCTCTTCTGTATTTATTCCCCTCACAGTGGCTCAAATATTAGTACCACAGAATATGCAAATATACAGAATATATAATGTTTAAGAACATGCTAATACTAGACATAAACTATTATATATAGAATGGATACACAGCAAGGTCCTACTGTATAGCACAGGGAACTAGATTCAACCTCTTGTGGTAAACCACAATGGAAAAGAATATGGAAAAGAATGTATGTATATGTATAACTGAATTGCTTTGCTGTACAGCAGAAATTAGCACAACATTGTATATCTACTTCAATAAAAGAAATTTTTTAAAAAGAAGAACATGCTAATTCTAACATCATTTAGTTTTCCTGCTTAAATTTTTTTTTTTTTTTGCGGTATGCGGGCCTCTCACTGTTGTGGCCTCTTCCGTTGCGGAGCACAGGCTCCGGACGCGCAGGCTCAGCGGCCATGGCTCACATGTGGTATCTTCCCAGACCAGGGCATGAACCCGCGTCCCCTGTAACTGCAGGCGGACTCTCAACCACTGCGCCACCAGGGAAGCCCCCCCTGCTTAAATTTTATATAACTCAAAGCATGAAGATCTTCAAAGATAACAGGATAATGAGCTTCATAAGAGTAGTAAGAGCTTCGTAAACATTTGTTGAATGCACGAGTGAATAAATAAATGAATAAGGTAAATGAATGAATGAATAAAGGATGAATATTTTTATTTGTTATCATCTTTCTTCTATTACAGCTTGAGGTAATGGTGAAGGTATAAGCAGAAACAAGTAAATAATTAATGCCTGACTTCCACTAAATATTAATTCCTAAGTAAAGTCTGAAGATAGGCCTATTGCCCTCATCATTTTAAGGGCAAAGGCGAGGCAGTTTTGCTATTTAAAATCATTGGTTTGTTATTTCAGTTTAGCCTATATTAGGCTGGGCTAAACTGAGGTAACAAACCAATCCATGCGTCAGTGGCTTAACGCATAGGGTTAATTTCTCCCTCAGATTCAGCTCATATTGTGGCTCCCTTTCAAGGGGTTCCTTTCCCAGTTGTGATGTAGGGACCTAGACACTGGCATCTTGTAGCCTTGCCACTGGGACACGTGGTTTCCTGACTGTTGTGGGAGAAGCAGAGAGCTGCAAAGCCACGGGCAGACTCATTAAGTGCTTCATCCAGAAAGTGCAGATCACCACTACTACCTGCAGTCTACGGCCAGGTCGGTGTCTCAGGTAAGCTCAAGAGCAGGGCCGGCTTCACGGGTGTGCGGCCTGTGTGGTCGGCCGCGGTGCTGTGTTCAGAAGGGCCCTGTGCTTGTTTTAATGCTCTCCTGTCACCCTCTTGACAGTCTTAATAATTGTTGAACAAGGGGCCCCCCATTTTCATTCCACAAATCATGCAGCCTGTCCTGGTTAAGAGCCAGGAGCCAGACCTGCGAGAGGCCTGGGAAATGTACAAGAGGCATCGAGACCCCCCTGGGCGCAGCAGGAATCTCGGTCAGAGATCCTGCCAATCAGGCCATAACGCAGAGCCCTTTGTTTCCATCATTAGGGCTCCAGCGGTTACTGCTCATAAAACTCCTTGCTTCCCCATGGTTTCATCCCTATTAGGCGGGAAGCATTACGTAACAGCTCAAGAAGTCTAAACAGCTTCCGCGCTGGTACGCGACCTGCTCAGTGCCGGCTCCCGCCTCCCAAGCTCTGGGTTCTCTGCCCTGGGAGACCTGCGCAAGCTTCTTCTGGCGCCCAGCTCTTGAGCTGCTATCTTCCTGGCCTCTGCCTTGATTTCCTGGATCCTACGCTGCCTTCTTCTTTTTAATAAAATACTTATGCTCAACAACATGGGTCCCACCAGATGTGGGTCACACACCAGTATGAAATTAAAGCAACATGTGGAACTATGCCTTGCAACCCTGGCTGCTCATCTGAATCAACTGGGAAGATTTAAAAATACTCCTAATGCCTGAAACTCACCCTCAGAAATTCTGAACCTACTGACCCGGCATGGAATCTGGAGAATGTGATCCTGGCAATAGATGGGGCCAGACAGATGGAGACTCTGACACTCTATTTATTGGCCATGTCATCTGGGCAATACATGCAAGTTCACACAGCCTCAGTTTCCTCACCTGTAAAACAGGCAGACACCTGAATGGGTGACATCACTCGCCCACCGACCAGGCTATCCAGTGGTCAGTGGCTGAGCCACAATGCCTTTGTCCCACTCCACTCCAGCACAGGTCACGTCTCTTAGACATTTCAGATTACACTTTGCACGTGGAACAGTTAATTTTCAAGAACTCTCCCTGCAGA
This sequence comes from Globicephala melas, assembly GCF_963455315.2. Classification (NCBI taxonomy): domain Eukaryota; kingdom Metazoa; phylum Chordata; class Mammalia; order Artiodactyla; family Delphinidae; genus Globicephala; species Globicephala melas. Next base: position 57,610,030 of record NC_083332.1, on the reverse strand, counting down.
CTGGCTATAGAACACTTTTGCTCTGACCCACTAGAGCTTGTCCGGGGCATCTCTGAGCCATGTCAGGAGCCCCAAGGACCAGCAGGGCCAGCAACCCGAGTTGTGGTGAAGAACAGATAGACGATCGATGCCCCCAGAACTGCACCTGTTAGGTAAATAACCTGCCTGAAGTCACAGGCATGGTCAATGAGGGGCTCAGGGAGGTTTGCAGAGGCAGGAGGGGGGGCTGGTGATTACTGCAGTAGCAAGATAAAAATGAGGCAGGATGCGGAAATACGGCACATCTGAGACTCAAGACTTTGCCTTCAACGGGAAGAAAGTGTCGGCAAATTGCTGGTGGAGCTGTAATGTTGCTGATTTTGCAAACACGTGTTCTTCAACTTGATAAGTAAATACATATTGGGTACCATAGTGATGTTGCAAGCTGTTGTTTTATGGCTGGGAAGTCAGCTGCCTGTGATTTAAGCGAGCAATGGTATTTATAAAATAACACTGACTTAGAAGGAGTCATTTTATGAGTCTGGGGAATTGGATCTTTTATGAAGAATAAAACTTGATGAACGAGCTTGATCAGGGTCACACAAATCTGAAATTAAACGCGCTTGGGATTGAAATCTAAGCGGGACCCCTCTGGATGTCTGGGCTCTCAGCCTGGAGAAGGGTGACAAAGCTTCTCCCTGACAATCCTGCCATGTGGAACTGGAGAGTCATTTCCACTTGCAATGACTGTTTCGCTCCAGGGCGAATGTCACTTTTGAAAGCTGCATTACCTCTTCCAGGCCATCAGGACACCACTCATGGAATAACTCAGACACCACGTAAAACTAAGCGATGCATATCTGACTCACACTTGTATCACACAGAACGCAACACTCAGGCACCCAGTAGGTGCTCAGTAAATATTTAGTGATGGAGTAAATGGAGAACAGATCCAATAGCGTCTGGCTCACTCTGTATGAACACTTCCTCATTTCATTTATGTTTTTATTTTTATTATTATTTTTTTTTTGCATTACGCGGGCCTCTCACTGTTGTGGCCTCTCCCGTTGCGGAGCACAGGCTCTGGACACGCAGGCTCAGCAGCCATGGCTCACGGGCCCAGCCGCTCTGTGGCATGTGGGATCTTCCCAGACCGGGGCACGAACCCGTGTCCCCTGCATCGGCAGGCGGACTCTCAACCACTGCGCCACCAGGGAAGCCCTCATTTATGTTTTTAAATTGTCTCTCCTGTGTGTGTATTTCAGCCTCCTAATGGTGCTGCCTTTCCAGATGGGAATGTTCTCTTCTTGGAAATAGTCTGGCAGGGGAGAGACCAAAGACATCTGCTTCCCAAGCTGAGAGAACCAACAGACACATGATTCAGGCTGGACTGACTGGATGCACCCCTAGATAAAAAATGGTACTCATCCGATGGAGTTGTTTTGTGGATTAAATGAAGTTAATATATGTAATATTCAACCCAGGACTCTGTGTTCTTTGAGAATATGATTATTATTACAAGATGAGACAGGCACAGCTCACAGGAACCTCTTTTGATAAAGAGGTAGAAGTTAAGTCTGAATAAATGCACGATTAGGTGAAATAGATTTTTTTTTCCTTAAGGTAATCTTAGGTTGCATAAATAGACGTAGACTATCAAATACAAGGGAGGCGATCATGATTTTAACTCAATATTAAGCCTCAGTAATATTTCAGGGTCTGTTCCATGCACTGGGTGACTCGCAGATAATCAAAACACAGCCCCTTCTTGCAAGTTGCCAAACTGATCTCGGTCTTTCCTTTAGCCATGTCTGTCTTTTCTGAAATTCTTCCTGTTAGCCAAGATCAATTCATAAGCTTCCACTATTGCCCTGCAAAGGGAGGGCCAGGAGAGCTACCCTCTAATGCCCAAAGGCCTGATGCCACGAGTAAGAAGTGGCAGAGGGAACGTCGTGTGGTTAGAGGGGCCCCTGCGTGACTTGGCTCCTTGGCCCCTTCCTCCATCTTCCCAGTCCGCAGCACAGCATCTCCAAATCTCTCTCCATATCTCTGACCTCTGCTTCCCTCATCACATCTCCTTCTCTGACTCTGATCCTTCTGCCTCCCTTTCATAATGGCCCTTATGGCCTAGGGTTCTGGAGGCAGGAAACAACACAGAAAGTTGAAAGTGAGGGTGTGCAAACAGGTGTGTGTGTGTGTGTGTGTGTGTGTGTGTGTGTGTATGTGGGGTGATTCCCTACCACTAAAAGCCCAGGAGAGCCATATGGATCTGTGACAGGGCTTCTTGTACTGTAATAGTTGCCTGTTACAGAGGAGGATGATGCAGAGGCTGTTTGAGGACAGACAAAAGAGATATATGGAAATGGCGGGAGCCAAACGTGACCCCCTCTTAAGGTCTCTTCGTGCTCTACCAGCCCATGTTACCTGCAGGGCTTGGAGAGACCACAGCTGCCTCATCAGTGTGTAATGGACCCTTCACATTTGCACAACCTAAGAATCTCATTTTCAATAAAAGATATGCCCTCACGGGCCAGTCCTGTGCCCACTCCAAGGAAAGCAGAAATTCTGCCTGTGTGTTGCAAATATTCATTTATTTCAACTCCACTCTACTGGGGCCACTTTGTGGCAGGTCCTGAGCTAGGACCGTGGATACGGAGATGAATAAGACAGTCCCTGCTCCTCAACTTTCCCACATTCAACTAGGAGAGATAGAAATGCTTAAACGCAAAATTGCACCACAGTGCAACGCAGGCACTTGGTAAAAAGCACATTCAAGGTCGTTCTGAAAGCATCTCGTGGTGGGCAGCATGGATCTCCACTGGCATAAGGTGACGGACTTAAGAATGTCTTTAGCAGCTCCCAGCTGCGATTTAGGGCGGGGACAGTCTCAAGTTGTTTTTCCCTGCATTACCACTGGGAATGGTCTGCTCACCTCTGGACTATTTGATTATTACTTAGCATTTAAGTCTTTAAAACATTTCCTTCCACAAAATAACCTACCCATTTACTGAGCGCAAAGAGGTATTAAAGCCTGCAAAACAGCACCACTGGCCATCTTCAAACTCTCCCTCCTGCTAAGAGAGTGGGCACGTTAAAGAATTTTTAAGAGCTGGAAACTCTGAGACAAGTGAATTTGCAAGTCAAGTTGAAAAAGCACCGAATTAAAGGTCCTGAGCACCCATCACATCAACCAGTGCCTTCCATGCTTTTGAACATTTAGGTCGCCCTGAATGCAACCTCTTAAATACCATCTGCCCCAGACATGGCCCGCAAAATAGGAAAGTATTGTGGTACAAAAGACCCCATCTCAGTAGGGAAAAGAAACACTACAGTAAGCCACAGGGTCCTAAGCAACTCATTTTGCCAAAATGTGAGCAGTCAGAAGCCTACTACCTGTGATTGACGGCAGGAAGGGGTCAGCCAGCAACTACAGGAGAGACTGAAGCTTACACTAGGGGATGATTAGCAGATGGTTAAATCTCATCAGGGACAGAGGGAAGAGAGGCAGAGTAAAAACGAGATGGAGAGAAAGGGAGAGGCAGGACGGCAGCAGTCTGAATTCATTAACTGAGCGAAAACGCATTGAGGATTTGCCGTGAGCTGCCCACAGTGTCACCAGGTGTCTGCCGCCTCAGGGCTTATGTCCCAGGCACACTCCTGATGCACCCCTCACAGACTGCACTCGTTTTCTAGGGCTGCTGTATCAAATTAGCACACACCAGGCAGCTTACAACCATAGAAAACTGTTCTCTCAGAGTCCTGGAGGCCAGAAGTCTGAGATCCAGGTGTGGGCGGTGTCACGCTCCCTCTGAAGGCTCTGGGGAGAACCTGTCCCTTGCCTCATTCAACTTCTGGTGGCCGCTGGCATTCCTTGGCTTGTGGCCCCATCTCTCTCTGCTTTGCCTTCACACCACCTTCTCTGTGTTAACACCTTCTGCTTCTCTCTCCTAAGGACCCCTGTGATGATATTGGCCCACGTGGATACTCCAGGGTAATCGCCTCATCTCAGAATCTTTAACTTAATCACATCTGCAAAGGCTCTTCTTCCAAATAAAGTCACACTTACCAGTTCCAGGGGCCAGGACTTGCTATCTTTGGGTGGCCACGATTCAGCCTACCACACTGCTCACAATGCATGAGGAGCTGTTCTAAGCCCTAGTGCATGAACTTGACCTCATGGAGGTTCTGTTCTCATCCCCAGGTTGTCCTTGGAGGAATAGCGGTGACAGGCTTGAGGTCACACAGCCAGTGCCTGGTGGAATCGGGGTTGGAACCCAGGCATATAAGGAAGCTAGACTCTTGTTGTACAGCCAAGAATGAGGCAGTTGGAGGCAGACAGTGGGGACAGGGCAGAGCAGGACCAGACATGAGAAACATATGCATATCTATGGCCCCAAGAATGTTTCTGGATCAGTTTCCTGAGAATCAGTTCAGTGAAGAACAGCTGCTGGGCCTCTGCCCTCAGAGGTCATAAATTCTGTTCTTGGGGTCAGCTAATGATGGACACATTTTCCAGGCTCAATTCCCAAAGACATGCAGGGGACCAGCTCCTAAATCTCACGATTTCCAATACTGCGAAAGCCATTTTATCTTTACAGAAGCATAGCAAAGTGGCCCAGGAAGATGAATGTGTGACATTCGCTCACACTTAAGCTCTTCGTGGGCTCTGCTGGATTTAGAGGGAAAGAAATATCTTTGTCACAGAGGACATGTGCTTTATATTTCTATAAAAACATGAACGAGACAAGCTTTTTCCTCATTTCTTTCCAATCTTTAAGGAAAGAAAAATGTGCACAGTGTATTTTTTTTCCTTCTTTGAATCACAAGACATTTGACAGAAAGAAGCTTTGGAGTTAATCCAGTCCAAGGGGCTCAATAAGAATGTTTCCTTGAATGTCAACTATCACGGGTTATTTTCTTGCCAGTACCGAGAAGTAAAGTTTATGGAGAAGGGTTAGAGGCCTCCACCCCTGCCCTTGGATTCTGCCCTTCTTGGATCATGGCTGGAATCCTGGATCATCCTGGCTCCCATAATATACAAGGGAAAGAGACAAACCAGAGCCTGTCAGGAGGAGAGGGCACAGCAGGCAGTCTAGATGGCAGGGCTACTGTGATGTAAAGATTAGTTCTAGTAATTGGGCCCTTTTTTCAACCTTTTTAAGACTGAAAGGGAAGGAAGGATAGAGAAAAAGAAAGACAAAAACTAGCCTATCATGATTGGAAGAGAGCATGTCCTAAAATGGGAGTATGTTACCTTCTAATACTCGAATGATTTCACGTTTATGTTGAAACTCAAGACCAGGGGACTGGTCTTGGGGAAGAACATGGCGACCGAGGGAGCTATGCAGTGATGGAAGGCGCTGCCTGCTGAGCTCGCATCGCTGTGTGTGTGTGTGTGTGTGTGTGTGTGTGTGTGTGTGTGTGTGTAGATTGAATGACAATTGCTGTTGGGTATCAGAAGGGAATCCTGCTTTCAAAGGAGAGCGAACCATCAGATCACCTCTGAAAACTTCCTCAACTTTTAGCATCTGTGATTCTGGTACACAGAACAATGCCAGTGAATTTCAAGTTCACAGTGCCAAAAGGGCATGGAAGTGGGAGAGGAGAGAGTTTGTTAGGTGCTTCCTCAGCTGATAAACTTGTGAATTGTGCTGACTTTCAGAGTGAGGAATGGAAAGAGAGGAGTAAGAGAGGCAACTTTGCTTCTCATCTCATCCACTTATTCTACAGAAAGGCTCATGAGATCACACACAGATCCCCACTTCACAGTTAGCTGACAGGGAGGTTTAAAGAATTCCCCCAATTCTATAGCCACACAGGCAGCAAGCACCTCACATTTACCTCCAAGTCGCTCTTATCAATTAAAAAGGCAGTGCCCATTGACTTGAATCTTTATTTAAGCCCTTGTGAAAATTTCCATCTTAAAAAACCAGCTGAGTGGCTTGTCTATTATCCACTCTCCTGAAAAGTGTTCAAGTCACATCTGCGTCCATGGGGACTGAATGCTTCAAAACAGCTATTCCAACTCTAAGTTCAGATTCAACTAATGTTTATTGAAGCATCTTGCCTTAGACATTTCCATACACCTTATCTCATTTACCCTCTTACGATTCTGAGAGATGACCCAGTACCTTCTAATGGCTTCCTAATGCATTCCCTTCTCTCACCTTTAAGCTACTAGTTTGTTTTCTAACAGGCTCCAAACTATTATTCCATCTTCACTTTTCTTTCTACAACTTATCACCCTCTGAAATGTTATAAATTCGTCTGTTTAGTTTGTTGACTGATGGTCTCCCCTCCTTCATCAAATGTAATGTGGACTTTTTCTGCTTTGTATCACCAACGTAGATGTTTGTGGAACAAATGAACGAACACCATCCCTGCTGTCTCCAATTTAACTTTTCTAAAATGAGCGGTTCCTTGTGTCATTCTCAGACATGATATATTTTGATGGCTCCTGCTGGATACAGTAAAAAAAAATCTAGAATAAAGCATCACGGGCCTTCCTGGCCTGGCCGGCGTTCCCCTCCCCTTTGCTCTCCCCTCATCTTTGTCCCCTCCCCTTCCTGCCACATTGACTGTGGTGGCCATCACTGCTATCAACAAATACTTCTGGTTTCTTCTGGCCACGTGTAAGGACTGCGCTCGCCTCCTCTGCTGGACTTAGGTGTGGCCCTGCAACTTACTTTGACCCATGAAACGTAACCACGAGGGAGGCGTGTCCCTTTCAGTCGGAAGCTTTAAGAGGCGGTCCCCGTGCCATTCGATCTCTCCCTCTGCACAGCCACTGCCAGTGTTCCACATGGGAGCTGCTCTGCTCTGTCAGCCTGAATCTCAGAGAGGGGGTGACATGGAGCAGAGTCCCCAAACAGCCCCCGCTGGCCATTATCACGAGAAGAAATAAACAATTTCTTGGTGAGCCACTGCATTTTAGGGGCTATAGCAGTATGAGCTAGCTCATCTGGGCTGAAACACTGACCTTGAACTTCCCCAAACTTGCCACGATGACGGCACATGCCATTCATTCAGGCCTGGACTCTCATACTCTCCTCTCCCCCTCGCTGGTCCTGCGCCGCCTCAGTAATTTCTGCTCATCTTTTAGATCACCCTGGAAAGTCTGTCCCCCAACCTCCTTCCTGAGGCAGCATTAAATATTCCTTCTCTTTGGCCTCATTTCCCTCCCGGGTTTATCTTCACCCCAGTCCTGTGCACACTGGGTTGCAATTGTCTACATAGTGTCAGAATCAGCTACTAGACTGCGGCTTGAGGGAAGGGCTTACCATCTCCACAGACGTATTCCCAATGGCTAGGAGGCTACCAGGGTACCTGGGGTGTAAGTATCACATCGACTTTTGTTGGATGAATGGATGAGTGAACAAGTGAAGAGTACTACAAGTGTTCTTATTCACAATTTTCAGGGGTATTGGGTTAAATACACCAGCTGCTTCCTATTTCCTATTTAATCCTCTCTACTCCTTGAAACAGGCCTCCTCATCCTTGTTTTAACAGTGGAAAAAAAGACTCAGAAAAATAGAGTAATGGACTTGAGATCACAGAGTCAAACAGGAGGCAGGGGAAGATTCAAACTCAGGTCTCCAGCCTCCCAAATCCAAGTTCTTTTCCTTGTCCAGAGCCAGAAATTGGGCCACAACAGCCCCTTTCCTATAGGTCCAAGTTCAGCACAGAGACAGGTCCTGCTGAACAGACCAAGGTGTCACCTGCAGGGCAGCTGCTGCTACTTGGGGGAACCGCAGGGCATGTGTGGAAGGTCCTGAACTCAGCTGTCTGCCCTGTGAGGCTCCACGCTTCCACCTTGGTCTCTGTTAAACCAAATGGCTTCCTATTTCCACCTGTGACTTCTCTTTGGTTATTCTCACAGAGTCATGGAAGCCATGAGGTGCAAGGGCTATCAGAGCTGTGGAGTCCACCTTCAGTATGACTGCAGGGAGAGTGAGTTATGCAGTCTCTGTCTGAACACCCAGGGACATGAGCGTACACCTTACAAGGCCGCCCACTGCTTTTTTGGGCATCTCTGACTGTTGGTGAGATCCTGTGCACACTGAGCTGGAAGCAACCTACTGCAAACCTCTCGCTCTGCTCTGGCTCTTCCACATCTCCCTCTGATGAACTGAAAACTTATCTATCTACGCATCCTTCATTGCTAGTCTTCTGACCTCGCTGCAATTTGTCAACTTTCTACTCAAATCAAGGTGCTGACAGCAAAATATGCAAGATGTGTCCTGAGCTGTGCTGGCTGTGGGAGGATGATCACTGTTCCTAAAGAGGAAATTAACTCACTCAGAAGGCACTTACACAGAAATGCCTTTCGAGCTTGTGGTCAACTAGGACCCCAACACTGTTTTCGCATGAAATACTATTTAATATAGGGAATCTCACTCTGATTTAGTAGGCTGGTTTTTCAAGAATCTCAGGCAAAGACTTTACATTCATCTCCGTGACATTAAATCATCAGCTCATGGTTACAGTGTGTCCATGCCTTTTAGAAAACCTGATTCAATCATCTGATGGATTAGCTATCCCTCATCCACTCTGGATGAAGCATGATTTTGATAAGTTATTGATATAAATGTTGAATAAGATAAGATTAGTGCCTGGTAAATGTCATCTAGCTCATATTTCTCTTTCCTCCTTAAAATTAGGAATTATTTCATACATACACAGGAATATATGTACACAAAGTCACATATATACGCATACATACAACACACATGTACACACACATATACAACATATAGCAAGGTATAAGAAAGAATATAATCAACACTTCTGCCCACCACCCTGCTTAGGAAATATCACGTATGATGCCACTGTAACCCCTGCGTGTTTCCCCTTGATCTCATCCCCCGTCCTTCCCTCCGAGGAAAATGGTTATTTGTAACTTATCTAAACATATTATCTAAACATATTAGTTTTTCATGTTTTTGAATTCTCTAGAAATGGAATCACACTGTATGTATTTTTCTGCAAACTGTGTTTTTCACGGCGTGGTATGTCCAGGGGCTGAGGGGCAGGGTGAGTGCGGGGGTCCACTGTCAGTGCCACAGAGCAGTTCATCACACGACTGAGCTGTCATTCACCAGCCACGGGACGCTTAGCTCGCGCATACACTGTTTCCTATTTTTGCTGCTGCCGGCCATGCTGCTAGGAACATCCATTTCCGTGTGTCCAGGTGCACATATGGAAGTTCCCTGCAGGCATGGACCGAGGAATACATTCAACTTTTGTAGATAATGACAAACTGTTCTCCAAAGTTGTTTCAATTTACACTCTCAACAGCCATGAATGAGTGTCCCTGTTTTCCCACGTTGCTGCCAACACTTGGTATTTCTAGACTTAATATTTACCAATCAGGTAGACATAAAATAATATCAAATTGTGGTTGTTATTTGAATTTCATGATGGTTAACGAGTTTGAACAGATTTTTGTACACTTATTGGTCATTTAAGTTTCCTTATCTTCAAAATGACTGTTTATATTTTTTACTACTAAATTTTTTTTGCTTTATTTCCTACTGAGTTTAGGGGGCCTATATACTCTCTAGTTACTTATCCTTTATTAGTTAAATGTGCTATAAATATCTTCTCCAAGATAGTCTTAGATTTTTACCACTATTAACATTGCATGTTTTTTTTTTTTTATAATTCCTAAGATTTTATGGAAGAACTTGTCATGAATCAGGCTGAGGTCTAATATATTATGTTTTGGGCATTCCTCTTCTCCACCAGTTGAGTAACACTATTGAAAACTATATGCTCACAATTTGTTTCTATATTAATTCATATTAATTCATTCTATATTAATTCATTCTAGAAAAATTCTTGTTCTAGAACTCTAGGAAAGTTCACCAGCATGTAGTTTCTAGACCCTTCCTTTTACCTCTTTTTGTACCTCATGTGCTCAGCTCTCTTGCTGTGATGGAGAGAACCTTAACACAGGTTTTACCTTTAGCATTTCCATAAAACCATCACAATTTCCAAAAGCTCCTTCCATTTCCTTCCTAGAAAAACAGCCACAAATCTGTGCATCTGTCAGCCATCGTCCTATGGCTCTGGTGCGAGGTAGTGAAACCAAACTGGAGAGTTTAATTAGTTAGCTTGCTTCAAGATAAAAATGCAAATAGAAGTGTTCAGTTTCACCTGTTTATGAGCCAAAGGCAAAATTAATTAAAGTCAATGGAGAAAAGTAAATAAACATTTTGAAATAAAAGAAATAAATATTCAGAAAGTATGAGGTTAAGGCTCATGAAACATGAGAGTCAATTATTTATAGTCATGTGTTTCTGCCTGAAAATTTAATCATGTCTCTGTCCTCTTTCCCACTGGAAGGCATGCTAAGAAGAAAAGTCTTTGAGCTTTAAGGATAAACAAGGTGATCAAGATGTTTTTCTTATCAACAGCATTGCTACATTCCAAGGCTAACAGACATTTTTGGACAAAATGTCAGTGGACTTTCTGAGTTCTGTTATGTTCATTATGATAAAATTTTTTTCTCTTTTTATAAAATCGTGAAATGGGAATCCTGTATATAACTTTGCTGTATTTACAAACCAAAGAAAAGATGCTATTATGTAGTTGACAATTACGATATTTAAATCAGATTAGTCCTAGAGCAAAAACCAGTGTTTATGTTGAGATTGACAGTTGAGATGTCAAATAAAAATCCATGAAAAACAGTCATTTCATAGTTGGTAAATAGACACTGCTTTTGCATGATGACATTCCCATTTTAGACACCATCCAGGGACAGTCCCTGGAGGCTGTTTTCTCATTATTAAACCATGGGGTGAAACTGAGATCTCATCAGACTTGGGTTGGATCCAGGGAAGAGACAACTGTTGGGGGCCAGGATCAGGGGACTGAATGTCAGAAGCAGGCAATCCCACTGGTGGGAATTTACCCAGTAGGACCGAGATGTGCCAGCATCTAAAGACAGTCCACGAAGAAGACTGATGCTGGGTTGCTCAGGCTTGCAAGACAACAGGAAGAGACCTGAGAGCGCTAAATGCAGACATAAACTACAGTGGTACTATAGCTATTAAAAAGAGAGAATTTCTATTGTCATGGAAACATGATCACAATTTTTTTCTTGGGTGGGGAGGCAGGTTATAAAATAAACTGCGCTCTGTAACTTCATGCTTTGTAAAATCAAATGAAAACAAAGTCAAGTCCTGTGTGAAGATATGTATGTGTAGATGAGGAAACCACCTAAGAGGAATACACACAAGCTGTTAATGGCGATGATGTTGGGGAGTATTGGGTTGGAACTGGAAGGGGTGGAAAGGTTCATTTTAATTTAGCCATTTTTGTGCCTTGAGTTGTTACCACAAGCATGAATTTACTACGTAATTTAAAGGAGGGAAATAAAAAAGTAAACAGTAAGTAAATAAACAGACCAACAAAGTGAGAGCCCAGAGGACAAGAGGAGAAGCGGATCTGGGATCAAGCCAGTCCAAGACCTTGGATTCAGCAGAAGCAGGGCCATGGATGCAGAGAAGTCCCAGGCCTGATGCACACAGCCCTTTGGATTCCTGGAAGCTCCCAGTTGGGTGGAGCTGGGAAGGAGGGTGTACCCCCTGGGCACAGAAGTGATGGGTGAGTTTTGGCCTCTGATGGAGTCAGAGCCTGGGGGTACTTAAGAAACCCCGAGCAGCCCCTACTCTGCCCCTGGGACCCTCTTCTGTTTCTTCCCTGGGCCAGGCCAGCCGCACTCACGTCCAGTGAGGGTCATCAGATCTGCCACCTTGGGAGAAGCAAAATCTCATGGGGAGAACTTAAGAGTGCAAATTTAGAGGCGCCGCATCAGATTGGTCAAGTCAGAATTTGGGGGGAAAGCCCCAGAATTGGTATTGTAAGACATCTCCCTCAGGCATCTGATAAACGCTTGAAGGTGGCTCTAGTATCTGCTCTTCCCAGAAGCCACCTCTGAACTCAACAGGGTGACACCCACATTCCATGAAGCCACGTCCCCTGCACATACCGCTGACACGGCGGCACCTCTCACGTTCCGCCGTAACTGATCTCTTGGGCAGCCTTCTCACCAAAGGTAGGGGCTGTGTGGATCCCAGCACCCATCACAGGGCCCCACCACTCAACTGGTCCTTCTCTTTCTCCACGCTTTTGGCCCTGGCACATTTGATTTAGTTAAACTTTTGCAGACACCTGACTCTGTTAGTTAAACTGCCACATCCCGACTTCCCCATCTTCCCTGGCAGTTCCTGGAGGGCAGGGGATGTGTCCGGCCTGTTCTCTGCTGTCTGGGCAGCAGGCGCCCGGTGCCAGGCACAAATTCGACTCCCCATCACTATTACTCAGATGAAAGAAGGCAGCAGTCCAGACCTCTGAATGAGTGGGGTCAGCATCCGGAACACAGACCAGAAAGGCCGAGCACAAACCAACCTCCCTGAAAACGGTGGGTAAGATGCAGCAGGGGACTCTGCCGCTCCAGCCCTTCTGTGCTCGTAAGGACACCACATGCCTCTTCATCAACATCGTCTAAGGAACTAATTGGAGGCACTAGCCTGTCATTTTATGAGAGCTATAGAAGGTGAAATCCAGTTAGTGCTTTGTTTCCAGCAAGCACAGAAAAAGGGAGATGGCCACAGGGAACGCAGGGCTGCTGGCAAAAGGGACACCAACTGGCGTGAAGGGCTCTGAGGAGGAACATACCGCACAGCTTGACGTTCTTAGTGATCCGGACACTTGCTGATGCAAAGGGCCTTTGGGAAAAATGCAGCTGAGAGCAGTAAACGGCAAACAAAGGAGCCACCTGTAGCAACGGTCGGAACTCCCCAGTGGGAATATACAAAACGAATATTTAGGGAAGAAGAGAACATCTGGAAGGAGGGAACGAGAACCTACAACCAAATCCCTGGGGAGGATGGAGGCCAAAGAGACAAGGCTGTGACTGGGCAAACAGAACAGAATGAGCGGGACCTGGGGGGCATGCCCCGCCCCCAGGTAGACCAGTGTTCACACTGGGCTGTGTGCATTTTAGATGCACAGGAAATATTTGATTGAATGTCCAGCTGCCATCCACCATGTATAGGGGCTTACAGTGAGTCGCCTGGATCTTGCCGCTTTCCTTGTCCCACCCCACATGGTTTGCATTGTATCCCACACTGATTAAGAACCTGATCTCTGAATCTGAAGTACCTGGGTTCATGTCCCAAGTCCATAACCTATGAGGTCTATGACCTGGAGTAAACTCTGGAACCGTTCTGAGCATCAGTATTTACATTGGAAAACGAAATAATAATGGCACCTATCTCACAAGCTACTTTTGAAAATCGAATAAGCTAAGGTATTTGCCAAGGCATCACCATCCACCTGCTACACAGAAAGCACTCAGTAAGTGTTGGCTGCTATTACTTTGTGTTTGTTGGGGAGCCACTGACTCACGCGCAGGGCCCTGGGGTGAAGAGCGAGGGGAACTCGAACATGGATCCCCCACTTGACGCTATAGGCAGAGCAAATGGTAAAACTAATTTTGGAAAACAGTAGGTCTCATGTGTCACAAAAGTGCCACTGTTATTTCCTTCCCTGCTTCAGCCTACATCCAGCCATTTTTCCTGACGACATTCAAGAAAGGGGGAAAATGCACAATATGCTTTAGATGTTCATTGCACTATTATCTACAGCAGCTGAAAATCTCCCAGCTGGAGGTTTTAAAACCTGGAACCACCACCACGAGGGATCTTGGCAGGAGCTAAAAGGATGCAGAGTAGATAAAGGAGCACTCTGAATCACTGTGTCTAATGATACAAACTGTGAACAGCCTAACTGTCCACTGGGAAGGGCCTGAGGAAGAACCCTGGGTAGGTCCATTTGGGGAATATTATGCAAAAGGTAAAAAGAATGAGGCAGATCTAATCGCAATGACAAGGAACATCTTCAAGACATATTAAGTGGCGGAAAAAGCAAGTTAAAAACAATATGCCCTGTATTATCCCATGTATATCAAATATGTCTATGCTGTTTGTAAACATAGATGAAAACATCTAGAAATTAGGCTAGTACAGGGATTATCTCTGGCTAGGGCTATGGAGGCAGTGGTAATGGGAACTTGGCTTTTATAACTATAGCCTGAGAGCTTTTTATGAAGTTAATCATCTTTTACTTTAGATATTTAAGAAAGAAAAGAATCAATAGAGTATTTTTTGGTTCTACATATGGTTTCTTAAAACACAGTTTCTGCAGCTAAAAACGTCTGAAAATCAATGGCCTAGATGTTTAACCATAGGAAAATGGCCAAATAAATTAGATTTAGCTACCTGATGGACCATTATGTAGTCATTAAAGGGTATAATTATAATGACTGGGGGGAAATCTGGTACATGCTTACGATATATTAGGTAAAAGAAAGTAAAATATAAAACGACAAATATAGGATGCAAGTGGACACAAATTAGAAGGAAAGACACAAAAACGGCAATATCAGAGTGAAGCAATTAGGGCTGATTTCTAATGTTAATATTGACAAGGTGTTTTTTGAATTCATAAAGGTAAGTCAAATTGCCATTGTGATTTCTTTGGGACTTATTTGGGGATATGCACCACGCATATAAAACAGAACCTACTCTTGAGTCAGTCTCTCAGACACATACAAACTATGCCCAGGAATGGGTTAATTTAAAGATGTCTTCTGCTTAATCTTTCCTAAAAGCAGACATGTTTACAAAGACAGCTACCATGGCATGCCCAAGTCCCTGAGAGACCACCGTAGATAAAGCTGCAAAGATATAGGTGAGAAGATCTCTATGACCCAGTTCCTTAGAAGGTACCTGCACCTGCAGCCTGCCTGGGAAAGCAAGGAGCACAGAGTGGCACCAGTGTGAACTGGAGCCATAGATTCACGGTAAGCTTTCAACCATGAAATTCAAAGGAGTGACATATAGTCACACAAATATAGTCCCCCAGTCTGAGTGGGCTGGTACAGGGTGGGGCTATGAACCAAAGAGTGATCTGTGCAACCCTGGTTCTGGCAGGTGCCCAATGGATGAAGGGTTTCCTCTCACACACTCTTGGGAATACAGCCGAGTACATTCCTCCTGTCCATTCACAATGCACCATCCATATGGAAGGCTTTGAAGACCCCACCATTAAATTAGACTGTAAACGGGTCTAAATCCACTTTGTATCCTATGACACCCACCAACATTGTGGCAATTACAATAATTAAGGCAACTCTAATCTTATTAAGTGCTTATAACATGTCAGGCACTATGCTAAGCCCTTTTCAAATATTATCTCATTTTATCCCTTTCAACAATCTTGTGTGGGATGTAATGCTGCTCCCATTTTTTGGATGAGGAAACTGAGGCTCAAAAATTTAAGTGATCTTCGCCAAAGGCACTGAGGAGAAAGCAGCAATTGGGTTTCTTATGCCACCATGCAACTCAATCTGGTGAAATGCTGGTGTTCCTGGAGCCACATGAGGGGAAATGGACAGAAACTAACATTCAATGTGTGAATAAGTTTCTCCCCTTCCAACACCCACCTCTGCTATCCTCTCATCCAGGAAGATTTCTCTAAGCAACCCACACAAATAAAGCATCTCTTCCACTGAGCTGCTTCTATTGTTTGTCATCACACTGCATTGTAGATATATCTGCAGCTGTTTAATTTTGCTGTTTAATTGCAAGCTTCTTTAAATATCTTGTTCATCTTTGTGGGAACCCAATATCTGGTTATTATATATTATTACTTACAAAATTGCTGGCAGGCTATAAGTACCTCCCCTAAACAAACAACAACAAAATCAACCAAACACAAAACTAACCAAGGAAGTGAGATGCTGCACGAAACAAAAAATCATGAATGCTTTTGTCCTTGCACAACTAAAAACTCATTATAAAGCCCTTACTGCCCCAACAGACAATGTGTATATTTGTCTCTATTCTCACAGTCTAGCACAGAGTTTGGCACCAAGTAGATAATCAATAAACACTTGCTGAACACATGAGTGAATAAATGAAGGAATGAATCATCTTCTGTAGGAGAAAGGTATTATTAAACTGATAATGAGTAGCTAAATCATATTAATAATAAAACAGGAAACATAAAGTTACCTGATTTACTGGCATAGAACCAACTGTTGTGAGGTTGATAATAAGCATTAATTTTTAAGAAAATATTTCAAATACATTTTTTTCTCTAGTCTTGGGAGTAATCGTATTTTGGAACCTCGAGCTGGAATGTGTCTCCTCTCATACGATGGGGTGGTGGGGAGGGCATGTATCGTCAGGACTCACTGGGTGGATGGGCCTCAATTTGGCACAAGTGGGGAATTGGAAATATCAGCCGTGACACTCATGGATCCACAGGGATGAGCCAAGATTAAACGGAAGAGTAAAATCCCAGAGCTGCATCCAACTCACACACATACTAGATGCACTGAAAGCTTCCTTTTTAAATTAACACCAAACATAAAAATTTCAAGTTTGAAAATAAAAATTAGGGGGAGAGAAATCCAAAAACGGGCAGAAGACTTAAATAGACATTTCTCCAAAGAAGATATAAAGATTGCCAACAAATACATGAAAGGATGCTCAACATCACTAATCATTAGAGACACGCAAATCAAAACTACAATGAAGTATCACCTCACACTGGTTAGAATGGCCATCATCAAAAAGTCTACAAACAATAAATGCTGGAGAGGGTGTGGAGAAAAGGGAACCCTCCTACACGATTGGTGGGAATGTAAAATGGTACAGCCACTACGCAGAACAGTATGAAGGTTGCTTAAAATACTAAAACTGGAACTACCATATGACCCAGCAATCTCACTACTGGGCATATACCCTGAGAAAACCATAATTCAAAAAGAGACATGTACACATTGTTCATTGCAGCACTATTTACAATAGCCAGGACATGGAAGCAACCTAAGTGTCCATCGACAGATGAATGGATAAAGAAGATGTGGCACACATATACAATGGAATATTACTCAGCCATAAAAAGAAATGAAATTGAGTTATTTGTAGTGAGGTGGATGGACCTAGAGTCTGTCATACAGAATGAAGTAAGTCAGAAAGAGAAAAACAAATACCGTATGCTAACACACACACATTTTATATATATATATATATATATATATATAGAACCTAAAAAAAAAATAAAAAATAGTTCTGAAGAAACTAGGGGCAGGACAGGCATAAAGACGCAGATGTAGAGAATGGACTCGAGGACACGGGGATGGGGAAGGGTAAGCTGGGACAAAGTGAGAGAGTGGCATGGACATACATACACTACCAAATGTAAAATAGATGGCTAGTGGGAAGCAGCTGCATGGCACAGGGAGATCAGCTCAGTGCTCTGTGACCACCTAGAGGGGTGGGACAGGGAGGGTGGGAGGGAGATACAAGAGGGAGGAGATATGGGGATATACGTATACATATAGCTGATTCACTTTGTTATACAGCAGAAACTAACACAACATTGTAAAGCAATTATACTCCAATAAAGATGTTAAAAAAAAATTAGGGGGAGAGAAATGTAAATAAGACATGATTTTCCTCTGCTTTAGAAGCATGGGACGTCTTGAAGTTGCTGTTTCTCCAGGTGGGTTCCTGACCACCAGCATCAGTATCACCCAGGAGCTTGTTCGAGATGCAGCTTCTTAGGATCCACCCAGATGTATGGAACCAGTAACTCTAGCAGCGGGGCTCAGCAGTCCGGATTTTAAAAAGTCTTCCTGGTGATGCTGATGTACGTCAAGTTTAAGAAGTGCTGTAAGTCACACACTCTCCTTTTCAAACTTAATACAGAACTTGATTTTCAAAAAATTTTTTTTATTCAGTCAAGTAAGATATAGCTGTATTTGGCACTCCAATAAAATATACAAAGCCTCTGTAATGGATCAGAAACTACCCTCTACATAGATTCTCACAAGGATGTTATCAGGTAGAAAATTGTCCCTCTACCCATTTCACAGATGAGCAAATACAGAGTCAGAGAGGCTGAGTCGTGTGTTGCCAGTCTAACTTCAGAGCCCATGTAATTCTGACTCAGAACATGCTCTGTCCATTTACATCTCAGTCTTTGTTGTTTTTTAAAATTTTTATTTATTTACTTATTTATTTTTGGCTGCGTTGGGTCTTCGTTGCTGTGTGCGGGCTTTCTCTAGTTGCAGCGAGCGGGGGCTACTCTTCGCTGCGGTGCGCGGGCTTCTCATTGCGGTGGCTTCTCTTGTTGCGGAGCACAGGCTCTAGGCACGTGAGCTCACTAGTTGTGGCACACGGGCTTAGTTGCTCCGCGGCATGTGGGATCTTCCCGGACCAGGGCTCGAACCTATGTCCCCTGCATTGGCAGGTGGATTCTTAACCACTGCGACACCAGGGAAGTCCCTACACCTCAGTCTTTGAAGAACAGAGCCCAAATGGCTAAGCGAGAACGTCCAGGGTTGAGGGTCTCCCAGGTGGGTTTTGGGCATCATGCAACTTCCCTGCAGGAGCCACCCGGGATGCACACTTTGTGTGTCCACCTCCTGGCATAGCACCAATCACAGAGGGCTGTAGTCACATCTGCCTTCCCCATTTGCCTGCCCACTGAGATGGAGCTGGGGCAAGCTTGATCTCTGCCTCCCTAGTGATGAGCAAGGGGGGAAACCATCCATCTCTGTTCTGCTAGTGAAGACCAGTGATTCGGCACTGAATGCTCTTTCTTTCATTAGAGGTCTTCTCACAATAAAAAAAACAACAGCAGCCCCCATTTGTAGGGCACTTTCCATACACCAGGCTCCAGTCTGGTCTTCACTTTGCTTGCAGTAACTCACTCTTTAAAACAACACTGTGAAGTTGGTTGAGCATTAATGTCCCCATTTGACGGACGAAGAAATCAAGGCCAAAATGATTTGTGCGAGATCACACAGCAAGTGAGTTGCAGAAGAGGGACCTGAGCCTGTCAGTCCCGCTCCAGGGCCTTGTCACCACCAGGATGATCAGGCAGCTCCATGTTCAGGTGGGGGATGACATGAGAATTGGGTAGAGAACCAAAAAACTCTGAAGGGACAGGTGGCAGAAGTGAAATACCAAAGATTAGAAATCCAGGTTCGCGGTGACTAAAGGAGAGAATTACTTTCTGTTTTGATACATGAAGTGATATTTGCAGAGCAAGCACCTTACCAAAAAGTCAACAATTCCTGCTCAGCATCAGAGCTGTACCTGGGGATGTGGCAAAGTTGTGAGCCGGCAGTACAGGCGTGAGGGCAGGGGCTTAGTGATTCTCGTCTGTCGGTCGCTTTTCTCTCGGTGCCATCAGATCTTTACAATCAACCTCCTCATTTGCTTTTATTGACTATCCTCTCATCTTGGGTCTCAAAAAACCATCTAGGGCCCCTATCCTTGTGGGCTTGGCATTCTAAGACGACACATCATAGATCGTTAGAGATCACTGTAGAAATGAACTACATCGTGGCTGGTTGGTTTTGTCCCGAGGAATGTAGTACGTCTGAGATGTAGGTGAATGTGGAAGCTGCAGCCTGCAGAGCCCGCACACTTTGCCCTGATCTATTCCTGATGCTGTGAAATGAACCCAGTCTTCTGGCTCGAGGGCTGCCGGGTGCGACTCAGTACCCAGGAGCGGGCGTGCTTCTGTTCCTTCACCCTTAGTTCCTCCGTCGAGTCTCCTCAGTCTCCACTTGAGGGATCCTCTATTCTTTGTATGCTGCTCTTTGCAAAGTCTCCAATAACCTGTAAGTCAGCAAGCCCTGGGATGTTTCTAGGCTCTCCTTCATGTCTTCACTGCCTCAGCAGCACTGAACCAGTGCAACCCCGGCCTTCTGAAGACTCCTTCCTCTGTTCCCTCCCCCTCCCCCCCCCACCCCCAAGCTCATCTTCTCCAGCTGGACCTTCATTCAGGTCTTACTCTTCACTCCACCACTTCTCTGAGAAAAACTGCCATTTTTATAGATGATGATGATGGCGAGGAGGAGAACAATAATAGCAATTGCAGTTAAGGTTCACTGAATGTTCACCAGGGGCCGGCACCTGCTTCATGCTGACCCACAGAACACTCATCACAGGTCCATGGAAAGGCACTCTTACCCTGCCGCCTTGACACAGGGGGCAAGTGAAGCTCAGAGATGTTCAATAACTTGTGCAAGGACACACAGCTAGGGAAGAGCAGGCCAGGAATCTGGGACTCTGTAGGCTGCACTTTAACTGTTACGTACAGACCTGCTGAACCCCTTCTCCACTCTTGGCGTTCCTCCCAGCTGGACGGCAGAATCCTGGATCCTGGCATTTGCACGTCTAACTAACATTAAGGCATCCCCACACCTACCTCCGTCCCCCCCTCCTTTAACTGCAAATGAGCCTTTCCTTACTGACTTCTCTATGTATCAGTGATGCCACAATTCCCTCGTAGCTTGGCTTGGGCCTTGGCATTAAAAAAACCCAAACTTTAACCCACTTAACTCCATTATCACCTACACAGAGTCAGGCGGCCCTCTTCCTAATATTTTCCCTTGGAAATATCTGTAGACCAACTCATGTCAGTGTCTGTGAGCCAAAGGGCTTTTGCAAACTTTAAGTGCAGCCTTCCTCATTTCAAATGAGCAAACTGGGGTCCAGAGAGGTGGGTTCAGAGAACAAAGAGTGAATCAAATTGAAGGCTAGAATCTGGATCAGCACAGCTTTATCTGGGAGCTTCTTGAGAGACGGAAATGGTCTGACGTGTATTTGTATACTGCTCAAGGCCCAGTACAGTGCCTGGCACACAGTATGTGTAACTGACTTTTAAAAATCGTCTACTTCCGACTTTATATTCCTGCTTCTATTATTCTTTTTACATCGCACACTTGGTTTATTGCAGTAATCTGCCTGTTTTCACACTCTTCTTCCTGTACACAGACATGAGACTCGTCTTCCTAAAGCTCTAATTTCATCTGAACCTCCTTGGCTCCAACACTTTCAATGGTGTTTATGTGCCCATTGGATGAGCTTTTCCACAGTCCTGCTCCTGCTTCTTCCATCTAACTTCTTAATAACACAATTTTTTTAGGGGAGGTGGTTTGGTGGTGGTGGTGGTGGATTTGTTTTCTTGAAAACATCTCCTTACTTCTTAACCCCTTCAATGCAGGTACGCTGCCAGCAGGTGGCAGTAATGTCTCACTAGAGTTAGTATTGAGAACTGGCCAAAAGCCCAAACAGCATGGCTTCAAGACTTATGGTAGGATTTGTTACATTAACTCCTTAATGAAATCATCATGGAATTTGTTCAAGTTGCCCAGATGTTCCTTTCTCAGCAACTCCTCTATGCGGCTGACTAGACAACAGAAGTCTACTGGACTTTGTTTAAATCAATTAAAGGCTAGACCTCTCTGTCTGGAGCTCCTGTTTCTTTCATTAGCACCAAAAAGAGAAGATAGAGAGAATAGGCCAGAATAACTTCAGAGTTAAATGGTGCTATATATCCCTGTGTGGGTTTTCTTCCATTGTTCAGAAGAAAGAACCTCTTTACTCTGCTAATTTTCATTTTCTGACCCTCCTTTTTCTCTCTGAGGCTGGGAATAATTTAAATTATTTTGTAAAACCAGAGGAATGGGGCTCCGAACGGTGGAAACTGATCTCAGTAAGCAACTTCCATTAAAAAAGGCTCAGCTGACCTATCTCTGCCTGAGTACCTATTTCTAAATTTAATTGATGTACATCCTTGTGTATTTTTATCCCTAATAAAATATTTGGGGTGAGTAGGAAGGGGATAATTCCTTGCAAAACTTGAAGTTGCATTTTTGCATCCACAGGCACAGGTATTGTGAACTATCTGATGCTTGAGTTCATTTGCAGGAATCATGTCTCTGCCACTTCAGTGCTTCCCCAGGTACCTACATCAGGGAAGACTAGGAACTCTGAGTTATATTTCTAGACTTCACATTCCTCCCTGCCTTCCTTTCTGACCAAATTTTGAAATGTTTATGATAGCTTCTAACTGTGAAGTTTAGAAATCTCAACCATTCACTTTTACTCAGCCAAGTGATGAAGGCATCCATTCTGAATTCTAAAGGCAAAAGGCAAAAGGCAAAAGGACAGAGAGAGGAAAAACGTGATTATCTTTATCTCCAACAAAAATGTGTGAGGAGAAATTAAAGCTAAGTGTGAAACTCTTCGACACCTTTGTGGAATGTTAATGCAGCTGGGGAGGCTATCAGTCTGGAATCCTGACTTCTTCATTTCTGCAACCAGGTGATAAAGCCAACTCCTTAATGACACAGAAGTGTGGACAAATTGAGGCCACGTGTGCAAATAGCAGGATCTGATGTTCTTGGCCAGAAATTCATCTTGGGGAAAACTTAGAAAGCCTTTCTGAAGTAACTTCTCTTTCTTCTGTATAAGAATGACTCAACTCGGTGAAAATGATGCAGTTATTAACCTTGTAAAAATTATTTAACCTCTCTCAACCTCAGTTTCTTAATCTGCAAAATGGGAACACTCTTACCCACCTGTCAGTGTTGTGTGGGAATTAAATGAGAAAGTAGGAGCTGGCATGGAAGGGATATTGTGAATGAAACAGAAATTAATTTGGTGGACAGAGATTCAAACTGGTTCTAGCGCACTCCAACAAAGATCTACTACTTGAAGCATTGCATTTCAGCTCTATCCTTATTATTGAAAACATTGATGAGGGCATGGATGAGGACCACGAAAGTTCCCTGGGCACGGTCACACTGTCAGGGGCTCTTCACAAGGGAGATGGCACAGACAGGTGGGTAAGAGCATGAATCTGGTGCCCTATGGCCTGGTTGTGAATCCTGGCTTGGCCACACAACACCTGGGCAAACTTGGACAAGCTCCTTAACCTCTGGGTCAAGATTTTAAAAAATATTTCCAGGTGTTTCTAATGCACAGAACAATTTAAGAGCATTGTCTTAGGGCAAGTTCCTTCATGTCTTTAAGTCTCAGTTTCACCATCTATAAAATGGGAAAAATCACAGCATGTAATGTACTCCACATGATGGTGCAGAAGATTAAATGAAGTAATGAATATTCAGTGCTCAGTGTATTACTTGGTACATAGCAAGGGCTCAGTAAATGTAAGTCCCTACTATCATTTTCTTCATCATGATCATGTGATTATCATTACATTCTTGTCACCATCACCGTCATTGTCATCACATCAGCAGCAACACTGTAACTAATTACTATTCGTGTCTGTACCACTGTCATCCTCACCATGATCATCATTATGATCAACATCATTGTTGTCACCACTGTCATCACCATCTGCCTCTACGGGACTTGCACTGATTCCTGTAGGGAGCCCCTAGAGTACTTGGTACTCAACACAATAATCTTGAATTCTTATTTCTTTTTTCCACCCTTTGGGAAAAGTGAGGTACTAGCAATTGATAAAAATTCTTTATGAGCAAAAAAGTAGATTTCACTCTGTTCAGGCCAAAAATGTATAAGTTAAACTTCTTCATAACGTTGTACATGCACTGAAAACATGCTACTAATGATGGTCATGCCCGCAGGTCCAGTGCTCCAAGCTTGCTCTAAAAGTTAACCCACTCGGGACCTGCACCTGTTTTGTAAGGGGCTACCGATGCCTTTCTCAGAGGTGTGGACTACTCGGGGGTAAAGCAGTGTAAATGCAGCTAGAACTCCATCAGCCATGCTGAGCATCACTGTAGGAGTAGGTCACCCATTATAGCAAATTCTCAGCTTCCGATGAATTCCTTTTTGCAATTGACATGGAAAGTGATACGTATTTTTCGAGCTGTTTTTCAGTTGTGAGCTTCAGTCTGCTGAGGTGGAATATGTAGATCAGGGCCTGAACAGCCGTAGCACTCCGGAGTGGTTGGTATCTTGGTGGGCTTTATTTTAAAGTCTCTGACAGTTCAATCTCACTAAATAATGCAGCTGTTTAGGAAAAGCCATACGGTCTTAAAATAAGTCCCTGAAGGTCAAGAATATAGGTTGAAATTTTATTTTTTGGTGAACAGCATTTGACAAAATAACAGAAATGTCCCTTGTAATATCTCTTCCTTTACACCTTTGAATGAAATTACCAAGCACACATCACTGGATGTTCATTTATAAACATTCTACATCTTCTCCATGCATTTCTGGCAGGGTATTAAGGTAACATTCTGATTTCACTGTGCCCAATGAACTTAAAGATTCTAAAGAACGATTTCAAAATGCAGCTCTAACTTGAGGTGTCACTGATTATTTGGAAAGCTCTTTGTTACATCTAGCCCAGGAAAAAACAAGCCTCACATCATGGAAAAGCTAAAGTATTGACTTCAAAAGACTGTAAAGAAAAGGAGGAGAAATGCCATGTAAAAGTTTTTCAGGACAAAGCTGAATCCCGCTCATCCAACATCGCTCTCTTCAAGGTGGCTTGAGATTCAGGAGCAAAGCATTTGCATCCGGAAAGATGCTGGCCAACGGTTTCTCTGTGCCCCTTGAAGACGGGGGTTTGGGCAGAGTCACCAGATTGGCAGCTTTGAAATAGCTGCTCATGGAAGTGGAAGACAAGGCGTGAAGGTCTTTGGGGAGATCTCATCCCGACTCACATAGAATCCTATACTCTTTGAGGCTATTGGGCTACTTCAAATACCTTCATGTCCCATTTTATAGATGAGGAAACTGAGGCTCAGAGAGAATAAATGATGTGGGTCCGTTAACGCACTCAATTAGTAACAAACCCAGAGTTAGGATGCTGGTAGCAGTGGGGCATGGGGAAGACACACATCAGAGCTGGACTGTGTATTCCTCCAACCTGGCTGACAGGTACAGGTATAGACATTTTTGTTGTGTACAAAAAACATCTGGCTTCCAGACTTTGATCCAACCCTTACTGTATGACCTAGGTCAAATCCTTTAAATCCTCTCAATTCCATCCTCCTTATATATAAAACCCCATTACTAATCCCCACTTCATAAGGATGTTGCATCAATAAAATCCTATATTTAAAAATACTCAGAACAAAGCCTAGTACATAGTAGTACTCAACAAGGGCTCATGAATTGGTTCATCCCCTCTGATGTCCTAAAACATTTTTTCTTGGACTAGGGTATGGGGCCCATCACTGCAGGGAACCTAGCTTTTCCAGAGCTGAGTCATCGTAAATTCTACTTGGAGTGTCCCAGTGGGCACACCCATACTTTTTAGACCCTGCTTCCATTTTGCTTCAGGAAAATTCAGGCATTTAACCCCTCACAGCACCTTGGTGGCAGCTGTGACCGTCAGGAGTCATATCAGGAAAAGCATGAGCTTAGCTTAGGGCCACTCACAGAAGATGCCTCACTGTAAAGAACAGCATGCAAAATTGACAGACAAACTTTTCTCATGTGTCACAACTTATTCATGATCCTATATGAAAATTTAGAAAATATCAGTGACCAAAAAGTAAGAAATAAAAACCACTCATAATTCCACTGATCAGTGAAAGTCATCATTAACATTTCGATAGGAACATACATTTTATATAGATTAACAAAGTGGTCCTTAAGTTCTGTAGCTTACTTTTTGTCAATGTTGAATGTGGAGTTTTCCCCAAGTAATTAAATAGTTATCTTTTAAATGGATACATAATATTCCATCATTCACATACTCAAAGTAGTGAACAACTGGTAGAACGTATTTACCAACCAATCAGAATGGGGAGAAACAGCTGGTAGAACCATGAGGGTAAACCAGATGATCACTGGCCATGGTTGTACTCTAACCAGTTTCTTATTAGAAATCTTTCACTTTTATTTTTTTAAAAATGTTCTGGCCATAGCAACACTTTTCTGATGAAAGTGCAGACGGTAAATCATTAAGTATATTATGAGGTTGAATTCCTAGAAGTGTAATGTGTGTGTCAAAGGATAAACAGAGGTTTGGGATGCTGGCAGAGGACAGGCTTTTCAGGATATCCACCTCCAGGTTGGTCATGGTCACGGGCTCGTGTTTCCTCCCTTGGGAGACACGCCCAAATGGACAATTAAGAAAGGCTAAAAAATAGTAGTGCTGGAAGGGCACCAGGACTCCCCTCCTCCCCATCTGACTCCTGACTGTTCCGCGTAGGAGGAACTTCTAGCTACAGAGACCCCCTCCCCCCACTATAGTGAATCCTCATTTGCACAGTGCTTGGGGGCACTAGGATGGAGGAATGTTCTGGGGCTCTGGCCTCTGCTTTGGTGCCGCTACTAACTAAACAATACGTGGGCAAGTCACTTTGTCTGTCCTGGTCAGAGTTGATTCTCTTACATGTAAAGGAGATGACTGGGCCAGACCAGTAATCTATTCCCTTTTGGTGTCATGAGCCTAAGAGTCTATAATTCTATGTCCCCACTTTCTAACGCTACTGCATTTTAAAAATGAGAGCTTTCTTCCACTTTTCATGTACCACCTCTCCCCTCCCTCTACAGTACCCACAACAATCCAGTCTCCACCTGCACAGGGACCAAGGCAACTTTTTAAAAAATGTAAATCATCTAGTGATTTCTGCTTACTCTGAGATCAAAGCCAGACTTTCTGCCACGGCCTGCACAGACTCACACGGTCTTAAACCTGCCCACCTCTCCAGCCCCATTCTCTCCTTTGGGCGCTATCTTGGCAGAAAGGCCACACTCATTTTCAAGCTCATTCCCACTTCCGAGCATTTGAAATCCTGCTGCTTATGCCTGGCATCCTCTTCCCCCAAGAACTTCCCTTGGCAAAGCTCCTTTGGGTCTCAGCCTCTGAAATGGCTCTTCCTTTGCCTGGAACACGTGTCCCCTGAGTCCAGGTGAGACCAGTTTCTTCTTGCCTTTGAGGTCTCCACTCAGATGTCGCTTCCTTGGAGGGCACTGACCACAGTGATTCAAGTTGCCCTCCTCTTCGGTCATTCTCAACCATGCTATATTATTTTCTTCTTTGCATTCAGCACATCATCATGTTTTGCTGACCTGTTATATTTTTTATAGAATATAAACTGTCAGGAAGTGGACACCGGGGGTCGACAACACTCACGAAATGCTTGTTGAATGGATGTGGGGAGGAAGGGAAAAGGGGCCATTGACAGCGAGGAGCCAGCCTGGCACCAGTAGCTGGAAGTTGGTGTTTTCTTGTTGGACACAAACAACTTCGCAGAACGTCAACATCAGACAAGACCACTACGTGATCACAGCGGACCAGGACAGGAACAGACCACTCTGTAATCACGTCAGAGCTCAGACAGACCTGAGCATTCTCCAAGCCACCCCTTTCCGGGCTCAGAAGAGTGACAGCTGCTTCTTTGCTGACTACAGCTGTGGCCTCGCCCTGGTCCACCCACCTGTACAGAGATGTAGGTTCCCAGCCATAGAATTACCTCTGCTTCCCAAGAGCATCCAACTCAGAGTAATGCTCCACTTTTATGAACTTTCCCCCAAGGCAGCTAACATGCGCTCCAGTTCTATAAGTCTTCCCTCCCACCCTCTTACAAGGATCCCCACCGTTCCCCGTGGTATGTTCTCCCTCCTTGTAATGAGCAACAAACCCAACTTGCTTAACTACAGGTGTGTTCTTGTTGGCCTCTGGCATTGAAAGGCAATGACAGTGGAAAACTCAACAAATAATAGCTTCTCCTTCTTGACTAACTGCTACGTGCTGGACACTGCTATTTCCAATACAACAGCCTTGGAATGTAGATATTACTATTACTATTCTGATTTAAAAGTTGAGGACATTGAGGTCAAATTGGATAAGTACCTTCCCAAGGTCACACAGCTATTGGGGGGGGGACCTGCAGTTTGAACTGTACCTTCCTGACTTCAAATCTTGTATATTTTCTCATTATTACAGTGTTTCCTTTTTCTCCTTTTCCTTTAGAAGTTATGGCAGGTGCTGTATGCTGGTAATGAGGATATGCATGATAAATGTGCTCCCTCTACTAGTTCCTCCATTTGAAATGATTAACATTCCTATTGGTTTCAGCCCTCTGAATTTTTGCATTTTAGATTTCTGCTCTTTCAACGTCACTGCCACAGAAAGTTTCTGGGACAATCTCAGACATACAGAATATGTTCAGCATCAGAAGAAACATTTTAAGACAATCACTCCGCCATTTGGGCGAGTACAACTGTGAAATGGAGAAAATATTTAAAAACATAGATTTGTAAGAAAGGTAGTTCTCCATTTGCGTTTTAGTAGGACAGAGTTCATTAGTTTTCTGTATTTTGTGTTCTAGCTCTTTAAATAATGTCTCCTGCGTTTTGTGTTTGAAATCTGACTGATGAATGAATTTAACAGTTTCCCTAGAAATTAAAACTCAAGGTTGGTGGTAAATGAAAGAAATATATATGTATACGTGCATGTATACATATAAGGACTGAACAGATCATTATTGAGAGTCAACGGTGAACCCAGCCCTGGGCTGGGTGTGTTCATTGATGCCACCTTAAATACATTCAGTTCCAATGCTTGAATTCCTAAATGAACTCACAGTAAGATAAGATGTCAGCGATATAGACCTGACGTCATTAGGTCCAGGCAGCGTTCGGTACCTTCAGTCCCCCTCCATCCTATGATCTGAAATTTCCACCAGCTGGAAATCACTGCTGGAGTTGGGTTGATGGACCTTGGTGAATATCCCAGACCAAACATTTCAGTCTCATCTGATTCTGGAAAAGCCTTTAGGACAAGTCCCTGATGCTCCCCTGTAGGAAGCCTGATACAGCCACCCAGGCTCTCTGATTTGGGAACACGCCTCTTGAGCCACCACGGGGTTTTCATCAGAACAGTGGCCTGACCAGGTTTCTGCCTTTGAAGCTGCTCTATCTGCAGCGGGAGCGTGGGATGGAGTGGGGGAGGCGGGCTGCAGAGAGGCTGGGGACGGGCACCATGGGAGCAGCTGGGAGGATGGAGAGATGGGAGCGTAGGAGAGGCATCCAGGAGCAGATGTGAGAGGGCTTGGGCATTGATTGGCTATCTTGGAGCAAGAAAATGCACTTATATAGAACGAATACTCTTTATTTGCTTTTTACCTTAAGTTAAATCCCAAGAGGACTCATGTAGCGCTTGTCCTTCTGGGACTAGCTAATATCGCTTAGCGTGATGTCATCCATATTGCTGCATATGGCGGGATTTCCTTTTTCTTAAGGCAAAATAATACTCCACTGTATGTATAAACCACATTTTCTTTATCCATTCATCCATCTATGGACATTTAGTGCTGGTCTATTACATAGAGTGGATATGGGGTAAGTGGGAAAAGGGGCAATCAAGGATGCCCAACTTTTTTCTGGCTTGGGTGGCATATTGGAAAAATCATAAAGATAGGTAGGTCACTGGGTGAAGCCTTTATTTTATTAATCAAATTTGTATTTGATTAATACAAGCTTAACAAGCTGAACATGCTGCCTGTTCTAAGTGCTTTACGGATATCAATTCATTTAATACTTATTATATCCCCATGAGGTAGGGACTATTATTATCTCATCCAACAGGTGAAGAAACTGAGGCACAAAGGGGTCTAATAACTTGCCCAAGGTACACAGTCAGTAAATGAGAGTTGGCTTCCAGAGTCTGTGCTCTTAAACCATTACACCTTACAGCATCTTCTTGAGGCCAAGGTCAGGACCTAATGTTCATGAACGCCCATCTACTGGTGAGAAAGGAATGGGACCCAGCATACCTCAAGGACAGCCAAGGGAAAGTTCATTTTATTGTTTTCACTTTCATTTAATTTGGCCCCAAGCACAACAATCAGGAAACAGTTTCATCATCCTAGTCTCTTACATTAAAAAAAAAAGAAAAAAGATGGTGAGTTTCTGATGGAGGCTCTGATGGAGTTTCAAACGTAATTATTTTAGGCCTGTTTATCCATAAAGAGCCCTACCAATGGAGTATGATGATTTATCTCTATGGATTAAATGTCACAATGGAGGAACTGTGGTCTAAATCATACATTCACAGCAGACCTTGAGAGACTCTGAAGGTCTCCCAGCTGCACACAGAGAAGTTGACCAAAATTTTCAAAGTTTTCTTTTTATCATCATGTAACTGAAATTACACATGGAATACATTACTCGGAGAGAATCACTGATGATATGCTTTAAATGATAGGCATTTAAAGGCACCAAATTTTTTCAGAGATCCTACTTTATCAGTCCAGGTAAGTCTAAGAGATTCACTATCTGACTGATGCCCTCATACCAGTTTGAAAAAAAATCATAAAGGCTTCTGAGCCAAAGAAAATAGCTGAGTATTTGGGCATGTTACTATTCATTGTTCGATGCTTTTTTCTTTAGGATAATATACACTACACGTGGTACCTCACTATAAACTCCAATACGGAGGAACATCTGCAGTGAGACTGCCCCAGAATACAATAACCAATGAAATGGAATTTCAGACCAAGAGCATTTGTTACATCCTTCCTTAAATTTTTTATCTGGCAATAGGCCCTTCAGTAATCTCTAGAGCAGGGCTCTCAACCTTGGCCCTACTGACATTTGGGGCCAGATGACTCTTTGCGGTGGGAGCCATCCTGTGCACTGTAGGATACCAAGGACCATCTCTGGCCTCTACCCATGAGATGTCACAACCACACCCCAGTTGTGACAACCCCAAATGCCTCTAGACATTGTCAAATGTCCCTTGGGGAGGGTGTGCAAGATCACTCCAAAATAAAACCACTACTCTAGAATATTACTATGCAGTGGGATTGGCTATGAAAACCTGTTCAGTAAAGAATTGTTATTGGGGTCTATGAGACCACATGTTTATTTATTAAACAGCTATTTATTGAGTGTTTGTTAAATGCCAGGTAAGGTGAAAGGCTTGGAGGAAACAGCAGTGGGCAAAATATAGTGAACAAGGGCTATAGCTTAATAATGGGGTAAATGTTGATTTGATTTCTTTGCTATCTCTTATAGATAGATTTGTAACTATTTAAAAGAAAAAACCCACTAAAACAAAGTGTAATACTTTGCAAGCAGCTTATTCACAGTAGTTTGCAATCTCTTCATTAGTGTAGAAGAGTTGATCTCCTCCATACACCTTCCACCCCATATACATAACACAAATATAATAAATGTATTTATCACACAACACCCTTCTCAACAGACAGTTGAGCTGTGACAAAGAACCTCTAAAGAAAACACAGACGTTTCTTTCTCTCATGTAGAAGTCTGTATGTAAGCAGTCCTGAGCTGGGGTGAGGCCCTTTAATCTTGGAGGTGTTCAGACTCTATTTCCTTGCTCTGCCACATGGACCCTCTATTCCCTAGATGGCTGCTTATGGGTTCATCTTCTTGCCCACATTTTACCCAGCAGGAAGGAAAACAGGGATCGAAGAAGAATGACAAGGGATAAGCACGAGCATTTTACAAAGGGAGATCCCTGGAGGCAGCCACGTGGCCCAATGGCCCAAACCTAGCCACATGGCTACATGTAGCCACAAGGGAGGCTGGGAAATGTAGTCTTTACTCTGGGCGGACACGTGCTCAAGGATCTTTCTATTCCTATGGAGGAAGAGGAGAACAGATTGGAAGACAAGGAGCAATGTCAACCGCAGTCACCCAGAGGCATTTTTCCTTCCTCCATTTTCTCCTCTCCATTGACATATATCAACTACATTGAAGTTTTGAATAATTAATATAATACCACTTCTTGATAAGAATACCAGACGCTCTTGATCAGAAATTCCTTTTCATTTGATACGTTGGTAAGTGTTTAACAACCAGCTCTCCTCGGGGTGGGGGGTGGCAGGGGGAGACCCAACCTGATTTCTGAGTTTGCCAATTTTTGTGGTGTAAATACTCTCACTATGGCCAATCGATTTCAAGCTACCAAAATCTCTGAAGGTGGTGTTGGGAAGAAACATACTCAATTGGCTCTCACAATCAAGGTGGCTCAAGCTGGTACAAGCTGACTTCACCACAACTTTGCTTATGAGGAAACACTCAACACAGTGTCTCGTACAAAGTAAACTCTCAGTTGTTTATTTTATTAAAGAATTAAAAATATATGACATGCACTCACATCCCATTCATTCCCCATATATTTATTGACTGCCTACTATGTGCCAGGCCTGGCACTAGCCACTTAATGGGGGACAAAATAGACAAGGTTCCTACCTCACACAGTATAGCTTGCAGTGTGATGAGGAAGACAGGCAACAACCAGTGACAACAGGAAATGTAGGAGGACAAAAGTGGTAAGTGTGGAGAGAGGGAGTCACAGAGGGGCTTGGCCTCACTTAGGGGCACAGCCACACTTTATAAGCTGAGCTGGGTCTGGAGGCTGAGGAAGAGTCACCTAGACCTAGATGTGAGGTTCGGGGAACAGCATGTCAGCAGGGAGAATGGTATTAACAAAGACCCCAGGATGGGGTAGGAAGAGCACAGCATGTTCAAGGAAGGCCAGGGTGGGGTGCAGGGGGCATGCGGGAGTGGAATGAGGTGGGGTAAAAAGAGAAAGCAAGGGCTGGACCATGTCACAGTTAAGACAGTGGTTTATCTTTCAGAAGCAACAAGGAGCTTTGAAGGTTTTGAAGGCAGCGCTATGATATCAGTGTTTGGGAAAAAGATCACTCTACCTGCACCAATAAGGACACATTAAATGGGGCTTAACAGATGCAGGTGTGTCAGGTGTAATAAGGCTCTTAGAATGATTCAAGATAGAAATGATGGCATACCCTTGGCTAGAGTGGTGGCAGTAGACACAGAGAGAAATAGACACATTTCAGACATATTAAGGGGTGACATCAACAAGGCTGGGGCACGGGTAGGCTCTGGGGGAAACACAGGAAAGGACTGTATCTACAGTTACTAAATGCTTTCTTACTTTGGACCCTGGATGGATGCTGGGTCTTTTATTGAGTTTAGGATGGAGGGAGTGGAGGAGAGATTCTAAGTTAGATTTTGAGCATGTGCACTGGAATCATTTCGTCTGTTGATGAGCCTTGAGGAAAGTACCACCATCATACCAGTGGAGAAGTAAGTTCAGAGCCAGTACCACACAGCTACTGAAAGGCATGGTTGGGACTCAAAGACAGGTCTTATGATGAAAAACCCTATGGTTTTTCCACAATGTAACACAAACTGCATCTAACAGGGTCCATCTTAAACCTGAGACAGAATGAATTTAGTTACTGGAAAATCGTCATTAACCTGAGCTGCAAGGTGGGACCTCAGCTTATGTACAAACAAGACTGGGCTATTAACGGTGCCCCTGCAAATTGCTTTGAACAATTTCTTCTGCACTGGACTAATGAGCCCTACGCTGCACTTCTGGGAAACCTCTCACCTTGTAAAATAAAGTCCATCCGATCGTGCTCTGAATACTGACCTTGCTACAATGAAAAGAAAAATAAGCAATAGAAAAGATTGATTTCCCTTCACCCCACGCAAAGAAAATACTTTTCAATGAGCCTCTAAGTGTAATTCATATTTTTTGATTGAGTGTGTTTTTTACTGAGGAAAAAAAAATCATCATTGAGAACTATTACCAATACCACGATGCTGAGTAATAAGGGCATTTAAAAGACACTCTCATCTCCTGCATGGTTCCTGCATAAACAAGTGTAACATGACATGACAGTGGCTAATGGCATATTCAAGGAATCTACACCACTAAGTTTCCCTCATTTGTCACCAGGTCAACATGGCTGGATGTGGGAGGGTCCCCCTTCTCTAGTGCCAGGTTAATGAATCTTCTGGTGGCGGTGCTCCTGAGTCAAAGATTTTTAGGAGAAATCACATCTGGTCCACGAGCTAATGAAAATGGAAGTGAGGAACTGCTTCCCATCACAGACAGTGAAGACAACTGCCTTCGGTAAAATTAGCAGGTGCATGAAGAGAACCATTCACGATCTTACTTACACTGGGTTAGTGTAGTTTGTCACGTATTTTCACATCATGAATTCTGTTACATGGAATAGAAGTCCCTATTTATATGGAAGTTGAGTTAGACGTCACAGTTGTTTTTTTTTTTTTTTCTGCTGACTCAATGGACCCACTTGACAAGCTTAAAGAGAAAGTAGGATCAGTTCTATTTCCCCCATTTTACAGGTAAGGAAAGTGAGGCTCCAAGATACTGGGTAACCAATGATCACCACACCCAAAGGAATAAGAGTCAAGCCTAGAACGCAGGGCAACTCCCTCCTGGTCCTAACTTTCTTCCCAAGAGTAAGTTCCAGGAGTGCAGAGACTTGGTTTTGCTCCTTAGTATCTGGCGCACAGTAGGTGCTTAATAAATATTGCTGCTGGCTTCCTTGTGCCTCGCCTTCCCGGAGGCACGGTGCCATAGAGAGGCAAGGGAACTGGAAGGCAGAATACCAAGACTTCCCCTGAGAGCGTGGATAAGTAATATAACCTCTTTCGCCCTTGGTTTCTTTTCTGCAAAATGAAAATAATCCAGTCCTAACTATGCAGAGGAGCCACAAGGATCAAGTCAAACAGAGCGGTGAGAGCTTCCTTCAAACAGCACACATTGAAGGTGTCATGGTTATTTTGAAAGTAAGGAAAATACTCCCCAAGACCTGTTTGCTCTTCTTGATCAGATATGCAGCCTCCAAGGCTGTGTGCAAGAGGCAGCTGCAGAGACCCAGCTGCCTGTGTCATGCAACTTTGCATTCCAGAACTTTCCTGGGGGCCTTCGGAGCAGCTCATGACATTCATATGTGCCTCAGAGTCTTCTATACCTTTTTTTTACCCACAGTCAGAGAGACACGTGGTGGCCTCTGTGGGTCAGAGCCCTCCTGGACTTCAGTCTAAAGGTTTCCCTTAAAGCTCCATTTTTACCACTATATTTACAGCAGCTGCGATCAAGGTGGTGGGGTGGGGTGATGAATCCTCCTTCACTGTTCTCTATACAACAGAAAAATATCTCAAGTGTAGGACCACAATCTGTCATCTGCCCGTCATTCCACTTGGGACACATTTCCTAACGTTTCTCAGCCTCAGTTTCCTCATCTGTGATTAGGAACCAGCATGGCACAGGATTGAATGGTAGGATGCAATGTGAGTGCTGAGTTCTGGGCCTGGAATAGCTCTAACAATGACTGCAGCATGTGCATCTGTCATATCCCAGCAGCTCATTCTGACAATTCATTCTCACTTATTCAACATGCACGACAGCCTGCTGGATAATACAGAGCTCCATATGACTGGGATCCCCGTTCGCTTCCAAGCTGTGTTCATTGTGAATCACAAATTTCCAACTGAGCAACTGGATTATACTCACAAATGACCATTTCTCAGCGATCCTGGCGCTAGCACAGCCTGAGTGACTATTCCCTGAGGTCTGGGTGATTGGAGAGCTTCCCAGTTGGTATTCCTGCTTCTACTCTTGCCTCTTTCTTCAGTCTGTCTCTCAACATAGTGGCCAAAAGGATCATGTTAAACCATAGGTTAGATCATGTCCCTCCTCTGTTCAAAAGCTTCCAGTGGCTCCCCGTGTCACTCAGACTACATCCAAAGTTCACACAATGACCTACAAAGACCTCCATGGTTTATACACCTCTGCCCTACTTCCTCTCTGCTGTTATCTCCTGCTATGGTGCTTGGATGGATAATGAAAGCCATAAAGAGACAGGACCAACATGGTCCAAAGAACTCTAAAGAACTCTAACCCACACTTGCCTTGTGACAACTTAGTTGATTCAATCAACCCAACTAAGTAACAAGTGAAAGAGCTGGTGTTTAGATTGCAGTAGACAAGAGGCGCATGATAAACTACTCCCACCCCCCCACCCAAATATCTGGAATATGGAAGGGGACGCCGCTAAGTAGAAATACGACTACTGGATAGGAATATAGGGATTTCACATCAATGCTGACAAAGAATCTTCTTATAACTTCATTTGACAATGAATGGAACGAATTTCCTTTCAAGAGAGAGTAAATTCTCCACCATTGGAAATATTCAAGCAGAGGCTGGAAATTTATGAGACAGAGAAGCATGGTTTCAAACATCAGAAGGCAGATGTGATGAGACTACATTTAATATCCCCTTTAATTCAGAGAGTCTACTATTTGTAATATTGAAGAAAAGAGGGAAAATAAACAAGAACCAACTGCTTTAGCTTCAACAATTGTAAAGCAATTAAAAGTCAACAGAGAGTGCATGTCATAGCGGAATACTGAAAAGGTATTTTACAGGAGGATCTCTGCTTGGGCCAAGTGACTGAAGCAAAATACTAATTCCTTGGAAACATAAGCGAAAATTGGCCCCGCTCTTCTTGGCATTCTGAGGAGGAGCTGAGGTGGGGCACAGTGAAAGGCTTGAGACCACGGACCAGTGGAAATGTAACCGATGGCCAATCCTAACTGAGGAAAAGGGAGTTGTTCTAATTATCAAATAACATACTAGGTTGTTGGACAGGAAATCTAGTCATATACTTTTATTTCCCTCGGGCTCTTTTCTCTTTATTTTGGATAATCTCCGGTGCTGTGTGGATGTGTGTGTGTGCGTGCATGCGTGCGCACGTGTTTCTCTTTGTCTTTTAGTGTATAATTCAACGGGTTCATTCCACAAACATGATGGCAGATCTACTCGGCACCTGGCAGGGGAATACACTGATGAACAAACTCCGGCCTGAAGGGGCTGACCCTTTTCCTTTAGGATTCGGTGTCAGAGGAGAGATTTGCAAAAAAAAAAAAAGTAGACCCATGTCTCATAAGGAAACCATTTGGGTTCGACCCTAGTCAAAGAGGGGTCAAAGAGACCTGCTTTGGACTGATCATGGAAAATGCGCCCCTCCTTCCACAAATGAGGTAACAGTTCTGGGTCATGAAGCGATTTCACAACACGCAATAGAGACCTTTCCGTGAAAGCTGATGTTCTGACCTCGTCTTATGGAGAGTACTGAGAAGTCACAACTAACCCAGACAGCAATATCCTGTCCCACTACCAAATACAAGCGTACCAATACCATCTCCTTAAATGACAGGCTGTGCTCTTCCTCTGTAACTGTCCCACTAAGCCAAGAGGAAAAGACACTTGCCTCCAGGAAATATATTGAGAGCAGGTATCTGTGTCCCTTAGGAGGGAAACTGGTAGAACAAATCCCTAGAACTGGTTACTAAAGATAGATGCAATGGATTTATGGTCCAGTTCTATGGTTATTTTAACAAATAAACCAAGAATAGTGGCTGAATGCATTGGAGAATAGGGAAATTTGAAACAACTGATTTAACCTGAAAACAACAGAATCAATGCACCAAATAGAATTCCCCTAAAATATAAACCATCGATTATGTGTGGCTTATTCCACAAAGGCAAGAAGAGACTATCAAGCAGATGTAGAATCTTGTCCGTTTCCTTGTCTTACAGACTGATTTCTAATATATCTACTTATTTTTCATTCTAGCAGCAAATATTTTAGAGCACCCTACTTCCTAGGTGCCAAGCACTGAAAGATCTGATTTTGTAGGTGAGTGCTTATTTTCATGGCTTATTCAGGGAGTTATTTAACAAAGCATTATAAATCATGAAGTGTCACTGTCATCTCTATACTAGGCATAGCTTTTTAAAAAGCGGAATTCTATCCTTTAACTTGACAACATAATAAGAAAATCTTGTCAATGAAAAAACAAACAAGCAAACAAATGAAAACACAAACCGGAAAAGTATTGAAGTTAAAAAATCTAACCACTGAGGCTAAGCTAACGGTGACTTACAGAATGTTGCCAATGTTTTTAAAAATAAAAAATGAATTTTCCATAATAGTCAACTGTTTTTGCCTCCTGCTATTTTGCAGTGTTTCCCAGGCATTGAATCCCCTCAAGTCCCATGGAAGGTCATATCAAGCCCAATAATAAAACTCATTTTTCCCCTCAGAGGATAAATACAAGCAGTCAAAATGCACCATTCTCCCTCTATTAAAATGCTGATACCTAGCCACCGAAGCTTTCACATTAATCTTATAAACGTGGATGACTCCTCTCTGTGTCATGCACAAATAGAAAATATACCAGAGACCACTTCTTTTGAAGGTTTTAGCTCAGGCCCGTTGGACTAACCAGAGGGCCAGCTACAGATCACTCTGGCCCTCCTGTCACCTTTCACAAGTGAAGTGACACAGACCTGCCAAAGCTGTCAGAGGCTCTTGACTGGCTCTAAGAAACATCTTCACGGCCCTGAAAGGAGCTGCAGAAGCATACTTATTAATGTTGTTAGAGGAATAGAGGTTCATGCTGTTACAAATGGGCCCTGGTCAACTATGCAGAAGGAGGTGGTAGGGGAAAGGCAGCTGGCCACCAATGCTTAACTGTGCTCAGGCCTCACAGGCGGGGGTCTCGAAGGTCCCTGCATGCCTTGCAGTGTCATCTACTGGTGTTACACTCTGTATGAGTTTCTTACGGCTGCTGTAACAAATTGCCACAATGTTAGTGGCTTAAGACAATTTAGATTCATTATCTTTTAGTTCTAGAGATCTGAAGTCTGACATGGGTCTTATGGGGGCTAAAATTAAGGTGTCAGTGTGGCTGGTTCCTTCTGGAGGCTCTAAGGGAGAACCCACTCCTTGCCTTTTCCATCTTCTAGGGGCTGCCCACATTCCTTGGCTTGTGGTGACATCACTCTGGCCTCTGTATCTCTTGTCACGTCTTTTTCTCTGGCTTTGAGCCTTGTCTGTCCATCTTACAAGGATTCCTGTGATTACCTTGGGCCCACTGGATAATCCCGGCCATTGTTCCCATCTCCAGATCCTTAACTTAATCACATCCACAAAGTCCCTTTGGCCATGTGAGGTAACATACTCACAGATCCTGAGGATTAGGACAAAGACAACTTTGACCATTTGAAGGGGCATTATTGTGCCTACCACACACTTTAAGAATAAGAAGGGAGAAAACAGACGGGTTGTATTAATAAGGAATTTAGATTTGATAGAACAAGTGAAAAGGGCTTGTAATCATTGAGGGCCTAGGGGAGAATAAAGACAGTCATTGATTCTAGAATGCAGCGAGCCCAAGAGGCTGGGAGATGGGCAAAAGATAAGTGTGTTTGTGATCTTCATAAAGTTAAAGAGCTGGTTAAGTAGGAGAGGAAAAGAGGATGAACAGAAGGTCATGGTCCAGGAGAAATTTTAGGGTAGGAGATATTGGAGTTGGGATATTAGCAAAGTGTGGTCTTATTAGTTGTCTGCTCAAGTGAAAGGGAGATAAACATCATTGACATAATGGAAGTCAAGAAGCTGGACCTTCAAATCAGATGCTGAAATCACTCTGATGATGAAAGGAGAAAGGGTAGACAGGGAAACCAGGACTCAGAGCTCCAGAATCCTGATGAATGGGGCTAAGAAACCTGGAGGCCAGGGTGTGGAGGTAGTATAATCAGATGGTGTGAGCTTCAGAGAAGGAGCTGATGAAACAGGGTGATAGAAGAAAGGCTCTTCCAAGGGATCCCCCAAAATACTGACCTTAGTTTTGAAATATTAGGGTTGAGAGAATTGGAGAAAGAACCAACTCCACTTAAAAAGAAAAACAAACAATTTTCTCTACATCACTTATCATTTGACTTATTATATATTTTATTTTTTAAACCTTGTTTATTTTCAGTCTCCCCAATAGAATATAAGCTTAATGATGGTTCAATACTATATCGTAGGACCTGTAACAGTGCTGGACAATATTAGGTGCTTTATAACTGTTGAATGAATGAAAGAATAAATAGAAGGAAGAAAGGAAAGAAGAAAAAAAAGAAAGGAAGAAAGGAAGAGAAAGAAAGAAGGGGAAAATGAAAGGTAGATATACTTTTACACTATACTGCAGGTTAGCTGGGAAAGGGCTAAGCTTCTCTAGAGGTGAGGAGGAAGGATGTGTTATAGAACATGACCGAAGACACAAGGAAGTTGAGAATAGAAAGTTCCAAAGGCAACACTGGAAGGGAGGACAAGGGAGAGGAATCAGCAGGATAAACATATTTCGAAGGGAGTCAATGAGCTAAGTAAGAATTATTTTGGGAGCGTGATCTAATTTGGGACACTCTAAACTGGCTACCCTTTTCTGTGAAGCTCCAGAGCACAGGGAGCTGGTTTTATTCAGGAACTGACACCTGGTAGAGGCTGGGCACTTACACGGTAAGTGGCTGGTTGGAGAGAAAGAATATTAAGAGCTGTGCAACTCCAGAGCTGGACCCTCCTTCCTGGATAGCTGCAAGCAACAGCCTAATAACCATCTTCCAGGGATGTCCTATGGCTCAGTTGAACATTGGTTAGAACCAACGTTAGATGACATCTTGGTCTCCTTTCAATTACTGAGTCTTCAAATTACTGGCCAGAGGGACAATCTTCCCCTCCTCCTCCCAGTTTACACTCCAGTTGTTTCATTCATTTTAATGATGCGGGAGTAGAATGACCTTTTGCAAATATCACCCACAGCTTGGAACTTGATTGGCAAAGAGCTGAATCACAGCTCTTGACCCAGGTCGTAGGCGTACTATGGTGCGATAGCGGATTCGAGCTACTCAGGAGGAGGAACAGCTCCATGGATTTAATTTCCCATTACTATGGCAACCTTGAGACTTTTGTTGCAGCAAAAGGTTAAACACAACCAAGTGTTCATTAAGATGTTCCACTAATGAATCACGCCAAATTCTTATTCGTGTGTAAATCAATGGCTGTGTGAGTATAAGGATGTATAACAAAGAGATGGTGCACAAGCCAGGGAGAGCTAACTGTCTAATCAACCTTGGGATTAAAATTGGTCTCTGACTGATACAATGGCTTCATCTGTAACATGCATGAAATAACTATAATTGAGAGGAAAAAAATCAGACATTACATAATAATATTCCAAGAGCATTTGTCTAGGATCAAGCATTATTTTTTCATTCTTGCAAAACCATTTTTGAAAATGTTTAATTTCTTCCTTTTTATCTTTGACGGACCTTAGTAATCCCTCCAAAATTAAGAGAATGGTCAAATAATAATTATATTCATTTATCTGAGTCTAGGCAATATGCCATCCAGCATTACGTCTTGTGACAGCAGCTTCAAAAAGAAATAGTAACAGACATTTTCAAAGGGGGGGGGGTCATGGCAGGAGCCTCAGGAATCCAACTGATTTGTGCAATTAGAATTAACTGACTATGGCTCTAAGGATGTTTTTGTGATGGAGCTCTGAGCACTGCACACACAAAACAAAGGGTAACTATACGAGTAAGAGGTAGGCTGGCATGTAGAAAGTCTTCAGTCCATATTAGATTTCCCTTCCCTTAACTGTTTTTCTTGGCAAAGTTCTCATTCACATCCTTTACTTGTGGGTGCCTGGAAGTCCAGTCATGGTACCCAACCAAGGCCTAGGCTGCTTTAGGATGACGGGAAATGGGGATAGGCAACCAGGATTCACTTCCCACCCAATCCCGATGTTCCCTGGAGCTCTAAAGATTGCCAGGGATGCCCCAGGGGAAGCTGGAAGAGGGGCAGAGGGACTTGTGGATCTTTCAACCCCCAAACAGAGAAATACATTTTGATCTCATATATTATTGGGGCTTCACATGCAATCATTTATAATAAAGAATTTCACTGCGATAGGTACATGGCCATGACTACAGCCTTTGAGGATAGTTATAATTGTATTCTTCAATATATATATCTTTGCCTCTGAAATTATAGGGATTCTGAAAATCAGTTTAAAAAATTTATTTCAGACTCTTAGAAAAGGTCCATACAACAAAGGCTTTTTTTTTTTTTTTTTCTACTCAGTCATGTTGCTACTGAAAGAGTAAGGAGTAAGTTGCTTTAGGCCTTTCTTCCTCTTTATGTTTTCATAAGAATCAAATATAATGAGAACTTTCAATAATGATGCAGTTAAAAAATGCTCTCTTGGGTAAGCATACACATGTTACATTGAAAATACCTGCAGTGCTTTAGAGCTGCGGAGAACATACATAATTCTTAAACCTTATCCACAAGTAAACAAAAGGAAACAAAAGAGATTCTTGTGGAATCCTTGTTATTTTTAGATTCAGGGTCAGTATAGCAGAAATTGAAAGAAACAAACATGTTTCTGATGAATTTGCAATTTTATGTAAAATTATAAATGAAAGAAAGACAGACAATGAATCGAAGAAGGAAACAAATGAAGCTTTATGGAACGTGAATCCTGTACGTTTAATTTGTCTCTGTGATGCTAGTGTCCTGCACAGCGCCAGACGTGTAGTGGGCGCTCAGGAGATAATTGCCAGGCTTTCCTCCTCCTCCTCTTCCTCATAGTCATGACCCTCATTCAACATCTCTGCGTGTTTACAAGTTCCAGGCACTATTCTAAGCATTTTACTTGTATTATCACATGTAATCCTCAAAACAGTCTTATGTGGAAAATACCATTATTATCTTCCTTTTAAAGATGGGAAATCTAGGGCTTAAGTATATACAATAACTTTTCCTTCCTCCCTCCCTCCCTGCCTCCCTCGTTTCTTCCAACATTTATTGAGCACCTGTGTTGCAAGGTATTGTTTTAGGCATGAGGACACAGAATGAACAAGACAGTCAAAAATCCCTGCCCTCATGGAGCTCATGGAATCCTTCTAGTGACCAAGACCATTCAGCTAGTAAGTCACTGATGCAGGATCGGTACCCAGAGAGTCTGAATAGCATGCCAATAACACAGGAAATTATAGCCTAGTGTGATATTTAGCTTCTTCAAGATGCGTTCTTTTTTTTTTTTTTAACATCTTTATTGGAGTATAATTGCTTTACAGTGTTGTGTTAGTTTCTGTGAATCAGCTATATGTATACATATATCCCCATATCTCCTCCTCCTTGTGTCTCCCTCCCACGCTCCCTAACCCACCCCTCTAGGTGGTCACGAAGCACCGAGCTGATCTCCCTGTGCTATGCAGCTATTTCCCACTAGCTATCTATTTTATATTTGGTAGTGTATATATGTCCATGCCATTCTCTCACTTCGTCCCAGCTTACCCTTCCCCCTCCCTGTGTCCTCAGCTCCATTCTCTAGGTCTGTGTCTTTATCCCTGTCCTGCCCCTAGGTTCTTCAGAACCTTTTTTTTTTTTTATATTCCATATATATGTGTTAGCATACGGTATTTGTTTTACTCTTTCTGACTTACTTCACTCTGTATGACAGACTCTAGGTCCATCCACCTCACTACAAATAACTCAATTTCGTTTCTTTCTATGGCTGAGTAATATTCCATTATATATATGTGCCACACCTTCTTTATCCATTCATCTGTCCATGGACACCTAGGTTGCTTCCATGTCCTGGCTATTGTAAATAGGGCTGCAGTGAACATTGGGGTACATGACTCTTTCTGAATTATAGTTTTCTCAGGGTATATGCCCAGTAGTGGGATTGCTGGGTCGTATGGTAGTTCTGTTTTTAGTTTTTTACGGAACCTCCCTAGTGTTCTCCATAGTGGCTGTATCAATTTACATTCCCACCAACAGTGCAAGAGGGTTCACT
The DNA here is from genome assembly GCF_963455315.2 of Globicephala melas. Taxonomy (NCBI): domain Eukaryota; kingdom Metazoa; phylum Chordata; class Mammalia; order Artiodactyla; family Delphinidae; genus Globicephala; species Globicephala melas. Next base: position 57,566,693 of record NC_083332.1, on the reverse strand, counting down.
TTTCTCCACACCCTCTTCAGCATGTACTGTTTGCAGATTTTTTGATGATGGTCATTCTGACCGGTGTGAGGTGATACCTCATTGTAGTTTTGATTTGCATTTCTCTAATGATTAGTGATGTTGAGCATCCTTTCATGTGTTTGTTGGCAATCTGTATATCTTCTTTGGAGAAATGTCTATTTAGGTCTTCTCATTTTTGGATTGGGTTGTTTGTTTTTTTGATATTGAGCTGCATGACCTGCTTGTATATTTTGGAGATTAACCCTTTCTCAGTTGCTTCATTTGCCAATATTTTCTCCCATTCTGAGGGTAGTCTTTTCGTCTTGTTTATGGTTTCCTTTGCTGTGCAAAAGCTTTGAAGTTTCATTAGGTGCCATTTGTTTATTTTTGTTTTTATTTCCATTTCTCTAGGAGGTGGGATCTTTTTTTTTTTTTTTTTTTTTTTGCAGTACGCGGGCCTATCACTGTTGTGGCCTCTCCCACTGTGGAGCACAGGGTCCAGACGCGCAGGCTCAGCGGCCATGGCTCACGGGCCCAGCTGCTCTGCAGCATGTGGGATCTTCCCGGACTGGGGCACGAACCCACATCTGCTGCATCGGCAGGTGGACTCTCAACCACTGCGCCACCAGGGAAGCCCTAAAAAAGTATCTTGCTGTGATTTATGTCATAGAGTGTTCTGCCTATGTTTTCCCCTAAGAGTTTGATAGTGTTTGGCCTTACGTTTAGGTCTTTAATCCATTTTGAGTTTATTTTTGTGTATGGTGTTAGAGAGTGTTCTAATTTCAGTCTTTCATATGTAGCTGTCCAATTTTCCCAGCACCACTTATTGAAGAGGTTGTCTTTTCTCCATTGTATATTCTTGCCTCCTTTATCAAATATAAGGTGACCATATGTGCATGGGTTTATCTCTGGGCTTTCTATCCTGTTCCATTGATCTATATTTCTGTTTTTGTGCCAGTACCATACTGTCTTGACTACTGTAGCTTTGTAGTATAGTCTGAAGTCAGGGAGCCTGATTCCTCCAGCTTCATTTTTCTTTCTCAAGGTTGCTTTGGCTATTCAGGGTCTTTTGTGTTTCCATACAAATTGTGAAATTTTTTGTTCTAGTGCTGTGAAAATGCTATTGGTAGTTTGATAGGGATTGCATTGAATCTGTAGATTGCTCTGGGTAGTATAGTCATTTTCACAATGTTGATTCTTCCAATCTAAGAACATGGTATATTTCTCTATCTGTTTGTGTCATCTGTAATTTCTCTCATCAGTGTCTTATAGTTTTCTGCATACAGGGCTTTTGTCTCCTTAGGTAGGTTTATTCCTAGGTATTTTATTCTTTTTGTTGCAATGGGAAATGGGAGTGTTTCCTTAATTTCTCTCAGAGTTTTCATCATTAGTGTATAGGAATGCGAGAGATTTCTGTGTATTAATTTTGTATCCTGCTACTTTACCTAATTCATTGATTAGCTCTAGTAGTTTTCTGGAAGCATCTTTAAGATTCTCTATGTATAGTATCATGTCATCGGCAAACAGTGACAGTTTTACTTCTTCTTTTCCGATTTGGATTCTTTTTATTTCTTTTTCTTCTCTGAGTGCTGTGGCTAAAACTTCCAAAACTATGTTGAACAAAAGTGGTGAGAGTGGGCAACCTTGTCTTGTTCCTGATCTTAGAGGAAATGCTTTCAGTTTTTCACCATTGAGAATGATGTTGGCTGTGGATTTGTCATATATGGCCTTTATTATGTTAAGGTAATATATTACCTAACACATATTAAGGTAACATCCATGTTCATCAGTGATATTGGCCTGTAGTTTTCTTTCTTTGTGACGTCATTGTCTGGTTTTGGTGTCAGGGTGATGGTGGCCTCACAGAATGAGATTTGCAGTGCTCCTCCCTCTGCTATATTTTGGAAGATTTTGAGAAGGATAGGTGTTAGCTCTTCTCTAAATGTCTGATGGAATTCGCGTATGAATCCATCTGGTCCTGGGGTTTTGTTTGTTGGAAGATTTTTAATCACAGTTTCAATTTCAGTGCTTGTGATTAGTCTGTTTATATTTTCTATTTCTTCCTGGTTCAGTCTTGGAAGGTTGTGCTATTCTAAGAATTTGTCCATTTCTTCCAGGTTGTCCATTTTATTGGCATACAGTTGCTTGTAGTAATCTCTCATGATCCTTTAATTTCTGCAGTGTCCATTGTTACTTCTCCTTTTTCATTTCTAATTCTGTTGATTTGAGTCTTTTCCCTTTTTTTCTTAATGAGTCTGGCTAATGGTTTACCAATTTTGTTTATCTTCTCAAAGAACCAGCTTTAGTTTTATTGTTCTTTGCTATTGTTTCCTTCATTTCTTTTTCATTTATTTCTGATCTAATCTTTATGATTTCTTTCCTTCTACTAACTTTGGGTTTTTATTGTTCTTCCTTCTCTAATTGCTTTAGGTGTAAGGTTACGTTGCTTATTTGAGATTTTTCTTGTTTCTTGAGGTAGGACTGTATAGGTATAAACTTCCCTCTTAGACCTGCTTTTGCTGCATCCCATAGGTTTTGGGTCATTGTGTTTTCATTGTCATTTGTTTCCAGGTAGTTTTTGATTTCCTCTTTGATTTCTTCAGTGATCTCTTGGTTATTTAGTAGTGTATTGTTTAGCCTCCTTTTGTTTGTATTATTTACGGTTTTTTTCCTGTAGTTGATATCTAGTCTCACAGCGTTGTGGTCAGAAAAGATACTTGATATGATTTCAATTTTCTTATATTTACCAAGGCTTGATTTGTGACCCAAGATATGATCTATCCTGGAGAATATTCCATGAGCACTTGAGAAGAAAGTGTATTCTGTTGTTTTTGGATGGAATGTCCTATAAATATCAATTAAGTCCATCTTGTTTAATGTGTCATTTAAAGCTTGTGTTTCCTTATTTATTTTCATTTTGGATGATCTGTCCATTGGTGAAAGTGGGGTCTTAAAGTCCCCTAGTATTATTGTGTTACTGTTGATTTCCCCTTTTATGGCTGTTAGTATTTGCCTTATGTACTGAGGTGCTCCTATGTTGGGTGCATAAATATTTACAATTGTTATATCTTCTTCTTGGATTGATCCCTTGATTATTATGTAGTGTCCTTCTTTGTCTCTTGTAATAGTCTTTATTTTAAAGTCTATTTTGTCTGATATGAGAATTGCTACTCCAGTTTTCTTTTGATTTCCATTTGCATGGAATATCTTTCTCCATCCCCTCACTTTCAGTCTGTATCTGTCCCTAGGTCTGAAGTGGGTCTCTTGTAGACAGCATATATAAGGGTCTTGTTTTTGTATCCGTTCAGCCAGTCTATGTCTTTTGGTTGGAGCGTTTAATCCATTCACATTTAAGGTAATTATCGACCTGTATGTTCCTATTACCATTTTCTTAATTGTTTTGGGCTTGTTATTGTAGGCCTTTTCCTTCTCTTGTGTTTCCTGCCTAGAGAAGTTCCTTTAGAATTTGTTGTAATGCTGTTTTGGTGGTGCTGAATTCTCTTCACTTTTGCTTGTCTGTAAGGGTTTTAATTTCTCTGTTGAATGGGATCCTTGCTGGGTAGAGTAATCTTGGTTATAGGTTTTTCTGTTTCATCACTTTAAATACGTCCTGCCACTCCCTTCTGGCTTACAGAGTTTCTGCTGAAAGATCAGCTGTTAACCTTATGGGGATTCCCTTGTATGTTATTTGTTGCTTTTCCCTTGCTACTTTTAGTATTTTTTCTTTGTATTTAATTTTTGATAGTTTGATTAATATGTGTCTTGGCGTCTTTCTCCTTGGATTTATCCTGTATGGGACTCTGTCCTTCCTGGACTTGATTGACAACGCCCTTTCCCATATTAGGGAAGTTTTCAACTATAACCTCTTCAAATATTTTCCCAGTGCCTTTCTTTTTCTCTTCTTCTTCTGGGACCCCTATAATTTAAATGTTGGTGTGTTTAATGTTGTCCCAGAGGTCTCTGAGACTGTCCTCAATTCTTTTCATTCTTTTTTCTTTATTCTGCTCTGTGGTAGTTATTTCCACTCTTTGTCTTCCAGGTCACAAATCCGTTCTTCTGCCTCAGTTATTCTGCTATTGATCCCTTCTAGAGAATTTTTAATTTCACTTATTATGTTGTTCATCATTGTCTGTTTGCTCTTTAGTTCTTCTAGGTCCTTGTTAAAAATTTCTTGTATTTTCTGAATTCTATTTCCAAGATTTTGGATCATCTTTACTATTATTACTCTGAATTCTTTTTCAGGTAGACTGCCTATTTCCTCTTCATTTGTTTGGTGTGGTGGGTTTTTACTTTGCTCCTTTATCTGTTGCGTATTTCTCAAGATGCATGCTGAATGGGGTAGAAACTCTATTGAGCAATGTAGGAACTCTTTGCCTTCTTAGAAAAACCTCTACTTTGACTCAGGAGGAGATGGGCAATTGGAGGGTGATAGTTTAAAGGCCTAAAACATCTGAAAATGTGCCTTTGGATGAATGGAGACTGGTTTTGCCTCACTCCCTATCACATATTCTGTATGTTCTAGTGGTGACTATTTCAATATCCCCAGAAAGCTGTGCCTTGGAAAAAATGTTACCGCCAGTCATGGACCTAGAAGATCCATGTCTGCTGTCACTCAGAAGCTGTCTGACTGAGTTCTCCCTGGCAAGTGTTCCTCCACTGTAAAATATTCAGTCCTACTTCCCTGGAGTTTTATAGGGATTAATTGAGACAGTGTCTGTCTAGGTGCCCCCCATTACTGGACTCAGCTCCTGGGAAAGTCTCTGTGTCTGTAATTCAGATGGATGGGTGAGTGAAGAAGAATGTTCAAGGCTCATCCTGTTTCCCAAATCCTCCCCAGTGCCAACACACCAATCTTGGGATACTGCCTTCAGAGTTATGATAATCTGCGAGAGGAGAGGACATCACACGTGCATCCCCCTCAGGAAGTTTAGGTTTCCAAAAAAGCTCATCTACGTCCTAGAATCTCCACTTGCTCTGTAAGCTCACTGAAAACACTGAAACCAGCTGACATCCCTTTTTCTCTGTTTCCCAACTATAGCCATCCTGTTACAATTACTATTTGTGGTTAATTTGTAAGGGCTTTGGCTCATACCACCTCCACTAGCAAGTGTTCAGGAGATTGTTTCATTGCCTGTTTTTTGGTCATGATTCTCAGTCCTTTGAATATCCAACTTCTTTAGGAAGAAGTGGATGAGTGAAATTAAAAGTAGTCATATTAAGATGCCCCAAGACAACAATTAGCAAATAACCTGTTTCCCAGTGACCAGTCGCAGATATATTGTCCCCTTTCAAACTTTGTCTCCTGGTTTTCTATCTGGGATTTAAAATATTGACACATTTAATGAAATACATTAAATGATGAAGTGACACTGAGTTTGTCTGGTACATAATTATCTTCTCCAGTTGTGAATTCACTCTCTCTGGTCTCTGTTCTCTCTTTGGTTCATATGCCATGGACAGCTTACTAAATGACATTCAAAATTAATGCAGTCTTACACACAATCCATACTCAATGTTTCTAATATTCATTAACAGATAATTATGATCAAGTATTAACTCAGTTATTCAGTGCCCCCTTCTAGGCACTAGGGAAAAACACAGTGATGAACAAGACAAATAAAACGCTTGCTCCCTTGGCAGTTACATTCCCATGGGAGGAGACGGATAACAAACAAATAACAACATCACATAGGTATGTGAAGAGCTGCGTAAAGAATTAAAATGGGATGACATGGAAGAGAATACAGTTTTTTGTTAGATGGTGTAGCTCAGGGTCCCAGAAGGAAACATAAGGCACACTCAAATGGGGATACATTGAGAGAAGTTTATAAATGGACTATTTACGAATACATGGGAGGGAGGGAAAACACAAGGCATAGTTATATTTACTATTCCAGCATCTGAAAGAATGGTCATCAGAACAGAATGGAGGGGGAAGGGGAGAAGGAAGAAGAAAGGAGAGAGGGGAGAGAGAAAGGGAAAGAGAAGGAAGAAGAGGAGAAGAAGAGGAAAAAGAAGAGGAAGAGCAACAGGAGGAGGAGGAACAGCAGGAGGGGGAGGAGGGGGAGGAGGGGGAGTGGAGGAGTGGAGGAGTGGAGGAGGGGAGGGGGAGGGGGAGGGGAGGGGGAGGGGAGGGGAGGGGAAGTGGGGGAGGGGAGAAGGGGGAGGGGTGGGCGGGGAGGTCAAGGAGGAGGGGAGGAAGGAGAGGGGGAAGGGGAGGAGGGGGAGGAGGAGAGGCAGGAGGAGGAGGGGGAAGAGAGAAGACTGCTGGGTAGTCTTTGGTTAAGCGACACAGCCAGCCAGCACTGACCCCACGGGGGTGGGGCTAGGGAGAAAGGAGTCTATTGACCTCAGTCTTACTCCTCCCTCCCGTCTCCTGCTGGTATTCCTGATTGGCTGAACACAACAGGAAGCTGGAAGGCAAAGGAGCCCACTAATACAGGGCAGACAGGCCTCCTGGAGTGCACAGCAGGGTCACCAAGGGGTAGGGAGTGGATCTAGATGGAAAACATCCAGCATGGGTTGTCAAGGTGGCCGGTCTGATAAGATATTTAAACTGAGGCCTCAAAGCCGGCAAAGATGGGAAGGGAGAGCAGAGGGAGGCTGAGGGAGCACCTTGTGCAAGGGCCCTGAGCCATGTGCATGTTGTGAGAGCAACAAAGGACCTGGGGATGTGGGGGAGCTTACAATAGAGGGAAGAATGATGACTGGGAGGTTGCCTTTCTGAGCCCTGGCAAAGGATTAGGATTTTATTCTATCGGCAATGGGAAGCCCGACAGGGAGTGTCATCATCTGACTTATGTTTTGAAGAGGAGATTCTTGAGCATGGAGAAAGCATTGTTATTGTAGCAATAACAGGACGGCCACGATGGTAAATGGGATGGGATGGGAAAGAGGACAGACTTGAGATATGTTTTGGGTGGGATGGATGTGGGACAGGAGGGAAAATAAAGGAAGAACGACAGGTAGGTTTTTGGGGCTATTGGTTCCATTTATACTGAGCTGGCACTGTACTCACAATTCCTATTAGACATGCAAGTGAGATGTCATATCAGCAAATGGTTAGATGATTTTAGAGGTTAGGGCAGAAGTCAAACATTCTTTAATTCACAGATCACTTTAGCAGCACAGAGACTCAACCTTTTCCTGCTTTTCCAATTTAAAGGAACTTAATAGACCTGAAGAACTGTTATTTTTGATCAGACACCAGGAAAAGCTTTAAAGGAATCTATCTTAAGTATTAATTCATGCAAGAAATTAAAATCTATTCTGTTTCAAATTATAAGCAGTGATACCGTAAGAAACCAGCTGATTCATCATCTCAAACACTTCCACAGACCATCATATTTTTCCAAAACATTGGTCCAACTTAGAATCATTGATGCTCTAGTTTATCATGACTGAACCTCATTGAACATCTCCTAAATATAATATGAAATGGCCCTGGGTTTTAAGTTTCTCTGCTAAAGAGAGTGACTTTATGATTTCTTAGGTGAGTGTTAATATGATTTTTAGATCAACGATACGATATCTTCAAAACAAATTATTTTTACACAGTACAATACAACTTACAGAAAATAGTACCAAGAAAAAATCCTGAGGTCCTAGAATATCTAATTGAAGGGAAATGGCCTTCAAATTATGATAAATTCTCAGCTAAGTAGCTCTCATATAAATCCACAAGATCTACCAACTTCTCTGAATGATTGATTCTTAAAAACTAAGACTCCTATTATAAGTGAGTTATGACCTAACTTTTATGTCAGAAAAACATGAGCTAAATGCTTGCAGATGGTGATAGTTTTCTTTAAAAAAAATAAATTTATTTATATTTATTTTTGGCTGCATTGGGTCTTCGTTGCGCCGAGCAGGGGCTACACTTCGTTGTGGTGCACTGGCTTCTCATTGTGGTGGCTTCTCTTGTTGCGGAGCATAGGCCCTAGGTGCATGGGCTTCAGTAATTGTGGCACACAGGCTGAGTAGTTGTGGCTTGCAGGCTCTAGAGCACAGGCTCAGTAGTTGTAGTGCACGGGCTTAGTTGCTCCCCGGCATGGGGGATCTTCCCGGACCAGGGCTCGAACCGGTGTCCCTTGCATTGGCAGGCAGATTCTTAACCACTGCGCCACCAGGGAAGTCCAGATGGTGATAGTTTATAACAAATAAGAAATGCCATCAATTTTAACAACTGAAATATCATGGTCTAGGATTGCCAAAACTTTGTCTCCTGCTTTAATAAGAAGGTTCTCTGGGTGATCTTGGCTATTTTATTAGCTTATTTAAAATAACTTAACAGAAGAAGCACTTTAATTCCAGGAAGAATGCTGATATTGTTAGTTATACCACAGCAGTCTTTGTTGGCTGGCCACCACAAAGCCGTTTCTCAACTTACTCCTTCCTACTGCACACTGGGAATAGAGCCCAGAAAAGCCAGAGACTTCACTAGTCCTCTATGCAGGTAGGAGTGCCCATGTGATTGGTCCTAGATAATTAAAAGTTATGGGGCTTCCCTGGTGGTGCAGTGGTTAAGAATTCTCCTGCCAATGCAGGGGACACGGGTTCGAGCCCTGGTCCAGGAAGATCCCATGTGCTGCAGAGCAACTAAGGCTGTGCGCCACAGCTACTGAGCCTGCACTCTAGAGCCTGCGAGCCACAACTACTGGGCACGTGTGTCACAACTATTGAAGCCCATATGCCTAGAGCCCATGCTCTGCAAAAAGAGAAGCCACCACTATGAGAAGCCCACATGCCACAATGAAGAGAAGCCCCCGTTCACCGCAACTAAAGACCGTGCACAGCAACGAAGACCCAATGCAGCTAAAAGTAAATAAATTTTTAAAAAAAGTTATGAAAAGTCTGCAGGAGTTTCTGGAAAGTTTTTCTTTCCCACTAGAAGAAGAAAGGACCTTGAACCTTCTCTCCCCTGCCTACTCTCACCTCATTCCCCTTCAATGTGATCTTGATGTGTCTGGAGCTGCAGCAGCCATCTTGTAACCATTAGGCAACAAACGCAAGGGAAAAGCCAACATGCCGAGGGTGATGAGGTGTAAGGATGCAGAGCGCTTACATTCTCAATGGCATGATGAGCTGAACTACCCTTAACTGCCTACTTCCAGTCACTTTATGTGAATTCATTAAATGTATTCTTTAATCTACTGTGCGCTGGATTCCTTTACTTGCAGCTAAATGTAGCCTAAACAATCAACCCTCTTCTTGATATTCATTCTTCCCTTGGCTTCACTAACTCTGAACTCTCCTGAGCTTTTTCTTCTCCTTTGAAAGGGTTCTTAACCAGTTCCTCTTCCCTCTCCCATCCCACAATACATGTGATTCCCCCTATATTCTATATGCAGCCCTTGTTCTCACTTTCCTTCATATTCTCCCTTATTAACTCTATCCATTTCCACAGCTTTTACTATCACCAACATGCAAATAGTTTCCAAACCTGTCTTATTTCCTTAATCACAATGATATAAATCATAAAGCTCTCATGGGTGAATTGGGTGGGGCCATCCACAAGAACTCCCGCTCATGCAGTAACACCACGCGCTTCAGGGCAGGAGAGAGTGGGTGGCAGTCATCAATGGGATCCATTTCTTAGCTATCTCAACTTTCTGAATGAAGAACTCACTTTCCTTCTGCCCACTAAAAGCTAGGAATTATTCAAAATGTTCAATTCCAATAAAAAATGCCGAATTTTGTTTTTTACTTTCCCACCTCCTTTTCTGCACCCTTCAATTGTTATAGTACTTGCTATCGCTATCTTCATTTGGGGAATTGACAGTGTGACATTGCTTATTTTCTTTGACTAGTTCTTCACCCTTGTACCATTATATAACTTCTATTTTCTTTTAACCTTTACCTAAAGCCCCCTCTATACTTTCAGCATGAGAGAAAGTGAATATTAGACAACAAATCTGTTGAGGAGAACAAGACGAGGCTCTAAACATATTAGATGACATGGGGCCCTGGTGGAGCCTCCTGCCAAGGCTGAAGGCACGGCCATCACTGAAACACTCATGAAACTGGTAATGTCTGCCATTCAGTCAGCACCTAACATGTGCTGAGTTGTGTGCATACATTATCACCTGAGAACCCTTGAACCATGAACTACTTGAGAGAGAACAGAGACAACTCACATATTCCTAGGAGCCGTACGCACAGATCCCTGGGAACCACAGCTTCATTAGAAGCTATCCTGGGTACTGAATTGTTTCTTCTCTAACCAACACTAATCTCTGGGCTTGAAAGCTGCTTGAGACTTCAACTAATTCTAATTTTCCAAATCTGTGTCCAGCCAGACATCCTGCTCCAAATTACACATTACCTGCCCTTAACTGATGCCCTCACCTGGTGGTGTTCGGTGATGTTTTTTATCACCTGCACAATTCCTTGGTAGAGACTGCGACAGCTCTTCCTTGAGAGGGAGGGTCAAGCCAACATTTACAGCACCTAGCTCCATGCCCTAATCATGAGAGTTTCTCTTCTATTATATATTTTTATTCTCTCCATCTGTAGTAGGAAATTCATTGTCCTCCATTTAAATATCATTCTTTAAAACTAGTTAATCTACCTCTCAAGATGAAATTTGAGTCATCAATTCTCTCAAGCTGGAATCTAGGTATATAGTATTCGTAACTAAAAAAAAAACCCTTTCAAAAAGATTGGCCTGTTCAGAGAAAAGAAATTCTTGTTAGTATATAGAGCTGAGTGTGCAATATAGTTTATTTGGATTGGAAGTAGAGTGTTCAATAATTTTAGGTGACTCCTCAACCTGCTGGAAGAAATAACCAGAGAAAAATGCCTTTTAGAACATATATTTTTTAGTATATAACCACCATATCAGTATATCTACGGAAATGCCTTGGGATAACTTATCAGTGAAATCACCTTATATAATACTGTGGGTTTGGGGTGGCATATCAGGAATGGGGTTGCATAAATTCCTCTCTGTATAGGAAAAATGCTACAGCCATGGTTCAGTGTGATGGATGGTCCAGTATGAAAGCAATAGTGGGTGACGCCAGGAGATGAGTATCAGTATCAATAGATGGCCCAAATGTATCCCTAAACTATAGCATTGCTGTTCCAACCTGGGAATGAATCCTGCCTCCACCACTTCCTAACTGTGTGACCGTAGATAAGACACTCAGCCTCTCAAAACCTCAGTATATTCATTGGTATAACAGGAATCTAAGAGCACTTGCCTGATCAATGTAAAGTGATAAGCACAGTGGCTGACAGTTGTTACTGGCTCAACAAATGTTAGGTATGCTTACTGGTAGAGTATGGCAGCTGCTCTGTAATTCCCAATTCAATTGCTGTCAATAAAGGACGTAGAATCCTGTCCCAGATGCCTCCTCCATCTATGCAGGGTGTGGTGCAGAGCTGGTACTCAGAAGGGTAACTGACCTCACAGACAAGAGACCATCACTACTTTACTGGGAATCTAGTGATTGATCATGTACACAGGTAGTAGCAGAAATGACTGGTTGTTTCCAACAACTGTTCTCCCTTTCTTTCTTCCATAATAATATAATTCTCAGCCAGATATATGGCTGTCCAGAATAAATATTTCACTTTCCATATCTCTTTGCAGCTAGCTGTGGTCATATGATTAAATTTTGGCCAACAGGATGTACACACAATTATTATATGCAATTTCTATGTTATTCCTTTAAAGGGGGGTGCCATCCCCTTGACTCTTTCCCTCTCCTGCTTTCTGGAACATGGATGTTGTGGACAGCCATCATGGACCATGTGGATGAGGGTGGTACCTAGCACCGTATGTACAACAACACTAAAGGAAGCTGAGTTCCTACCACATGGAGCTACCATACTAGCCCTGAAATTCTCTGCCACTGTGCTATTTCATGAGAAAGGAGAGAAATACATTTCTGTCTCTTGAAGTTACTATTATTGTAGGTCTCAAATAGAGCAATTGAACTTATAACTAATATTCACATGTACTAAGTGATTAATTTAATTGATTAATTTTTATGAGTGCCACATTTAACTAAGGTCAAAATACCTCATCCAACCACCCATCCATCTAATCACCCATCCGTCCGTCCGTCCGTCCGTCCATCCATCCATCCATCCACCCACCCATCCATCCATCCATCCATCCATCCATCCATCCGTTCATCCAATACGAATTCTGGTCGCTATGGTAGGTATTAGAGAACACAGTGATGAATGAATCCCTGGCACACCACAGCTGACTCTTCACAATCTGGTTCTGACCTTCCTTTCCAGCTGGAAGTCCTGCAGGGTTCTCTGCCATTTCAAACATCTGGGCGTTTGTGTATGCACATTCTCTAACATGGAATGCCTCTTCTCCCAACAAACCCCTACTTCATTCTTCAGTACAAATACTTCCTCCTGTGAAAACCTCCCTACGATCTTCTGCATCCCGCCTATAAGGGAGAATTGACTGTCCCTTTGTTTGTCCACGTATAGCACTTTGCGTGTTGGGACTTTGTAACGTTCTATGCGGAGCAGAGGCAAGGTGCACGCGGATTTGAATCCCAGCCCTTCCCCTATTATCAATGAGATCAAGCAAGCTACTTCATTTTGTTCACGCTCATTTTCCTGATCTGAAAAAAGACGTAAAAATAGAATTTACTTCACTGGGCTTCTGAGGAGGTTAAATGATATAATCCACACAAGACTGAGAGCTTAGAATTTGACATATAGTTAAGGTCTCAATAGGGTGTATCTGTTGAGCTACGATCATCCGTATACCTGGATTTCCCACTATATTGAGGGCAGGATATCATCTTATTAGTATCCAGTACTTAGTATAATACCAGGCACACAACGACCAATGTATGCTTTTGGAATCCACCCAGAAAATGAATCAATGAATGAAGGATAGTTTCTTGGACTTAAAAGATATTAAAATGGAACACATCATTTGGCCTCTCCTAGATGTACCTGGGCTGGGTAGGTGATAGTCTTCCAAAGATGGCATTAATGAAGAGCTCCGTATCATTTCAATAAACCTACACATAGACTCAAGAGTCTGGCCACGGGTGGGGGTGGGATGGGGATGGAGCTGGCCACAGGTCTCACAGAAGGGAAGGGCCAGCATCCATGAAGGACAGCTTCTAGGCTGGCCAGCAGTTACTTCCACACGTTGCTCTTTAGCCCCTGTTCTGCCCACTTCACTAGAGCGGCGTGTGCTGTTTGCTGTTTCAGAAAAACTGTGAAGTGTTAGGAAGGCGGTGAGAAGTTGGGAGGCATCTGCCGGTGCCTCATGACTGTAGGAAACTTTTGCCATTCCCTATCAGAACAGAAGCATCTGCCGAACCTTCTCCATACGACACGTCATTTACCGAACGGGCCTGCAACTCCCCAAAGAAGGCAAGTAACCTTCACAGACAGAAAAGAAGGGAAAAAGAAGCCCTTCATCACTTAAGTTTGAACTGTAAAGTCTCTTCCTGTCAACCCCACCTTTCCTACTGTCACCTGGTGAGTCATACTTAAAAAAGCTATGACAATGTCCTAGCTCTCATCACCGAGATTCTATCTTCTTCCTTTTTAAAAACGAATTCCCAGGAGGCAGAGATCACAGGCCAAGTTCTAACATTACTTCCTCTTCAAGGAAGTTCTTGAACAGAATCTTGGTTTGTACAGATTCAATCAAATGCCCATGACACTGGATCAAACCTTAACTTGTAACTGGAAATCTGCCCCACGCCCTCTCTGTATTGTCCCCTTGCCCCCAAGCTGCAGGGACAACCTACTGACCTATAGAATGTAAGAAAGCCTGACATTTTCTTTTCTCTTTAAGAAGAATGGAAACTCAGACTACTATATCTTCTTTTGATTTGGGAAAAAACCCCAATGCTTGCCATGGCTGTTATAATTTTCCAGGACGTCTGTACTTTTTTTAGCCTATATATTTCAGCAGGTAACAGTTACTGGATACTTACAATATGCCACAAGAATTGCTTTTCATAAAAAAATTTTAAAACATCTTCCCAATAATCATATGAAGCTAGAGCTAGTACAGCCTTCCATTTTCCAGATGTGGAAAGCACAGCACAGAAAGGTGAGGTAACTCACTGAAGGCCACACAGCTAATCAGTAGGAAAACCAGTGTCTGAACCTGGGCTCTTGCTGCAGAGCCCATTTTCCTAGCTACCATGCTCTGCTGCATGATTTAAAAAACAAAAAGTAAGTGTCTGGCAGAGTTGACAAAAGCCTTCAACAGAAAAGGTACATCTTCCCTGGGCTTTGAAGGATGTACAGACGTTTTCCAAGTTGAGGGGTTGAGAAGGATGCCAGGGTAGGGGAGGGGAAAGTGATTATTTCTCTTTCTCTCTCCAGATGACTGGAACTATTTTGCTGTGAAACAGATTTTTCATCTCAGTGACACTTCAGGCCCCCCCATCAAAGCAGAGAGGGATTTATCCAAATTGAAGAGAGAATCCTGACTGCTTACTTGCTAGGGAAAATGTCTGCTGACTCCAGAATTGTATCTCTAAGGCCTGTCTGCTTCATAAGAGATGTCCCTGGTGATCGGTGTAAATCATTGACTGCTGCTTTAGAATTTCTCTGGCTGCTGCAAAAATATTTAAAATGTATTTGTCTTGCCTGCTCAAGTGTTTGTTTGCTGCAACCTCTCTGCCTTAACGTTATAAATCTGGAGGCTCTTTGCTTTCTTTTCTAAACAGTAACTGCGGTATCAGTGAGAAAGATGAATTGTAAAGGCAAGAGAGCAAGGGCAGTGTGACCAGTAAGGCACTGTTATAGCAGGTTAAGCTGGAGAGCAGGGTTCAACTGGTCTGTGGCAGCAGGAACAGAATGGGGAAAAGATGAAGGAAATATTCTGAGTGCGGCATGTGCTGACTGGCAGGTTAAGAGAAAAGGGGCATAAAGGTGGTCTCTGGGAGGGGAGAGAAAATAAGAGAGGATGGCAGTTTAAAGAAGAAAATAACTTGATTTCAACCTTCAATTGAGCAGGGAAGGTAGCCTAGTGAAGGTGTCAGAAGTGTGGCTCTGAAGTCAGACTGCACCAGTTGAAATCATGGCTCTGTCACTTACTATGTTACCTTGAGAAAGCTGTGTGTCCATGAGCTAGTGAATTAACCTCTCTGTCTCCGTTTTCTCATCTGCAAAGTGAAAGTAATAGTACTGGCTGCCTCAGAAGATCGTTTTAAGGATAAGTATAATAATCCAGGTAAGGCACTTAGATAATACTCAGAAAAAGTTAGCTAATAATATTATTGATAAAAATAATTTCTAAATTTTATTACAGCTAAAACTTCAAGACTGTTTAGCATGTACCAGGCACCATTCCAAAGAGTTGCACATATTATTTAGCAGAACTAATAAAAGAATCCTATAAGACAAGTATTATTTCTATACTTGTTTTACTGCTCAGGAAACTGAAGCACAGAGAGGTTAATTAGGTGGCCCAAAGACACACAGCTCGTTAGTGGCAAAGCCAGGCTTCAAACCCAGGCACTCTGGCTCCCTCATCTGTGCTTTCATCCACCTCTTTACATTTCTTTTCAAGCTATTAACAGTGCCTCAACGACATCTGTGTGAAAATGCTAATAGGAAGTTAGAAATTCAAATGTGGACACTCAGGAGAGGGCCAGAGCTTGAAGCGGTTCCTTTGGCAGGGATTGGTATGGATGGTATAGCTCAACCCGTGGGTGTGGGATTTCCAGCTGTGGAGAAAAGAAAACATTGCTCCCTGATAGCTGGGGGACACTTACACAAGGAAGACGATCCAGCGAGGGACATGGAGGTGTGGCTTAGGTGAGCCAGGTGAGGGCAGGTAAAATAAAGAGATACACAAGAAGTTATGATTGTTCGTATGGAGAGGTCAGAACAAATAAATGAAGTGGCTATTGTATTTAGCAATCAGGACGTCTTTGGAACTTTCTGGAAAGCACTTTCACTAAACCATACAGGTTGACAAGTGGGTATTTGTTAAAGGAAGTGAATTGTCAGCTTTTCTGAAATTTTCAAAGGACAAAAAGAGAAGGCGGCAGGTGGATGAGGCGAGTACGGTGAGGGAGGGCTGCTGGAGGATGGGTGGGAGGTGCTGCAGCCTGTTTATGGGCTGCACGATGAGGGGACCATTTCTCTTTAAGGTGCATATGTTTTAATCCTCTTGTCACTTTCCCCAAGATCATTCCACCCTAATCTCTAGTTGGGGAACGTTACTGCATTGCATAATGAAATTCATTCCGTTCCATTTATAAAGAATGCTTGGCAAAGCAATGATTAGTTGCCTGGTGAGGAATGAAAGTAGCTCAGTCTTACCACGGTATAGTCTGGGGGAGGAGTGACTGATAATAATTGGGGGGGAAATTCTGTTTTTATTATGGCCTGAGGTGGTGATCACATTAAAGCTAAATACTCTTATGTGCCATTTTAAAACATCACTTACTGTGAGATCTGAAGCCGTTTATGGGGGACCTCTAGACAGAAGAGAACGCGCATTACAAAACTTAATGGGCTCTAAAATAATTTTAGACAAAACAGAGACCATTGTCATTGCATCACTGTGCTTCTTCATTTGAATATTACAATAATGTTATGCTGACATACTTCCAATTAAATACGGATTGTGAAACGCTGTTATAACTGTTTGATGCTATGATGTGTTAAGTAAAACAAGCCAAATGTAGAACTGTATATGCATAGGGAAATAAAATGCCAATATGTCAGACAAAGGAAAACAGTAGCTAGGTTATGATGAATGGCTTTTTTTTCTTTTCCTTTTTCCCCCAAATGTGTCTATGGGTTATATAACACAGTTACATTTCCTTTAAAAGTAGATAACATGAACTATCACTTCTTTTATTTAAAAATTTCCACTGTTCATAGTTCTGGGGATTTTCTAAAGCTGTACTTCTTACCCTGGGTTCATGATGCCCTGAAATCATAAATGTGTGGCTACGTGCAGACTGGATGGTTCTGCTTGTATCAGATCTCAAAGGGGCTCGTGACTTCACAGTGGATAAGAACTCATGGAGGACAAGCATTTAGAGCAGCCTGTATATTCCAGTCCTGACATCCATCTGCAATGAGCTGATGAGCCCCCTCCCCCTCCCCTGGAGGCGTCCTTCCTTTGGGGAACCATAAGTACAGCTGGGAGACCTGCCTCCCATTCCAAGGTGGCCCCAACAATATGGCTATGGTGGCAACATATGTCTGACTTTCACAAACCTTTGTTGGTAGACAGTCTTACAGTGTGAAAAGAGACCCACCATTCCACATGGGCAAGTGGATTTAGCTCTTTTGTAAGGGCTCATTGTTGGAATGAAGTTCTAGCATGAACTTGTACTTGCCTTTCTCTCCCTCCCTCACAAACATTCACAGAGATCTTGCTCTTAGTAGGTTGTGAATATGGGTTTGGACCCCGATTTGTCCTTATGCTCTGTGTGGTCACAGGCTTGGGCTTCTCATCTTTAACACAAGGATGCCACTATCCATTTTATGGACTTGTTAAGGGGATTAAATGAGAAGCAGATGCCAGCATGCATACGGATGCTCTGCACATGTTAGCTTCCTTCCCTTGTACGTGATTTCCCTGCATTTTCACGCCACTCACTAACCTGTATATGTGAGCACCTACTATGCATGAAACACTGTACTAGGTACCAAGGATACAAAGGGATAAAAAATGATCTTTGCAGCGTCATAAGCTATTTGAGATATCACCTTTAAAAATAGCATGTGCTAAGTGCTAAAGGGATTGTAAACGTGTCTCAATGTTTTATTTACAAATGTATTCAGTCTTTCAAATATTTCATGGTGTGCTAAGCCCTGTTTGGGGCACTGATGATCTTGCTGAGAACAAGAGAGACAAGGCCTCTGCTGTCATAGGGCTCTAAATGCAGCAACAGGGAGGCTGGCAAGAGGCCAGGCAATGGTTATACATCTTAGATGTTTTCAGTTGGTGGTAAACGCTAGAGAGAAAACACAAGTGAGAGGTCTGACAGAGAGCAGCTGAGTGGGATGCTAATTCAGGTGGGGTAACCAGAAGAGACCTCTATAAGGAATAACATTTGAGGTGAATAACAAGGACTCAGCTCTTCAGATGTCAGTGGGTGCTGGTTTCAGGTGAAAGGAGTATCTGGGGCAAAGCCCCTGAGATGGGAATGAGCTTGGCATCTTTGGGCAACAGAAAGAACCCGGTGTGTCCGGAAGATGCTAAAGGTGGGCAGGAATGCAAACCATCACTGCTGTGGATGGATCAGCATGAACTAAGTGACCTATTGGATGGGGGAGAGAAAAAAGATACTCAGGCATGAGTTGACTTTTGAATTTCAATACTGCATATTTGGGCAAAGACTGGAAGCACTAGTAGATGAAAAGATTGATTGGATCATAAATGGCTGCTCCAATCCTGATGTTTCAACACCTGTAGCTTATCATAATAGGGATCTGGGTGAGTACACTGTGTAGTACCGGTGGGTACTCAACACTACGACTGAATTCCGCTGCTTCAATGTGATCAAATAGAACTTTCTTTGTAATACTTTTGAAAAAAGTTCAGTGCAAAATAAAAAAAGAATTTCTAAGGGTAGTATATATAAATGAGGCATATTTAAAGCAACTCACGAAGACATAAAAGAAGAAAGAAAGAATATCCTATGATTGCACTATATAGTTAGAGCTTACAAAAGATCCTAATACAAAAAATGGGGGTTTGTGCTGCATTCAACATAGTACTTTTTTCTCCTTTCTCAAAGGCCATTAGCCAATAACCTTTACTCTCCTAAACACTGAAATTAGAATCTGGCATTATCTGGGTCTGTAGATTGTGCTCAGACACTCCAAAATGCAACATCAGTTTTCACATTTGGTTCATTTTCTAACATTTTCAGAAAATGGGAGGAAATTGCAGTGTAAGAGAGGAAAAAATGGTTAGAAAGCAAAAACGCCTTCTTTCTTTTTTTTTTCTTAAGGAGTAGAATAAATAAATAAATACTCACTCCACACTTGGATGTAGCTTTGATTCTGTTGATAATTTAGATAGCAATAAACTTTGTCTACTTAAAAACCCATGAAAGACAGAGAAGCTGAACTCCATTAACAACCTGGCATCTCAGTGCTCAGCTTCAGCTGATAAAACCATGTGTTCTACATGGGTTGTGCTCATAATCTTATTACCTGTTAACAGGATTTGTTTTTGCAACTCCCAGGGACCCCTTCACCAACTTACTCACATGCCCAATGTCAAATACATTTTTTTTTTTTTTCGGTACGCGGGCCTCTCACTGTTGTGGCCTCTCCCGTTGCAGAGCACAGGCTCCGGACGCGCAGGCTCAGAGGCCATGGCTCACGGGCCCAGCCGCTCCGCGGCATGTGGGATCTTCCTGGACCGGGGCATGAACCCGTGTCCCCTGCATCGGCAGGCGGACTCTCATCCACTGCGGCACCAGGGAAGCCCGTCAAATACATTTTGATAAGACCCTAACCTGCTCAAGGAGGCTTTAAATATCTTCCAGGAACACTTCTCAGCTTCTAATCCAGAAATCCATGTTAACATGGATAAGCAACCAAACACAAGTCAGGATTTAGAAGCAGCCAGTTAAATAACCTGGATTTAATGATACTCCTAGAATATCAAATCTCTTCTGTCTTGTTGAGAAATGACATGACACAGATTGTGCCACTCAAGAACCTGCTTCTGGGGAAAAGATGAATGACTCACTGGTCATGTTGTTCTATAAAATCAAGGAGGGAGTTTCACTGTGCGAGAGATGTCATTTTCAAGAAGGAAACGGGCTAGAGAAATGTATGGTGGTAATTTAGTCCTTATGAAGCACAAGCAATGGGTAGATTACACAATGCATCAAGATCAACAGTGAAACTCAAGTCAGTGTTTACTGAGATCTGAGTCTAGTCATCCAGGTGACTCTAGGGTAGCGTGAACTCTCCCATCCCAGGCGGAACTCTTTCTATCCCTTGTACAGAGGCTGCTGCTGCCTCATCCACAGCCCCAGGTCTTATCACTCCCTACTGGCAGACTTCTGACTATGCAACCTTCATCCTTTCCCTGAGGGCTTTCTTTAAAGGCAGAGGAGGCCACTCTAGCACCTGGCAGGCCAGGAGGACTGGGGAATTAACATCCCCTAGGAGCAGCCCTCAACCAATTACTGATGGGAATTGGTATATAAACACCACAGCTCCCACATCTCTCTCTCTCTCTGAAGCCTTATTTTATTTTATTTTTTTTTGCAGTACGCGGGCCTCTCACTGTTGCGGCCTCTCCCGTTGCGGAGCACAGGCTCCGGACGCGCAGGCTCAGCGGCCATGGCTCACGGGCCCAGCCGCTCCGCGGCATGTGGGATCTTCCCGGACCGGGGCACGAACCCGTGTCCCCAGCATCGGCAGGCGGACTCTCAACAACTGCGCCACCAGGGAAGTCCTGAAGCCTTTTTTTTTTTAACTGTTTTCTAGTGTTTCCCAGTGAGATTGGACTCTAGTCACCCATGGAAGTAACTGGCTGGATAATCAACCATTATTAGTTGCTTTTCTTTCCCTATTTCCTCACTTTCTAATGGTGTTTTCGGCACCTCCAAAATAAACCAAATTCCATTCAAATCCTTGCCTCCGTGTTGGCTTCTGGGAAACCAAGAATAAGACACCCCTTCCATGCCTTGATTCAACTGAGTCACTGGTCAGTCACCAATTTTTCCCAAGCGAAACACCTGGATTAACAGAGCAGCCTTGTGCTCCTAACTTCGGCTTAGCATCTGCCTTCCTCTTTCTCCTTAGCCCTCTTCCTTGCTTCCGCTTCATACAGGGTGGAGATGAGTGTCCATACCCACACAAGGCCACAGGACAGCAGCAGCCACTGCTACGCCTGCTTGCTTTAACTATTATCTTTAGAAAGTCCTTTTTCAAATCACAGCTGCCATATTTTTGTGCCTCTTCTAAAGTTACTTAAAGTATATGGTTGTTTGTGTGTGTGTGTGTGTGTGTGTGTGTGTGTATTCATACTTGTGAATAAGGTTTACAGTTTTGCCAATGGGAAATATAGAATTCTTTGTTGTTTGGATGACTTCTTACTCTAACAATGATCACAGTGATAATTTATAGTCACATGACTCATGAAAAAACTGTCCATGTGACAGAAGAATGAGGCCAGGTGCATATTTAGTTGCTAATAAGGACTCTGAAAATTGTCCCCCACCTTGGCCAAATCCTCTGGTGCCAGTACTGCTGGGAACAGAAATGATCCCTCCGTTAAGATGTCGTCAGGATGATGCTACCAATAGGAGAAGACCCAAGGAATCACTTGGAATATTGTTGGAAGAGGGCTTAGGAAAACAGAAAAACTCCAAAGAAATCAAGAAGCAAATGGAAACTTTGCCCTTTTAAAATGCCATGCATAAGAAATTGAGATTAAGGAACCAGGATGGTGGAGTAGAGGGACGTGCTCTCACTCCGTCTTGTGAGAACACCAGAATCACAAACAGCTGCTAGACAATCATCGACAGGAGGACACTGGAACTCACCAAAAAAGATACCCCACATCCAAAGACAAAGGAGAAGCCACAGTGAGACGGTAGGAGAGGTGCAATCACAGTAAAATCAAATCCTATAGCTGGTGGGTGGGTGACTCACAGACTGGAGAACACTTATACCACAGAAGTCCACCCACTGGAGTGAAGGTTCTGAGCTCCACATCAGGCTTCCCAACCTGGGGGTCCAGCAACGGGAGGAAGAATTCCTAGAGAATCAGACTTTGAAGGCTAGTGGGATTTGATTGCAGGACTTCGACAGGACTGGGGGAAACAGAGACTCCACTCTTGGAGGGCACGCACAAAGTAGTGTGTGCATCACAACCCAGGGGAAGGAGCAGTGATCCCATAGGAGACCGAACCAGACCTGCCTGCTAGTGTTGGAGGGTCTCCTGCAGAGGCGGAGGGTGGCTGTAGCTCACGGTGGGGACAAGGACACTGGCAGCAGAAATTCTGGGAAGTACTTCTTGGCGTGAGCCCTCCCAGAGTCCGCCATTAGCCCCAGCAAAGAGCCCAGGTAGGCTCCAGTGTTGGGTTGCCTCAGACCAAACAACCATCAGGGAGGGAACCCAGTCCCACCCATCAGCAGACAAGCGGATTAAAGTTTTACTGAGCTCTGCCCACCAGAGCAACAGTCAGCTCTACCCACCACCAGTCCCTCCCATCAGGAAACTTGCACAAGCCTCTTACATAGCCACATCCACCAGAGGGCAGATAGCAGAAGCAAGAAGAACTACAATCCTGCAGCCTGTGGAACAAAAACCACATTCACAGAACGACAGACAAGATGAAAAGGCAGAGGACTATGTACCAGATGAGGAACAAAATAAAACGCCAGAAAAACAGCTAAATGAAGTGGAGATAGGCAACCTTCCAGAAAAAGAATTCAGAATAATGATAGTGAAGATGATCCAGGACCTCGGAAAAAGAATGAAGGCAAAGATTGAGAAGATGCAAGAAGTGTTTAACAAAGACGTAGAAGAATTAAAGAACAAACAAACAGAGGTGAACAATACGATAACTGAAATGAAAACTACACTAGAAGGAATCAGTAGCACAATAACTGAGGCAGAAGAACAGATAAGTGACCTGCAAGACAGAATGGTGGAATTCACTGCTGTGGAACAGAATAAAGAAAAAAGAATGAAAAGAAATGAAGACAGCCTAAGAGACCTCTGGCACAACATTAAATGCAACAACATTTGCATTATAGGGGTCCCATAAGGAGAAAAAGGACCCAAGAAAATATCTGAAGAGGTTATAGTTGAAAACTTCCCTAACATGGGAAAGGAAATAGCCACCCAAGTCCAGGAAGCACAGAGAGTCCCATACAGGATAAACCCAAGGAGAAACACGCCGAGACACATAGTAATGAAATTGGCAAAAAATAAGACAAAGAAAAATTATTGAAGGCAGCAAGGGAAAAACAACAAATAACATACAAGGGAACTCCCAGAAGGTTAACAGCTGATTTCTCAGCAGAACTCTACAAGCCAGAAGGGAGTGGCGTGATATACTTAAAGTGATGAAAGGGAAGAACCTACAACCAAGATTACTCTACCCAGCAAGGATCTCATTCAGATTCCATGGAGAAATCAAAAGCTATACAGACAAGCAAAAGCTAAGAGAATTCAGCACCACCAAACCAGCTCTACAACAAATGCTAAATGAACTTCTCTAAGTGGGAAACACAAGAGAAGAAAAGGGCCTACAAAAACAAACCCAAAACAATTAGGAAAGTGGTCATAGGAACATACATCAATAACTACCTTAAACGTGAATGGATTAAATGCTCCAACCAAAAGACACAGGATTGCTGAATGGATACAAAAACAAGACCCATATATATGCGGTCTACAAGAGACCCACTTCAGACCTAGGGACACATACAGACTGAAGGTGAGGGGATGGAAAAAGATATTCCATGCAAATGGAAATCAAAAGAAAGCTGGAGTACCAATACTCATATCAGATAAAAAAGACTTTAAAATAAAGAATTACAAGAGACAAGGAAGGACACTAAATAATGATCAAGGGATCAACCCAAGAAGAAGATATAACACTTATAAATATATATGCACCCAACATAGGAGCACCTCAATATATAAGGCAACTGCTAGCAGCTATATAAGAGGAAATCAACAGTAACACAATAATAGTGGGGGACTTTAACACCTCAGTTACACCAGTGGACAGATCATCCAGATAGAAAATTAATAAGGAAACACAAGCTTTAAATGACACAATAGACCAGATAGATTTAATTGACATTTATAGGACATTCCATCCAAAAACAGCAGATTGCACTTTCTTCTCAAGTACATATGGAACATTCTCCAGGACAGATCATATCTTGGGTCACAAATCAAGCCTCAGTAAATTTAAGAAAATTGAAATCATATCAAGCATCTTTTCTGACCACAGCACTATGAGATTAGATATCAATGACAGTGAAAAAAACATAAAAAACACAAACACATGGAGGCTAAACAATACTTTACTAAATAACCAAGAGATCAATGAAGAAATCAAAGAGGAAATCAAAAAATACTGAAAGACAAATGACAATGAAAACACGACGATCCAAAACCTATGGGATGCAGCAAAAGCAGTTCTAAGAGGGAAGTTTATAGCTATACAGTCCTACCTCAAGAAACAAGAAAAATCTCAAATAAACAATCTAACCTTACACCTGAAGGAACTAGAGAAAGAAGAACAAACAAAACCCAAAGTTAGCAGAAGGAACGAAATCATAAAGACCAGAGCAGAAATAAATGAAATAGAAACAAAGAAAACAATAGCAAAGATCAATGAAACTAAAAGCTGGTTCTTTGAGAAGAGAAACAAAATTGATAAACCATTAGCCAGACTCATCAAGAAAAAGAGGGAGAGGACTCAAATCAATAAAACTAGAAATGAAAAAGGAGAAGTTACAACAGACAACACAGAAATACAAAGCATCCTAAGAGACTACTACAAGCAACTCTATGCCAATAAAATGGACAACCTGAAAGAAATGGACAAATTCTTAGAAAGGTATAACCTTCCAAGACTGAACTAGGAAGAAACAGAAAATATGAACAGAAAAATCACAAGTAATGAAATTGAAACTGTGATTAAAAATCTTCCAACAAACAAAAGTCCAGGACCAGATGGCTTCACAGGTGAATTCTCTCAAACATTTAGAGAAGAGCTAACATCCATCCTTCTCAAACTCTTCCAAAAAATTGTGGGGGAAGGAACACTCCCAAACTCATTCTATGAGGCCACTATCACCCTGATGCCAAAACCAGACAAAGACACTACAAAAAAAGAAAATTACAGACCAACATCACTGATGAACATAGATGCAAAGATCCTCAACAAAATACTAGCAAACAGAATCCAACAACACATTAAAAGGATCATACACCATGATCAAGTGGGATTTATCCCAGGGATGCAAGGATTTTTCAATATACTCAAATCAATGAATGTGATACACCATATTAACAAATTGAAGAATAAAAACCATATGATCGGGCTTCCCCGGTGGCGCAGTGGTTGAGAGTCCGCCTGCCGATGCAGGGGACACAGGTTCGTGCCCCGGTTCGAGAAGATCCCACATGCCGCGGAGCGGCTGGGCTCGTGAGCCATGGCCACTGAGCCTGTGCATCCGGAGCCTGTGCTCCACGACGGGAGAGGCCACAACAGTGAGAGGCCCGCGTACCGCAAAAAAAACAACAAAAAAAACATATGATCATCTCAATAGATGCAGAAAAAGCTTTTGACAAAATTCAACACCCATTTATGATAAAAACTCTCCAGAAAGTGGGCATAGAGGGAACCTACCTCAACATAATAAAGGCAATATATGACAAACCCACAGCAAACATCATTCTCAATGTTGAAAAACTGAAAGCATTTCCTCTAAGATCAGGAACAAGACAAGGATGTGCAGTCTCACCACTATTATTCAACATAGTTTTGGAAGTCCCAGCCATGGCAATCAGAGAAGAAAAAGAAATAAAAGGAATACAAATTGGAAAAGAAGAAGTAAAACTGTCACTGTTTGCCGATGACATGATACTATACATAGAGAATCCTAAAGATGCCACCAGAAAACTACTAGAGCTAATCAATGAATTTGGTACAGCTGCAGAATACAAAATTGATGCACAGAAATCTCTTGCATTCCTATACACTAATGATGAAAAATCTGAAAGAGAAATTAAGGAAACACTCCCATTTACCATTGCAACAAAAAGAATAAGATACCTAGGAATAAGCCTCCTTAGGGAGAGAAAAGACCTGTATGCAGAAAACTATAAGACACTGATGAAAGAAATTAAAGATGATACCAACAGATGGAGAGATATACCATGTTTTTGGACTGGAAGAATCAATACTGTGAAAATGACTCTACTACCCAAAGCAACCTACAGATTCAATGCAATCCCTATCAAATTACCAATGGCACCTTTTATGGAACTAGAACAAAAAATCTTAAAATTTGTATGGAGACACAAAAGAGCGCGAATAACCAAAGCAGTATTGAGGGAAATAAACGGAGCTGGAAGAATCAAACTCCCTGACTTCAGGCTATACTACAAAGCTACAGTAATCAAGACAATATGGTACTGGCACAAAAACAGAAACATAGATCAATGGAACAAGATAGAAAGCCCAGAGATAAACCCACACACCTACAGTCAATTAATCTATGACAAAGGAGGCAAGGATATACAATGGAGAAAAGACAGTCTCTTCAATAAGTGGTGCTGGGCAAACTGGACAGCTACATGTAAAAGAATGAAATTAGAACACTCCCTAACACCACACACAAAAATAAATTCAAAATGTATTCGAGACCTAAATGTAAGACCGGATACTATAAAACTCTTAGAGGAAAACGTAGGAAGAACACTCTTTGACATAAATTACAGCAAGATCTTTTTTGATCCACCTCCTAGAGTAATGGAAATAAAAACAAAAATAAACAAAGGGGACCTAATGAAACTTCAAAGCTTTTGCACAGCAAAGGAAACCATAAACAAGATAAAAAGACAATCCTCAGAATGGGAGAAAATATTTGCAAACAAATCAACGGACAAAGGATTAGTTTCCAAAATATATAAACAGCTCATGCAGCTCAACATTAAAAAAACAAACAACCCCAGCCAAAAATGGGCAGAAGACCTAAACAGACATTTCTCCAAAGAAGACATACAGATGGCCAAGAAGCACATGAAAAGCTGCTCAACATCACTAATTATTAGAGAAATGCAAATCAAAACTACAATGAGGTACCACCTCACACCAGTTAGAATGGGCGTCATCAGAAAATCTACAAACAACAAATGCTGGAGAGGGTGTGGAGAAAAGGGAACCCTCTTGTACTGTTGGTGGGAATGTAAACTGATACAGCCACTATGGAGAACAGTATGGAGGTTCCTTAAAAAACTAAAAATAGAACTACCATATGACCCAGCAATCCTACTACTGGGCATATACCCTGAGAAAACCATAATTCAAAAAGACACATGCACCCCAATGTTCATTGCAGCACTATTTACAATAGCCAGGTCATGGAATCAACCTAAGTGCCCATTGACAGACGAATGGATAAAGAAGATGTGGTACATATATACAGTGGAATATTACTCAGCCATAAAAAGGAACAAAACTAGGTCATTTGTAGAGATGCTGATGGGTCTAGAGACTGTCATACAGAGTGAACCAAGTCAGAAAGAGAAAAATAAATATTATATATTAACGCATATATGTGGAATCTAGAAAAATGGTACAGATGAACCGGTTTGCAGGGCAGAAATTGAGACACAGATATAGGGAACAAACGTATGGACACCAGGGGGGGAAAGCCGTGGGGGGTGGTGGTGGGGGTGGTGGGATGAATTGGGTGATTGGGATTGACATGTATACACTGATGTGTATAAAATTAATGACTAATAACAACCTGCTGTATTAAAAAAAAATAAAAGTTAAAAGTTAAAAATAAATAAATAAAATAAAATGCCATGCAGAGTCAATTATGCATTTGTGAGTCAATTATGCGTTTGTAAGTCAATTACAAGAAAGAAAACAGATGAGTTTTAAGACTTCTTATGTGCAATGCTGGAAAGGGTTTCAATTTAGGAGAACAATAATTTTAAAAAATGGTTTTAGGTCAAATGAGAAGGGAAGGCTTCCAAAATGCCTCCTGGGGATTAAATTAAAAATGAGTAAACTAATTGTATTTGCAGTTTAAATAAAACTCCCCTGAACTGCTTAATGGGCACCTACCTCCTTTAGGTATATTCTAGAGAAAACCCCATTTGCAATTATAGGCTAAGGAGATTAATGAATCACTACATTTTATTTGTATTAGAACCAGTGATCATAAGAAATTTTTTCTGAGTTGGAGTGAAAGTAAGCTAGCTAGAAAAGTGGGCAGAGCTTTTTCATGAACCTATACATTTTAGCAGCCTATACATTTCCTAAGTTCAGGGGCCAAACGTATTTATCTTTATATAAGAAGGGGGCCTAGCACAGTACCTAGCAGACAGTTGGAGCCTAATAAACATACAAAATAAATAAAGCTACAATAATGTTTCCAGCTGTGCATATTTTGTTTTTGTTTGTTTGTTTGTTTTTGCGGTACGCGGGCCTCTCACTGTTGTGGCCTCTCCCGTTGCGGAGCACAGGCTCCGGACGCGCAGGCTCAGCGGCCATGGCTCACGGGTCCAGCCGCTCTGCGGCAGGTGGGATCCTCCCAGACCGGGACACGAACCCGCGTCCCCTGCATCGGCAGGCGGACTCTCAACCACTGTGCCACCAGGGAAGCCCAAGCTGTGCATATTTTAACTAAATGGGCAGAGGTAGGGCAGAGATGGAGGCAATAACTGTGCTCTCTTGGCCTTGGTACCTCCAGGGCACAAGTGCCATTTGCTGAACAAATCCATGTGCACCTGAGCTCCATGAAGGTGTGGATTTTTTCTGCTGTGTTCACTGTGGTATTCCTGCACCTAGAGGACAGCCTGGCACATATTCACAATTTCTGCTGAATAAACATGGTAGAAGGAAGGAGAAATCCTTTGAAGGTCAAGAGCAACTTTAGAAAATGCAGGTTTTATCAGTAAGTTGATGTATGTATTTTATTAATTAACTTTTTATAAAGCAATTACTGTTATTTAATAGTCATCAAATAGTTTTAACAATAGTGGCTTATTAAGAATGTGCCAGACATTTCAAATACAGTATCTCTTTTCAACTTTGAAACAATCTATTGAGGTAGAATCTATCTTCATCTAATAGAGAATCAAGTTAAGGTTTAGAAGAATGACTTGGCAAGGAGTCCTCAGCTAGAAAAAGGAGGCAACGCTGGGGTGCTGTCTTAACTTGGGTCTGAGACAGAAGCTTGAGAGCCAGTGGTTTATTTGGGGGGTGGATTCAGGAAATAGGAGTGAGGGCGCAGAGGAAGATAAGGAGGGAGAGAAGTCTACAGAGATGTGTTACTGAACCAGCCAGGTACCACGTGGGAAATGGGCTCAGTCCCACTGGGCACCTCTGAGAAAGCAGGAATAGGTTCATCTTAGAACTGCTCTTCCATAGATAGGGGGCTGGACATTGATCCCCTGACTCCTGTCCCCAGCTAGCTGGTGGCTACCTCTGTAGACATTAACTTTCCCCATTCTGGGCTGCCCTGTATTGGTATGCAATGCCCTTGGCTTTGAAAGAGCACTTGACTGGGAAGATGCTGACATGGAGGGTGGGGAGCCCACCAGAGCTGCAGCTGAGATCCAGGCAGGTTGAGTGCTCCTGGCACAGGGACACACTGAGCATGTCCGCTGCCTGCTCTAACTTCATCCATGTTCTCTTTTAGTTTTAACTAAGCAGCTATGTTGCCTCCTGTTGAGAGGGAAGCCAAGAGGAATGCAATGAGAAACCAAGCACAGCTTCTGCGGTGCTCGTAAACCTAATTTAGGGAAAGACCTGGGCCCGTGAAAAATAAGGTAACAAGGTGTTATTAGTAAAGAACAACTGAGTCCATGGGTGGAGTATGGCCCTTAGGTAAATAAAAATAAATATTTTCTAGAATATCAGTTTCCTATGGTTGCTATAGCAGATGACCCCAAACTCATTGGCTTAAAACAACACAAATTTATTCTCTAATAGTTCTGGAGGTCAGAACTTAAAATGGGTCCGTGGGGCTGCATTCTTTTCTGCAGGCTCTAGAGGAGAACCTGTTTCCCTGTCTTTTGCAGCTTCTAGAGATCACTTGCATTCACTGGCACCTGGTCCCCTTCCTCCATTTTAAAAAATTTTATTTTTAATTGAAGTATAGTTATTTACAATGTTGTGTTAGTTTAAGGGGTTCAGCAAGGTGATTCAGTTATGTATATATATTGTATATATAGGTATATATATATATTTTTTCAGATTCTTTTCCATTATAGATTATTACAAGATATTGAATATAGTTCCCTGTGCTATACAGGAGATCCTTATTGTTTATCTGTTTTATATATAGCAGTGTATATCTGTTAATCCCAAACTCCAAATTTATCCCTACCTGCCCTTTCCCTTTTGGCAACCATAGATTTGTTTTCTATCTCTGTGAGTCTATTTCTGTTTTGTAAATAAGTTCACTTATATCATTGTTTTTTAGATTCCACGTATAAATGATATCATATGATACTCATCTTTCTCTGTCTGACTTCCTTTAGTATGTTAATCTCTGGGTCCATCCATGTTGCTGCAAATGGCATTCTTTCCTTCTTGTTTCTGGCTGAGTAGTATTCCACTGTATATATGTACCACATCTTCTTTATCCACTCCTCTGTCCATGGACATTTATCCTCCTTCCATTTTTAAGGTCAGCAGCACAGCATCTTCTCTCTTCTCTGAATACCTGTCTCTTAATAAGAAGCCTTGGGATTACACTGGGACCAACAGGATAATCTCTCTAAATCAAGGTCCTTAACTTAATCACATCTTCAAAGTCCCTTTTACCATCTAAGGTAACATTATCACAGGTTTCTGGGATTAGGATGCATGCATCTCATTGGGGTTGGGGTGGGGGACATTATTTAGCCTACACAGCCAGTAGATCCCTATATTTTCTTTTTTCTGGAAGAACACACATGGCACTAACTGTTGATACGGTTGTTTTAGGGAGAGGGACTGAGACTTCAGAAGAGGAAAGGAGACTCTGACTCTTCATATCGTGCTGTCACCTGCACCCCACTTTTATTTTTTACCATCTGCATCTATTTCCTTTTGCTAAAAGAAAACTGTTACCTTGCTTTTCTGGATCCTGAGGTTATGTATGGACTACTTTGTTTTCTGCTTTAGACAGTTCTGTATTATAAAAACAACAATCTGACCGATGTTTTTAAAACCTAGGGTTCATCCATAAAATGAACTACCACGTAACCATTAAAGAGAATGAGGAAGGTCCGTACACAGTCCCCAAGAGGAAGAGTTGGTGGAAAAGCAGGATGCAGAACTGGCTGTGGAGAAGGCTTCCATCACTGGAAAAACACTGCAAAAGGGATATATGTGTTTGCTTCTGAACAAAGATTTCGGGAAGACACACTATACATAGTAGCTGTCCTGGGGAGGGGAACTGAGGAGGATTTTGGCACAAGACTTTTCACTATCTACTCCTGTGAAATATTTGACGTGCATGTGTAAAATACTACATATATATATATATATGAGAAATTTTATCATGCCCATGTCTTACAGTGCTATACAAAAAGAAAGTACTGAATGATGCATTCAGTAGAGCAATAACACAACCTTTACCAAGCTTTTCTTCTGGCCCAGACTCTGTGTTAATAAGCATTTCACATGGACCACATAGTCTATGGATTACAAATGAATGAGTGTTTAGTGTTTGGGGGGAAGTAAGAAATAAGATCAGACAGGTAGAATAATCCAGTACTGAAATCCAAGATGGGCATTTTGGAAGTTTTTAGGGTGGTTTTTTGTTGCTACTATCAGTGGAGGAATCAATTGGATTTCAGTAGCAGAACCAGACAGGCCAAAAGTTCTAAAATTTGAAGGACAGTCCCCTCAATAAAGAATTATCCAGCTTCCCCGGTGGCGCAGTGGTTAAGAATCCACCTGCCAATGCAGGGGACGCAGGTTCGAGCCCTGGTCCGGGAAGATCCCACATGCCGCGGAGCAACTAAGCCCGTGTGCCACAACTACTTAGCCTGCGCTCTAGAGCCTGCGAGCCACAACTACTGAGCCCATGTGCCACAACTACTGAGCCTGCGCTCTAGAGCCCATGCGCCACAACTATTGAAGCCCACACGCCTAGAGCCCGTGCTCTGCAACAAGAGAAGCCACCGCAATGAGAAGCCTGTGTACCGCAACGAAGAGCGGCCCCGCTCGCCGCAGCTAGAGAAAGCCCGCGGGCAGCAATGAAGACCCAACGCAGCCAAAAATAAATAAATAAATAAATCTATTAAAAAAAAATAAAATAAAGAATTATCCCATTTTGAACTTTACTCTCAGGGTACCATCCAGCACTCATGTAGGTGAGAATCTTCTATATAATTCTCTGAGTAGAGAACCTACTGCACACAAACAGAAGGTCTTTTGTGTGGTTTTAATCTGCACTGTTCCATCCTCATGTTCACGTGTACCTCTGCTTCTCCCTTTCCAGGATCTCGTCTACAGAATGGTTTCTGAGCCATCTTCCTTCTCCTAAGTCCAAGCTGATTCACTATAAAGAGGTGCAAATATATGACTATGTCATTTTTATCTTCCATTGGAGTCATGCCTGAGCATTTACATTTAAAAAATAAATTATTTCATTGTAAATTAATTTCCTTTCATTACTCCTTTATAACTGTATTAAAATCATGGCATAGTATTGAGAATTGTTTCCAAACTACATGTGTTGGTAGTAATGCTATCTATGGACTTCATTTTGGGAGAAGAAAGGAACATTATGATGCTCTTCACCAAGGGGTTCAAAGTCAGATGCCTTTGGAGGTCAGGCAGGCCTGTGTGAGGTGGCCTGGGAATGATACTGTTGGTTGTGGACGCCCCACTCCACCCCAAAGTATCCAAAGTTACAAAGCGTTTAAAGATTTCTGGACAAACCAAATGTGGCTGCTGTCTTCTCCCACCCTGAGGACTCCCAGGTGGGACCTCCATTCTAGAAAACGATGAGTCATTGAAAACCAGGGGATGACCAGAACAGTTCCTGCTTTGCTACTCTGTCTTGAAGAAGCATTTTTTCTCCAAAGCACTGACTTCATGGAGCACACCTCAGCTCTCCATTCTTGTAAGACATTATTTCATTATAACAAAATAGGGCTAAACTGTACCGTTAGCAATTGCATTTATGTGGTTGCTAGGTAACCAATTTGCCCTTTGGGTTTTAGAAGCAGCTGAGGGTGCTAAATATCACACTATAAATCAGGGTGGCAAAGGGAGCTCAGATATGCTTAAGACGGGGCGTCCTCCAGAAGGGCAGATTGTAACTGGTTATCGATAAGATTACAAAATTAGGATCCAAATTCAGTGTAAAAATTTGGACACACCAACAAGGAGAAAAGGGACATACTATATCTAAGTTTAAAGAGAATGGGGTAGAAAAGAAAATGTAGTCTCATTACTTAAATTAGGTAATATAATTTAATTCAGAGAAGACTAAGACCTAAATTGCTTATTAATAATGACAATGATGGATGTAACATTTGACTTCTTACTAGCTTTTATGTGTCAGGCACAATGCTGTGCTTGACCTGCATCATAGCATCTGAATGGCACTGATCTACAAGGTAGTTATTATCTCTATTTTGTAAATGAGCAAAACGAGGTACAGGAGCCAACCTGAGTTTACTATACACAAATCATGCTAAACTGGCCATCCTTTCTGGAGAGAATTACTGGGTTACGTGTATTTTAGTTACAGCAAAAGGAAATGGTCTGTAGTATTTCTGTGGATTGATACCTGTGACTTGGCTAATAAAACCTGGTGGATTTAAGGTGGCCTAGATAATCACGTCCCCCTGGTGCAATGACATGCCAGTGGGAGCTCTTTTGAGGGTGGGTTACTGTTCTCTGTCCTGTTCTACAACTTTTCAATAATTGGTGAGGATGAGCTTGTATAAGACACAAAGCTGACACGTGGTAGAGCGCATGGTCAATAGGATGCACTCTGGGAGCCAGACAGTTCTGAATTAATAATAATAATGATGATGATGATAGGCTAGTTTATAGTATCGAAGTTCAAAGTAACTTTCTGGATGGCAGAAAACCAAGAATTTGATCTTAAACACCTGTGTATGCTATGAGGCAATATGTAAGAAGAAGAAGAAGAAAAAAGATAGCAACATCCACATTCTGGGATAGCTCTCCCTTATTTTTTTAAAAAGCCATTCCTTGGATGGCCACTGGAGTGCCAGGAGTCCTCAAGACCTTGAGCTCTGGAGCCAGGCTGGGTTCAAACTCTAGCTCTGCTACTTAATAGCCGTGTGACTAGTAAAATTTCTGAATCTTTTTGTGCCTCTGTTTGTTTTTAATCTCTAAAATGGGAATATTACTACTATATACATTATATGGGGCTGTTGTGAGGAGTTAATGAGGTCATTTGTGTAAAGAATTTAGTGTAATCGATGTACTCAGGAAATGCTAGTGATTACTACTATCCTTAGTCCTAGGAATGATACTAACAGACTGGCTTACAGCACCAACATTTAAAATAATCTCAGTAGTCTTGAGTGGATCTCAAGTGAAGGCTACCAGTCGTGCAAGGCAACATGGACAACTTGTGGGCCAAATGGAAAGATTAAGGATTGATGGGACTCAATTCACACCTGATTCAAGTCACCATCTTGTATTTACCTATATTTAAGTCTACGTTTTCAGGGACCTATTAGAGCCTCACTGTGGTAAAGAATCAAAGATGGATAACACACAGGTATGGGATGGTTTGCACATCTTAGAAGCAGTGGGAAAGACCCAGGTTGCCAAGTGGCACTAGTTCTGGAGGCTCCATTCACATGGCAACTGCCCTCCTGGGGGCGGGGGGTGGGTCACCATTCACAGAATTTCCATAACTGCTGCCCTGGAGTCGGGCCATCTGGTACCCCTCCCGGTTCAAGAGATGAGAAGCCTGACTAGGAAAGGAGACAAACTCCCCGCATCTGTGTGTCAGAAAACCAAACAACCCCCCCCCAACATCTGTGTTCACTGTGAGGAAGTTTACAGTGAGAAGGAAAAGGGCGGCCAGGCAGACATATTCCTGGATCGATTGTTTTTAAAGTCATTCCTTTTGTGGCCATCAAGGAGTCCCAAGATGCCCTCTAACTTTTCTCAGATATTTGTTAAATCCTTTCCAAAGAAACCCTTCTGAATTCTCCAGGCCTGAGGATGTTCCTTCCCTTCTGCTTTCTTGCAGGATCTTAAGGCAGGCATTATAAGGGAGCAGTTGAGAAAACAGATGCTACCTTTAGGCACCACACAATTACAGGAAATCAACAAGGTGCTATATTGCATCATACATTTTTCTTGGCATTTGTTTATATTGATATCCTACGTATGTCCTTTATATAAACTTCAGAAGATATTTAAATGAGTTGGGTACAATCCTCATTGTTTGCTCATTCTTAAACAATGGCTACTTATTTGAATGCCTACTAGGTGTCAGGCATTATGCTAGGTACAGGGGATAGAAAGGCGAGGAAAAACCAACAGAATCCCTGACATCCTGGAATCCAGGAGTCTTGTGGAAGAGACAAAACACTAAGTAATTGCACTCAAATAAAAGCTTTAATACATATTTAAAGTAGGGCTGGGAAGCAAAGGATTGTGCTTGCTTGTTAGCATAAAAGGGAATCTCATCTAGACTGTTACTAGAAGGTATATTTGAAATTGAAGAGATAAGTAAGTAGCAAAGTAGCAAAAGAGCTGTGGGCGGGGGTGTGTAGGGCTAGAAGGGACAGCACATTTGATTAACTACCGTGTTAATGGTCTTTTCAACCATAATTGACACTCAGACCATTGGCTACACTGACTTATATGGGACGCTCTAGTTATCTGTTGTGGAATAAACTGTCCTACAGCTTGGAGGCTCAAGACAATAACAATGCTTTTATTATCTCCTAGGGCTTCTGTGGCTCAGGAATCCAGGAACGGTTCAGCTGGACTGGTTCTGGGGTTGCAGCTTGGGGTCTTGGTTGCAGTCAGAGGACGGATGTAGCTGCGGTAGTGGGGTGAGGACTGGCTGGCCAGGCACCTCTTTCTTGCTCTCTTCATGTAGTCTCAGGGTCCCTCCATGTGGTCTCTCTGTGTGCACTAGTTTGGGCTTCCTCACAGCATGGTAGCCTCAGCATGGTAGGGCTCTAAAAGTAAGATTCCCAGGGAACAAAGGGAAAGCTGCATGGCCTTTTATGACCCTGCTTCAGAAGTCACTTCTGCATTTTATTGGTCACAAGTGACTCCCTAGTCCACTTAGATCCAAGAGGATATGATAAAGACCCTATAACTCAATGAAAGGAACGTCAAGGTCACGTTGAAGAAGACCACGTGAGAGAGTAAATATTGTGGTCATCTTTGAAAAAGGCAATACATGGGAGAAGCCAAATTAACATGTTTTGGACTAGAGTTCTTCTTAAGAACTAGCTTTAGTACAGAGATTTACAGGAATTAACTTCACTTTATATTTCTACCACATCATTATAGAGATAACATATTTCAAAACACTTGACAATTTACAAACTGCTCTTAATTGATCATCATAATAAGCCTGCTAATTATTAGGACAAAATATTGTCGCCCGCACTGCTTAGACAAGAAAACGAAGCCCCAACTTTTCACAGACAAAAAGGGAGCACACTCAGGATCTGAATCCAGAATGAAGTGTTCTTTCTTCAGAAACACCATTTTACTGAAACATGCCACAGAAAAAATCACAACTTACAGTCTGATGGTCCTTGTACCCTTTTTAGGATACAAAGCACTTGAACAGTCTATGGCTTTGACTGTTAGCAGCACCATTTATATGAGAATATGAAAACCAATTGTTTTAAATAGCATCCATTATAGACTGAATATAAAGACCATTTCCAAATTGCTTCCAACATTTTTTGTCCTATTTTCTACAAATAATTAAGGGTTAGCAACTTAAAAATTAATTCTAGTGGTAGAGCTATGCATCTTGCTTAATGGACACCATGAATCAATCCCATGAGATAAAATCTACTTTAAGAACTCTCAAGAAAAGGTGCTATTTCAAAGAAGGCATTGTTATTTCTCTCTCTTCAGAGTAGTGGCCCAGCCCTCATATTCCAACCTCTGAGCTACTTACAGCATCAATTGTGAACATGTTAGAAATGCAAAAAAAGCAACTTTTCAAGACTCATTCCAGGCCTGGTGTAGTGGCTGAATGGTGGCTCCCTAAAAGCTGTGTCAGGTCCTAATCCCTGGAATCTGTGAATGCGACCTTAGTTTAAAAATGGGTCTTTGCAGATTTAATCAAGTTAAGGATCTGAAGAAGAGATCATCCTGGATTATCAAGGTAGACCCTAAATTCAATGGCAAGTGTCCTTATAAGAGAAAAGCAGAGGGAGATTTGAGACAGAGAGAGAAGTCTATGTGAAGAGATTTAAGCAAGGCACGAGCCAAGGATGCCCTGGAGACACCAAAGGCTGAGAGAGGCAGGAAGGATCCTCCCCTAGACCCTTTGGAGGGAGTGTGGCCCTGCCGACACCTTGATTTTGGACTTCTGGCTTTCAGAACTGTTAGGGAATAAATTTCTGTTGTTTTAAACCATCAACTTGGTGGTGATTTGTTACGGCAGCCCTAAGAAATTAATACCTAGGGAGTAAGAAGCCCAGGTAGTGGGCCCTGCAATCAGTATTTCAGCAAGCCCTCCTGGTGACTGTGATGTATGCTCAAGGTTGAGAACCACCAGTCAGGGTTGAGAATCGCTGAGTAATTGAATATATGGCTCTATTTATGACTGGCTAGAGATGTGGACATTATTTTCTTACAGGACAGCAGAGACCTTTCTAGATATGTTCAAATAGACCAAGTATGGTCATTGAGCATCTGGAGTAAAACTGAGTCTCAGCAGGTAAGTGAACTACTCCAGGTCAGCTCTGGAAGGCTTTCTCTCTTGGGGTTCTTCTCATTTACAACAAAGGTTTATTTTGCTCTGAATAGGGACAGAGCAATGGGCCAGGCACTGCAGTTATAAGTAGGTATAAGACTTGATTCTTACCATGAAGAGTTCTGCCAACTCATTGGAGAAACAGGACGAGTAGATACAAAGATAAACAATTCCATCTCCAGCTTCACATGGGCATCATGTCTTCGAAACACCTCTCATAACTTACCAAATAAGAAACTCTTCAGGCTACAAGTGTATCTTTAGCCAAATTTCTCCTAAGCACTGGGGTGGCATTAAATCAACGCTGGCGTGCTCTCATTTCTAAAATACAAGATGCTGTTTCCCAATGAATAATGCATCCTGCTTCACTCGCACGCTCTCGCTCCTTACAGATTAGTTTGCATATCAAGAACAGCTAGACTTTCTAAAAGTCGCATCAGAGCAGAACGTTCACCTGTGGATACACTTTCTAGTGTGCTTTTAAATTCGGGCATTTGAGGGTACCCCGAGAGAAATCGAGATACATCACAGCCTGGGCAAGAACACACGTCGGCTGTTGAGAAATGACCCTGCTTTTGACTAAAGGGCTGAACTTCTTGACTGGCTTAAATTCAGTGTGAAAGAGGTGGGGGTGGCTCTCACCAGCTGTATGTCTTCTTAATCAAAGTGACACATGTGCCACTGTGACCCCCAAAGTCCTTTGGGGACACACAACCTACTGGGAGAGGTACACCCCGAGAAGAAGGAGGGGGTGCCCATGACTGTGGAGGGACGTGCTAGGGGATAAGATCAGGAGATTATGGACAGGTGGCAGCCTGAGGCTGGCACCACGGCACAGCATCAAGGCTACAGGCTTCAGTAGATCCCGAAGCCTGCATCTCCACTCAGTGGCTGTGTGACACTGGGCAAGTGACTGAACCTCACAGAGCCTCAGTTCCCTCGCTGTTATGTGAGGAAATAATAGGGGCTACCTTAAAAGGTCGCTATGAGGATTAAACAGTTAAAACACAGAACATTCTAATAACAAAGCCTGGCAGAATATGTAATATATTATCTCTTCTTTTTCCTCTCCTCCTCCACCATCCTCTTCTTCTCATCATCTTCATCTTCTCCATCATCATCATCATCATCATCACCACCACCATTCACAGTGTGACCTCACACCCTTGCAGTCCCAGGGTTTAAATCTGATTCTCCCTCCTCATTTGCTTTTTGCTAACTAACCTTAGAAAAGCCATTAATCTCAAGAACCCCCTGTGCATGGCCAGCATGCCTCTCACTTTGCTGGTAGGTGAGGGTTAGGCAGAGTTCTCTTAAAGCCCCTAACACAGAGCTTGACTCTTCACAGACATTCAGTAAAAAGTCCTGCTGTGATTTAAAATAAAATCATTATGACCTGACACACAGGAGAAAGGTTTGAAGGGAGGAGACCAGCAAAACAGCAGAGGAAGGAGGGACTTGGGTTCCTTCCACATCTCTTGGAAATGACAGGAGGGAATTAGCTGACATGTGACAGATGAGGAGCATCAGTTCACTTCCTCCATAACTGGTCACCGGCAGAGTTCCAGGCACTGTGCTCAGTGTTTCATCCTTCTCTCAATGGTCCAGTGAGGCAGGGAATGGATTACCCCATTTTACAAATCAGGAAACTGATGTTCAAAAGGGTGACATAGGGAATTCCCTGGCTGTCCAGTGGTTAGGACTCCGTGCTCTCACTGCCGAGGGCCCAGGTTTGATCCCTGGTCGGGGAACTAAGATCCCACAAGCCACGCGGCACAGCCAAAACAAACAAACACAGACCGAAAAGGGTGACATAAATTCACCTGAATTATTAATCTATTACTTAATTGTTAGTTTTCCATGTGGAAACTATTTAGAATTCAGGTTACAGCTGGCCTCAGCTTTTAATAACTACACGATACCTACCTTACTGTACCAACACCTGCAGCCTGCTAGCACTACTGACATAGGTCTATATTCTATCACCTTTGAACAGTGATGGGGTTGAAAGGAAGCTCTGTGAGGACCCTCTACCCCACCCTTCAATGTGGGAGAGCTGAGCAGAGGGTCTTGTGGAAGAATAAATCATCACACCCACACCCTAAGCCTCCAGGAGGTCAAGCTTTGTACAGCTGATGCTGCTGGCAGGGGAAGCCACTTTGAAAGGCGGGAACTTCCGGCCATCACACCTTCCGGATATCACTGCTGGAGGGGGCGGGTAACCACTGGCAACAGAACCACCTTGGAGAGCTTGGGTCTCTAGGTGGTTGCTGGGGGTCATGAGCATTAGATGTTCCTTGGCTTTTCTCCTTGTCTCATGGCTCACATACAGTTCATCAGCAGATCTGGCAGCTCTGCCTTCCTTTCCAAATGCATGTAGAACCCGCCCATCACTCGTCACCCACCATGGCTCCCACCCTGGCCCGATTCGCCGGTATGACTGAAGTAGCCTCCTCACTGGTGCCTTGCTTAGATTTTCATCCACTTCAATCTCTTTTCCAGATGTCAGGGAGGTCCTATGAAATGAAGGTCAGGCCATGTCTTGCCTTTCCTTGTGAGTATAAGCTAGGCTCCTTACAATGCCTACATGGACGGATAGGATCTGCTGCTCTGGCTTCTCCCAAAGTCACCTCCTGCTTCTCTCTCCCTTCTCACTGCACTCCATCCACATTGCCTTCTTACAGTCCCTCCAA
Organism: Globicephala melas; assembly: GCF_963455315.2. Taxonomy (NCBI): domain Eukaryota; kingdom Metazoa; phylum Chordata; class Mammalia; order Artiodactyla; family Delphinidae; genus Globicephala; species Globicephala melas. The sequence continues at coordinate 57,526,380 of NC_083332.1, read as the reverse complement.
CAAGCCAGGCGTGTCCCTGCCTCAGGACCTTTGCACAATCTATTTCCTGCCTGGAATGCTCTTCCTCCGGTTACGGATGTGACTCACCTCTTTCAGACTGTGCTCAAATGTTACTTTCTCGGATAAGCCTTCTGACCACTCTATTGAAAATGTCCCAATGTACCCTTACCCCAGTCCTGTGCGTCCCTTTTCGTGCTGATTTTTCTCTCGAGCTCTCATCACCGAATACTCTACATAATTCTTATTCACGTTTATTGTTTCCCTCCACTAGAGGGAGACATACACTCCATGAGGCCAGAAGCCAGGCATTAACAAGTATCTGTAGAATGAATGAATGAATGGGTGAATGCATATGTTTAGCCTGGCTCCCGGACACCCGTGAGATACCACTGCTGTCACATACATGCTTGTGCCCCCTCCACGCAAGACTTGGGCCAGGGAGCACCAGCCTGGTAGCCACCCCAGTTCCTAGCGGGCGCAACCTTCCAGTAAGCATGAACTTTGTCTCTCAGTCACTGGCTCTGGCAGCAGACTGTAACAGAAATTCCAGGCGGGGTTCTCATGCCACCTCCAGAAAAGGAATCGATTCGGCTCAGTCCTGAGCCCGTCATCCATCATCGTAAACAAGCATGTGTGCTCGGAAAGGTCCCCCAGCAGTAACTGCGTGTTCCCACAGTCCCTCCCAAAGGCAAGAATAGTATTCTCATGAGAACACTTCCTTTCCCAGACTACAGAGCCAGAGGCAGCATTTCCACAGGCACCACTTGCCATCAGCTTATCACCAGCTCTGGGTAACACGGTCTCAGCGAATAACACCAGGTGTATCCCTGGGGACATGCTCTCAGGACATCTGTGACACTCTGATTTTGCCTTATCACTATATACGTCATGCTGTCAGGACATCTGTGACACTCTGATTCTGCCTTATACACTATATATGTATTTTTTCTAGTTGGAATTTTCTCTGGATCTTGAAAGGGCTGTTGCCCAGGTCTGGTCACCACCCTCCATCCAGGCCACCTAAGCCACCCTCCTCCCAGCTCCCTCAACCTGTTCATCCTCCCTCCTCCATCTTCTCCTGACCCAGATTCCCTCCATCCTTGAGCACCAGCTCTGGCCTCCCTCCTCTTGAAGCTTTCTCCTGCCTGCTCTGAGAGTTTCCTTTTTCTATTTCCTACATAATTTAAAGATGGCACCAAATAATTTAGCATGTAATTGCAGAAGCTCTTACATTGTTATTCTTTTATGTGTGCTGCTTCCGTCTTTGAACCAGGCTGTATTCTTGGCACCTTTTCTTGTTTTACATCTCAACTTAGGGCTCGGTCTGGAGAAGCTGGGGTCCTGGGTGAGGGCCCGAAGCCACTCAAGGAGAAATGCCAAGCAATTCCAGAGCACACATCTAAGAGGGGGTGAACATTCCTGTGATGTTCTTGCTGTGACTCTCTTCGAGAAACAGCTTCAAAGCTCCAGCTTCAGAACTCTGGCAGGGGAGACATTACGAGGATAACGGGGCTCTAGAATCTAACTCAGTTCTCTAGAATCCATGAAATAGCATTCAGAACCTTAGCTCATTGCCTTTAAGCACTTACTCATTCATGGCAATTTTAAGGACACTCATAAATAATATATAATATAAATTATAAATAACAACTAGCATTCATTTAATACTTCTAACCCATTAAGCACTGTGCTCAGTATCCTCTGAGATAGGAACTACTGCTGAACTTCCTCCGTGCACACATTTTGGAGGTGAGAAAACTGAGACCTACAAAGGGCCAGGCGGCTATTAGGTCGTGGGGTCAGTAGGGGAATTCAGGCTGTCGAAGTCATTCAAAGAAGACGACAGAAACAATATGCTCAGGGGCATGTTCTGGAAGTGTGTGGGGTGTTTTCTGGAACCTGTAACTCAGTTTTACATTTAAACCCCGAATACTTTGGCACAACTGCGTTTACTCTGCGTTTCTTCAGGACTCAGCCACTGCGCCTACAGAAGGGGGCTTCTTGTTTTCATTTGGATCAGAGCCTGCCAGTCCTGGAAAGTCACTTAACTGGTGGTATCTCTCTAAGTGTCATGTGAGTGACGAACATGAAACAGACCCGTGTCTACCCGCGCCTGTAGTGGATGCTTTCATGGTGATCTCGTGTAAGGACTCTTGCCTTGGAGAACTTCGTTATGTCTCCAGGGTGGTCGTGCCTGAGCATTTACATATTAAGCTGAACATTCTATCATTTTCTCCTTTATATTATACTGGAGGCTTATTATTTTTTAAAAAATGTGTGTAGGCAGGTTAAAATTTGATGAGTGTCACAGAGGGGTGTTAAGAAGGTCTTAGGAGGTGCTTATTAGCCTCCCAGTGTCCCTGGGGTTGAAGGCAGCAGAGATGACCCCATACAGGGGGGGTCTGCACCCACACATCCAGCCCCAACAGCAGATGCCACTGCGTGGTTTGAATCAGGAAGGAAATCTGAAAGCGAGAAGAGCAAGCCGGATGCAGCCCGCTAAGGGCCAGGTCACTGCTCAGCCCGGGGTCAGCTCCAGTGGGTTTCACTGGCACTTGCTCAGGAGCAGGTGGTGAGAGCAGACCTCCCCAGTTCGAGGCTCCCCTCTCCTACTTCAGCGACCCCTGTAAGGAGCCATCTCCACCAGAGGTCTGGTCAGACAAGGGGGACAGGAGCAACACCTGTGTTCTGAGAACCCCAGCAGGCAGCACGCAGAGCCTCAGAGTCGCCGTGCCAGACAGGGAAGGTGTATGTGACCCAGCCTGTCACCACGGCGTCTCGAGGGCACACGTGTTCCCTGGCTTTGTTCACTTAAGAGAAGCCAACTGGATATAGATCTGCCAGCACTTTGATCTTGGACTTGCAGCCTGCAGAACTACGGGAAATAGATGTCTGTGCTTAAGCCACCCAATCTACGGTATTTTGTTACAGGAGCCTGAGCTAAGACAGGTGCTGTGCAATTCTGAGATGAGGAGGAAGCCCTAACTGGAAGCAACTGGAGAGGAAAGTACACAAAGCGTGAAGATCCCCTCGGATCATGGGACCCTGCGATCAGGGCTTCACAGCTGATTACCGTCACCCAGCGCCACCACTCTAGAGAGGCAAGAGGAAACCTGGCCTTTCAGACACTTCATCCAGACCCTGGAGGGGGGAGCCCGTGGTGTGAGCTCCTTGAGAGGGAAGCTGCACTGAGATGGATCAAACGCTCCACCAAGAAGAAACTCCAAAGGAGAGGCTGATCCGTACACGTGCACATACAAACCTGCCTAGAAAACTATCTACAAAAACATACACTGAGCTGTTAACAGCACTCATCTCTGGGTGGCATGACTATGGTGATTTCATGTTCTTAGTTTTGCTTATCTTTTTCTAAATTTCTATAATGCACATAATGTTTGTGTAATAATAATGTTTTCCTTTAATTAAGAGATAAAAAGCAATCTGGGTGATTCCGATGCACGCCCAAGTTTGAGAACCAGCTCCTGCAACACAGTTTTCTTGACTTTCCAAGCATTAGAATCGATGGAGACAGTCTGATCTCTGGGTGTGGCTGTTGGGGAGATGGGGGTGGGCTTAACAGGGTTTAGAGCCAGGAGTCCTATTAAGTGACTGCTAGCAGTTCCTGTTGGTAATGTTCACTGTGGAATGACAATTCCTAATCACATCTCAAAATCACACATTACCTTTAGGCAAATTAAAAATCTTTGTGGCTGTTCTCATGGAAAAAACGATCACATTTATCATGGAGATGGGACATAAAATCCACTGCACCAGGACCCTGGCTTTAGCCCTACGTGGTACTTACTGCCTCCAGGGTACGTATGTAGATTTGGGGATATGCGGGGCCTCAGAACATTTAATTTTCGACTTGAGACCACTGGCCGCTGGCCTACTGGGAGACCAGAAGGCTGCTCAGAGAACTCGTGCCTCTGAGCCCACAGACTTCACAACGTATCTGTTTAAAGCCATATGAAGGGACTTAGTCTGTGGCAACTGTTCTTGAGTTTCTCAGCTTCAAACCCAGCACCTGAAGATGTTTTGGAGTGCTCCAGGTTTCCTGTATGCATACTCAGTCACTCATCCCCTGTTATCATGAGCAGGAACTCAGGGAGAGTGAAATCTGCTAGGAAAACTACAAGCATAGATAAGGCCTTAGAAAGTGTCCCAGCTGCCAGCCTCAGATAGAGGCTCCTTCCAGCAAAGTTGACTTTCTTATCACAGAATAAGGATAAACAAACAGCCATGCTTGGATCCTGTAAGTCAAAGCATCACAGAGAGACTCCAGACCTTGATGTTAAAGTGTCTCTCTTGGTGTCTGCTCCTGATTTCAAGGTGTGTGCGTGGGGGGCAGGGCAGGGTTCACCACATCTTCAACAAGCAATTCTTGAACACAAGCAGGGAGTCCAAGAACTCAACTCAGTTCTGACACTGTCCACCCGGAGACAGAATCAGATTCCACAGGTTGAGGGTTCAGGTCTACAAGCCTGTTCCTTCCCACAGGTGCAAACCCAGGTTGTTACCTGTACTTCTGACCAATAGGCTATAAATCAGAGGTTCCCACGACCCCCTCCCTGGGTTCAGTTAATTTGTTAGAAAGGCTCACAGAACTCAGAGAAACAGTTTACTTTCTAGCTCACCAGTTTATTGTAAAAGGATGTAACTCAGCAACAGCCGGATGGAAGAGATGCAGAGGGCAAGGTGCAAGGTATGGTGAAAGGACGCGGCCTTCGTTGCCTGCTCCAAGTGTGTCACTCCCCAAACCTCCACCTGTTCCCTGACTCAAAAGCTCTCTGAACCCCATCCTTTTGGGTTTTTATGGAGGCATCGTCACAGAGCGCGATTGGTTAAATCACTGGCCACTGCGATTGAACTCAATCTCCAGCCTCTCTCTCCGCCCCAGAGGTCAGAGGGTGGTATTGAAAGTTCCAACCCTCTAATCACAGGGCTGGCTCCGTTGTCAACCAGCTCCCACTTTTAGGGACTGTCCAAAATTCACCTCATGAATATGATAAAAGACATCTTGATCACTCTCAACACTTAGGAAATGCCAAAGGTTTGGGGAGCTGCGAGCCAGGAACCTCAGAGAAAGACCAAATATATGTGATCATCTGGATGATAAAACGTATATTTTTCTTATATATCACATTTCAGTACTCCATGTGAATCCAGAGGCACGAGGCAATGTTCCTGGTAGATTTAGGGGCTGTGTCATCTTTCCCTGCTGAATGGATCAGGACGACTTAGTTCTCAAGCTCAGAGCCATCTGAGGGAACTACAAATACTACAGACGGCCAGGCCTTGCTCCCTGAAGACTTTAATTCAGGAAGTCCTAGTGGAGTCCATATGCATTAAAAAAAAATCACTCCAGGATAGAGCAACAAGCTAAGTGATACTATGAGGAAGTGACGGGATAAGACGTCCAAAAGGTGGGACTTTCCCTTAACGAGTCAGTATTTTGCAGAGGAAAAAAAGGGTGGGGGGAGGGGGAAGCATGTGCTGGATTAAAAGACATAAGGGATGGAATAATCAGACCCACTGCGTGGTCCTGGAATGGATTTCAGTTGAGACAGAACAATTAATTGTAAAGAATACTTTGGGGTAAACTGGGAAAAATGAAAATTTGCTTTCGTATAGAAACTGGAGATTGTTAACTGAGAAAAGCAGGTTTGAAAATAACATGTATGGTACTATCTCATTTGGGTTAAAATGGATAAAAAACAAATATCTGCCTAGAAAAACAGGTCATGAAATAAGGCGTTTTCTAAATTTCTACAATGCTCACGTGATGTTTTTGTAATAATGAAATGTTTTATTAAATTAAAAAATAAGAAGTGATTCTGATGTATATCCACATTTGAGAACCAGCTCTTTCAGCAGCGCTTTTCTAGCTTATCTGAGCAATAGAGTCACCTGGGGCACCTGCTAAATGTATGGGTTTTCAGGTCCCTGCCCTGTAGGATGGGACTGGCTTTGTGGTGCAGCCTGGGAGGTAGATTTTTCACAAGTGTCCTGGTGATTCCTATTATCAGCCAAGGATGAAAAACTCTGCTTTAGACCAGAGCTTCTCCCACTTTTTGAGCACAAGAACCCCCCAGGGGATCTTGTTAAAATGCAGATTCTGACGGGCAGCTGTGCCGCAGAGCCCCAGATTCTGCGTTCCTAAGGACTCCTGGGAGAGTGAACAGGCGACACAGGCAGGGTGTGAGGCAGCAGGGCGTGGTGTGGGCGTGGCTGCCCTGATCCAAACAGGCAGCTCCGGCCTGGCGGTGACACCCCTGTCCGCTGTCGTGAAATCTTCCCATTTTTCAAGAGAAGCCAGAAATGTGATTCTGAAATGAAATCTCCTACTTTAAAAACACTGCACAGGCCAAACAAAACACATCTGCCATCTAGATCCAGCCTGGGGCCATCAGTGCTGCACTGCTGGTCTCACCCATAGTAGGAGTCAAATCCCCAGTCCTGATAACAAACGCCAATGAGTCCAGAGGATAAAAGTTAACCAATAATTATTCTTGCTGACACTGACGGCAAAATTCCAAACATAGCAGAAATTCCTGAACGTTCAACTCCTTTGTGTTAAAATAAGCACAGAGAAAATCAACTCCAGCTAGCACTTTGACATGCTGGGTAAACGTTGTCCCAAGGCAGATAAAAGAACCAGAAAGCTAATGTGTCAAGGGGGCAGTTGGTAGGAGCCAGAGGGCATCATAAGATGGGCATATTGAGAACCTCCTCTCCTTGGCCCCCACTGTCCACTAAACCCACTCACAAGTCAGACAGTCTCAACCATGTCCGAAACTCACCGCAAACTAAAGTTCTTGAGATTTGCAAGAAAAACATATCAAAGTACCACAAGAAAGCTAATTTTGCAGCTGTTAATGAATCCCATTTACATTTTTTTCAGCTCTTTGATTTCTGAGCACTATTTAAGGGGGAGGTTTGTTCAGTTCATTTACTTTGGATTTTTAACTGGCCAGGGTGACAGTCCTTAGCAGTATAATTTCCCTCCTGTGCCCCTATCAATAAAATGCATCCAAGAGCTAATGTCCATTCTGAGCTCCACTGAGGACCAATACCTTCCAGAATCACAGTGACTTGGACAACAGTAAACAACCAGAAGGGAGCCAAGACCTGCCACAGGCACTTAGTTCTCAGTGGAGAGTAAGAAACATCTCGTGCTTTCTTCCTGCAGAAGACACAACCCTCTAGTTGAGGAACTATGGATTAAAGGGAACTGATCACAGAATTTTCAGGTGATCCAAGGAATGGATGCTGTGCCTCCTCTTCCTCCTACAGAACAATCTGGATAAGTATGAGCGGCAAACATCGTGGGTTGATTGACCTAACACCCATTTCCAGACACTGATATTTGTAAGAAAACAAGTATTTAATTTTCTCATCCTCCCTTGCAATCAGGGATGGCTATATGACATAGTTCTGCCCAATGAAATGTAGGCAGAAACTTATTGTAGCAGTGGGCTAAGGATGATGCTTCAGGGAGTCTTTGGCTTTTCAGATGCAGTGGAAAAGATGGGATAGATACCACTCCTTCTCCTTCTTTCTACCTCAAGTGCAGATGTGATGGCTGGAGCTGAGGCAGCCATCTTATAATACTGAGGGAAAAGATTAAGACAATTACAATGAGGTCAACCCTGACATCATTGCAAGGCTGAAGAGCAGCCACCAAATAACCCACAAATTACTTAAGCCACAGCAGCTATATTTCCTATTATGTATAGCCAAACATAATCCTAAAATGTATAATTCCTCATAAAATTACAAATACAAAATCTTACCTGAAGTGAAGTGGCCACATAGAGCAAGGATACCACACTTCCCTGTTGCTTAAATCGGCTTTTAGAATCTGCTGGTAACACTACTAAGGAAGGATAGGAGGAACTGAGAATCCCATTTACTGCCACCTAACACTTCTTTTATACATGAGTTTTAGTATCATGCTAGAAGAACTTACACAAGAAATAGAGTTTCTTCCACTTAAGAAAGCTATTATTACCAGCAGCCTTCCTGAGGTATGGGAGGAAAGCAGGGTTAGTGTCTAGGTGTCTCTAAATACCCCTGCCTCTGGCATCTGTCATCAGAATCTCACTCCTCTGTGGACAATGGCCCAAGGCTGGTTTGTCTGGATGGTTCTGCTGCTGGTTTTGCTCAAGAGACTGTGGCTGTATGCCCTTCTCCACACTGGCTGGGGCTATTTAGCTCCTGTCATAGTGAAGGAGCCCGTGTGCTTTTGGGTCCAGCATCACTTCAGTAGCACGTGTTTACTGAACATGTACGTGTTTCCAACTGGTTAATCCTCAAAACCCTACAAGGTGGGTACTGTTGTTTACTCTATTTTCAGATGAGGAAAATAAGACTGAGAAAGCTAAAGTGATTCTCCAAGCGCCTACAGCTAGAAATGGAGATGCTGGGGCTGCATGCCGTCGAAGTTTATCCTCTATACTGTTAATATAAACTGCGTCTTGATAACTACCCAAGTACCTTCAGATGGGTCCTGGGTTAGAAGGAAGTCAATAAAAAGGTGTCTCAGTTCTCTTTCCTTTTCTCAGTCCAAATGGGGAGAGTGAGACATGCCGGGGATGGCAGAGATAGCTAGTATTCACCAAAGAGTCCACTCACTTCCCTGCGTTTTCAGCCTCCCTTGTGGTTAGGTTGGGGTCACATGACTACTACTGGGTCACTGGACTGAGAACAGAATTGATGTTTCTTTCCTGAGCTGAGGGAGGTAAAAAGCCACATGTCACCTCCATCCCTCTTCCTCTTCCATGGAGACCATGGAGATGTTCTAGATGTGTCAACTACAACAAGGAGGGTAGCCCTATTCGTATCCCAGATTTCATCATGAAGAATTCATTTTACATTGTTAAGACACTGAGATTGTGAGGTTTGTTTATTACGGTAGCATAGCTGAGCTTATCCTGACTAGTAAAATGGGCCTCTGAAATTGGACACCTTGCTTGTAGCAACTTTGCAAAAAGAGGGATTTGTGATATGGAAGCTATCATAATCTAGGAGATTCATTTATCACTGGGGTTATTCTGTGTCCAAATCATAGAATGCCTTATCTGCCTAATGAGGCAGGCAGCTTCTTAGAATTAACATGAACATGTTACTTGCATTACAAAATTTGGCACTGCTTATTGGAAATGATGATCCTAATTTCAACTAATACTTCCAGCTGCTGCCTCTCAAGGATTTTGTAGTTTGGCCCCATATTTTTATAGGGTGAAATGTTTGCAAAATATATGTATAAGCCTCTGCTAATGAATGCAATTTTATGGCCCATTACACTTTCCATGCAAATGTAGAGACAGTGGGGCTGCCTGAGCTGGGAGTTGGCTGAGATTTGCCAACTGTGTGGTTTTGAATGGGGATCAGAACAGCCTATTTGAAATAAAAATATACATTGGTGATTCAAATACTTATTGAGCAAATACTATGTGCCAGGGCCTTTCTTAGAGGCTGGAGGTACAGTGGTAATTAGGACAGAGTCCCTGCCTCATGAGATTTGCATCTGATAGATGAAACTGTACTTTGGAAATGACAGATGGGTTCACTTGAGGGGATTTAGAGACTCTAAAAGCCAAATGTGTAACTGAAGAGAGAGAAATGAAAGCTTTCACCATTACCCCAAACTGATACATATGAGGCTTTTCACCATCTGGCCCTGCTCACCTGTCCAGCTTTCTCTCCACCACCACCCCCTGTCCATTTACGTCACTCCAGCTCCACCGACCCACATGCATTTCTCAGGTATCACCAAGCTTTCTTCCCCCAGGCCGTTGTCTAAGCTGTTCTCTCTGCCTAGAATACACATTCTTCCCCTAACTTCTTGGTGTTTAACATGCTAATGCCTCTTTGTCCTTGAGACAGTTCAAGGGGTTGACTCCTACAGGAAGCCTCTTTGGATTACCTCTAGTATACCTTAACCCTCTTAGTGACCCCACATTATCTGTCTATAAATTCACCTGATTAACCTTTTCCCTTTCCTCACTGGCATGAGGAGTTGATGGAGACCTGATGGATGCATGGCGTCATGGGATGAAGGGAGGGACCAGTGCCTGCTGGTGCCTGAGATGTGGGTGCTGGGGGGACTGGAGCTGATATGGCAGGCAGAAGGGATGGCTGGCGTGGTTGGGACACCAGTTACATTGAGTGATTTGATCATGCCAGTTAGTAAATACACTGAGGATATTGCCAGTTGGGTTTCCCACTGTTGAAGAAGGTGAGTATGGAAAGGTGGGAAGGTTAGGAAAAGCCTTGAGGTATTGGATTGGAACTGGACATACTGGTTTGAACTTGTGTTTTAAAATGCTATATATGGATGAAAAGACAGATGTAGCAGTTGTAGATGTATGTCTATGCACATGCACGTGTATATACATGTACATATACACATGCGTATATTTGTGTGTGTAGTGTATATGTATCCTCACTCTGTCTGCTGAGAGGGCCTGGAAGCAATGACATCCGAGCAGTAATAAGCTCACCAAACACCCAGTCCTTAATTTCTAAATATTACTCTCCACTGAAGGAAACCAGGGTTCCTTGGTGAAGTTGTTAAATCCAGCAGTGGTACAATTTGAGGAAAAGTACAATTTGAGCCCAGAATACCTTATTATATAAGAAAGTAATAAAGTAGTCAAAAAAAATGATGAACTATCAAAAGCCCCAACCCCAACATTTGGCTCCCACTGGCCAAACATGGCATAATTTGAGTGTAGCATTAAAAATAGACAGCAACACAAAACAACCCAATAAATAAAAGTAAAATCCCATGAGCCCATGCTAATCTAAATAAATAAGTAAATAAATAAATAAATGAAGGAGAAGAACATACAAGTTATATACATTTTTCTCTTCTTCCTTAATTAACAAAACAAAACAAAACAAAACACACATACACACAAATTTGGGTAATATCCCCTAGTGAAACATTATATTTCCCTGTTTCCCTTGCAGTTACGTGATCATGTGATTGATTCTGGTTAATGTGATATAAGCAGAGGTACAGTATGGGAAGGGAAGGGGCTGCTGGTCCAGAAACTAGATATAAAGGCTGGAGTTCCATCCGCCTTCCTGAGCCCTGAAGTGGTCTTGAGGGTGGAAGCCATGTGCTTAGATGGCAGAACGTGGTCGCAAATGGCATCTCGAGGCTGTCTATACGACCTCTGGATGTCTTTTATGTGAGAAAAATAAAGTTGTCACTGCTATTTCACATGGTTTCCTGTTACATGCAGCTGAGTTTAATCCTAAATAATGTAGGTAGAGAGGAAGGTTTCAACTGTATCTGTCATATCTTATACCTTAAAAAAAACCTGGAGACAAAAATAGAAAGAATGGGCTGATGATCAGTAACCAGTGAGGGTTAACTTCTTTCTCCAGTACTGTATTTTGATAATCTTAAGAAAACAAAGAAAAGCACAAAGAACAATAGACTAAAAATCTGTACACCCACCATCTGGAATTGCTAACTATGAACATTTTGTCATATTTGCTTTGCCTTTATTTTATTCAAAGAAATAAAACCTCACAGATCTAGCTTAAGTCCGTATATCTGCCATTCCCTGTTCTATCCCCCATCAACATTTTTACCAACATTTTTACCCTGTTCTATCCCCCATCAACATTTTTACCAACAAGAACCACAGTACAGAGTATGTAAGCTTCCAGTCCATTTCAGGTTATCTTAGGCATATATCTGTTTCCATGAATAATATATTATATTAGATATATATATTTATTAATTTTTAAATAAATTGCATCATATGGAACACACACTAAAACTGGCTTTCTTGTTTCTGAGCTCTACCTTCACAGAATATATATGTATATGTATACATATGAAATACACAAACTACTGCAATTTAATACTTATTTAATTTTATCTAGCCACTCCCCTATGGATGCACATTTAGGCAATTTTCAATTTATTGCCTTTTTTTCCAAGTTAAGTTTAATCCTTTCTTTTATTTCAACAGTCAATATACTCATTATTCTCAGAAAAAAAATAAAAACAGGTTTTAAAACAGGTAAACCTGTTTTAAAACAGGTAAACAATAACTAGAACTTATACCCACAGGGTGATATGTGAGGCTGATCCATAGCAACTCTTATGAAGATTTGAAGATCCAGGGGAAATAAGGAGAACAGAGCATATTAACGAGAATATACCTTTTTAAAAATGTTACTTTTTTTTGCATGACATTCTACTCCTGCATGCAACCAAAGTTATTATTTTTTTCTAGCCTTATCAAGGTATAATCAACAAATATTGTATATATTTAAGGTATAGAACTTGATGCGTTCATATACATATCACCACCATAATCAAGCTGATTAACATATGCAGCAACGGACATCTTCAAGTATGTCTCCTGGTGCACATGTATGTTAATTTCCTTCTTGAAGCCTGTTGTTACATACTGGTGAACCAGGAGAATGTCAAATATTTAGTGCAATTACTTGAGAAAGGCATTTGAAAACTCCTCTTATGATCACATTATGGATACAATGGGAAACATATGGGCTGTGTGATCATATTCCTAGGTGAATTTATAACTGGTTCATCAACGTCACTAAAACACTGTACAATTGATTTCTAGGAAAAGATCTTTGTGGTGTGACAGAGATCTAGAACTTTATTCTATTCAATAACCTTATCTGCCATCTATCCATCCATCCATCCATCCATCCAATGTTTTTGAGGAACACTGTACCAGGCGCCATGGTAGACACTGGACACTGAAGAGTCAACAGCACCCAGCACAATTCTTGACACATGGTTGGTATCTAATAATATTTGTTAGCTGACACTTGAGACAGATGTGGTCAGTACCCTCTCAAACCTACAGAGTCACTATGACTTAGGTGAAGATTTAGAATGTATATGAGATTTTAAGATTTTTTTTAAAAAAGGAACTGGGAATACTTGGTAATAAGTCAGATTAATGAGACAAGACATTAAATTCTTTCCACAGCATAAAGCTAATTAAATAAAACTTATAATTGGCAAACGTGACATCAGGAATAAGCATATGTGTATACACACATCAATATATACACAAACATATGTATGTACTAGTTCTAAGTTTGATAGATCTATCTGGGCAATAATTGTGCAAAATATATACTCAAGTTTCTGGTTGAGCACAAGTTCACCATGAGCCAATGCTGTGAGCTTAGAAGGCTAGCAACACTAGCTGGATCTTAGGCTGAACTGGGGTGTCTGTACCAACCTTTGGGCAATGGTAAATGACAGCTCTACTCTTCCATAGGTGTTTACTATTGTACAAATTGAAGGCACTATGAACAGCATACTTATAACTAACTGCAACTATTCCAATTTAAAGAGGATGTAACTGAGGCTTAGAGAGGCCAAGTAACTTGCTTAAAGTCATGCAAATAAGACGTGGATCTGGGGGACTTCCCTGGTGGTGCAGTGGTTAAGAATTCACCTGCCAATGCAGGAGACACGGGTTCGATCTCTGGTCCGGGAAGATCCCACACGCCGTGGAGCAACTACGCCCGTGCGCCACAGCTACTGAGCCTGCGCTCTAGAGCCCATGAGCCACAACTACTGAGCCCATGTGCCACAACTACTGAAGCCCGTGTGCCTACGCTCCACAACAAGAGAAGCCACCGCAATGAGAAGCCCGCACACCGCAATAAAGAGTAGCCCCGGCTCGCTGCAACTAGAGAAAGCCCGCTCGTGGCAACGAAGAACCAAAGCAGCTAAAAATAAATAAATTAATTTAAAAAAAAAAAGAGAGAGAGAGAGAAATGGAGCTGGAATTCGAATCCAGCCATATTTGGTGTCAGAGTCTCAACCACTCGACTATGCTGTATTACTTCCTTTCCTATGTAGATGGACCCACAGTTGCATCCTTCCTGAAGATATGACCAATCTAACTCCATGGGACCCATTTTTCCCTATGAGAGCCAATACTGCCACAAGCTCACGGCCACAGCGTGTGCTTTCATCTCCAAGAAACTGCTCTCCACTGAAGAGGAAGGCACAAATGGGCTAGAAAGGCCAAGTTCGTGATGCAGCTCTCCCACTCCTAGTCCTAGCACATTTCAGGGCAAGGCAGACATTTTCAGTCTTTGTTTCATTATCAATAGTGGCGTCTATACCTCAGGGTTGTTTCAAGGATTAGAACTAATATTATATGCGAAGCCAACCACAATGCCCACCACGGAGTTGGGGCTCAATGAACGGTAGTGACAATGGTGAAACTGCTCCTGCTGTGAGGATGTTTCTAGGAAGCAAAGACCTGGGTCTTCTGTATGGCTGTGAGGGCCCACAGGGTACTGATGAGCAGCCTGCCCTCCTCTCACTTCCTGTAGGAAGAGGTATATTTTTCTTTATAACAACTCATCTGTCACTCATCAAACCAAGACCTCAGTGGTCTGCTTCTACCCAGAGGGGTACTTTATTATAGTTCATCTGCCCAGAGGGGACACCTTTTTCTAATATTTACGAAGTGCCTCACTGGTTAGCTGTGTGCTCGGGTCTTTCCACCAGACGTCTTGACACCAGAACAAAGACCAATCTTACCTCTCCTACCTCTGCCTTTTCCAAGATCCATTCTACTGACTTCCCAAAACAAGGCTTTCAGGTTACAATTCTTGTGAAATAGCATAAATGTGGGAGTCACGATCAGGTAGAAGAAACAAGAGCCCATTGGCTGGAGCCTCAAAAAGTATCTCCTGTTTCTCAATCAAGTAACTTTTGTTTTATTTTTACATTTACGACTTGTGATTGCATGTTAGAGGATTTGTCACCTCCAGTGGGCACAATGAAGGACCTGAATGAAATACAGCTATGGGAAGACTGACAGTCCCTGTGACTTACAATAAAACTCACCAAATGTTCAATAGCCCCATCAAAGAGAGAATCCCAGGAGGAAGAGACTGCAGCCTGCATCTATGATTTATACCCACAGACAGAGACACACTTTGGGATTCAGCAAGGAGAGGATAGGATGGACCAGGGTTCTTAGGAACACAAGGCAGGGTGGGTTAGATATGTGATCTAACCTTCTGTGTTGACATTTATTAGCATTTGCTGTAGTCCTTGCCATTACTTGGTTACATGGACCCTTCCCTCTTTCTCATGTTTAATTCAGTTCCTGTTCTAGTTATTTAGTGCTGCAGAACAAAATAAAACCCCCCCATGTTTAATGACTTAAAACCATTATTTTATTTTGCTTATGATTTTGTGTGGCAGGATTCAGGAAGGGCCCAGCTGGGTGGTTCATCTCAGATTCATCTCAGATCCACATGGGGTCATCTGGGGATGGAGAATCTCTTCCAACATGGCTCCTGCAGTCATGTGGCTGAGGATTTGCTACTCTTTGGCCTCTCTCTTCAACTAGCATCTCATCCTTCAAGACCTCTTCATATGGCCTGGGCTTCTCCGAGCAGTCTCTAGATAATCAGACTTCTTACATGGTGCTGGCTTCTGCCAGAGCAAGTGTTGCAAGAGACAGTAAATGAAATCTGCTCATCTCTTTAGGCCTGAACTTGGAAACTGGCAAGAGTTACTTTCACCCTATTCTCTTGGTCAAGGCAGTCAAAGGGACTACCTACATTCAAAGGGAGAGGGCATAGACTCTCAAAGAATTTGAAGCCATTTATAATCCACCAGAGACTCCCAAGTCCATCTCTTTTACCTTCTAAGTCTCTCCAGAACATGCCTCACCCTTACCATCTCCACCATGACTACCTCAGACCAAGCCCTTGTTAACAAACTGCCCATGCTCTCTCTTACCTGTTCTCCACTCCGCAGCCAGAATATTTTTTTCCAATGCAAATATGTCCATGTTGTGTTTCTACTTCTAAACTTCTTCATGTGCTAGTCATCATTTCTCTTTATGTCCTTTGCTCTTGATAACAGCATTCTCACTTTCCTTTGAGTTACCACCCTTTTTCCCCCATTCTTAGTCCTTGTAGTTCAGGGAGAGCTGACATCACCCTTCCCTCACACCTGGCTCCAGGTGTGGGCATATGATTCAGATCTGGTCACTCAGTATCTACCATAACTGTGCACACACTGATCATTTCAGAGATGGGTATACACTTAAACTGGGCCAACAGAGCCATACCTAGGACTTTCAGAGAAATTACATGTAAATAATGCTTTTATAAAGTGTGTGGGGGGGCGGTGCTGAAGTTACTAAGGTAGTAGGGAAAATGCCAGGTGGACATCGTTGTTTGTTGCCACCTGGGGAAAACCAACACTGAAAAAATGGGAGCCAGGGACTAGAGTGAGAAACATTACTGACAATATAATTAAATCACCTAGATACAGCCATTCCTGAAGTCCCTATTGGCTTTTTAAACATATGCATCGATACAACCCTTTTTCTACTTAAACTCACTGGGGCTGGGTTTCTGTCCCGAGGAGTTAAAAGTATCTTAGCATGTCTGCTATCCATCATGCTTGCCTTTCTTCACCCATCAGCTTGCTTTGCTCTCAATGTTCTCCAGGGGTAATTTGCTCACCTCTCTTTCAGCATTTAGCTTTTTGGTAAGTATGGTTTCCTCCATTCTGTCCTGAGCTCTGTTAAGGGTCTGACTTTGATGTACTCATCTTTGAGTTCTCAGAGTCCCCTGGCACAGTTTCTCAGACACAAAAGATAGTCATCAGATGTCAGTGGAACGCTTACATTTTTTAATCCACAAATATTTGGTTCCAAAGTTGTTGGCTGTGTCACTGCACACTTCAGTCCCTTCTTGCAAAGAATTACACAGACAACCACAGACCACACGCACAGTCCCTTATCTGCCATAACGCAAGGGGGGTCTCAGAACTTCTTTAAAAATTAATTTGTTCCTTAATCAAGAAACATGAGTATTTCTAATTAACCAAGCTTCTATGTAATGTAAACAGATCACAAGTAACTAAACAGCTTTGCCTAGCTTGTTGCATGTCTGAGAGCAGTACAGTGAGACCATTTTTAGCACATCAGCTGGTAGGCTGGGGAATACGCAGAATGCTCTGACTTGGGTAGTTGGAATGAAAAGAACTTAAAGAGTGGGTATTTGTCAGCTCTTAATCCCTACCTAGCAAATTAAATTGCTGCTACATTACATCATGACATCATTTTCAGAATTTCTTGAGATGAGAAATACCCATGGCTATGAGAGAATTGACTCAACCTAACATATGTGTGTGTGTGTGTGTGTGTGTGTGTGTGTGTGTATACATGCTACCTACACAGAGATGCGGCAGAAAGGAGATAATTCAGAATAGGATTGAGCTGGTTTGCATCAGGTTCTCACAGAAGCAGTGTACCATTTACACTAGAATAAGTCAGAGTTTGAGAGGAGATAGGAGGTAAGATAGCTTGCATCTGTAATGAGAGACCTGTCATTCTCTGATGCCATCAGGTGTGCGGGGAAAGCATCCGAGACAGACTAATGGTTCTGTAATAATGCTAATGGAGGATTAGCCCAAGGTGTATTCATTAAATTTCTTCTACCTTGAAACGATTCACTGACCCGGATCTTCTCATATCCTGAAGGGGGTATGGGTTCCAACTCAGATGCTCTTTACACCTTGACAAAGCAAAATGCACAATCCAGGAAAACTCCAGTGTGAGGACTGTTTTCTACACAGATATTACATTATTTAGTCAAATATTAGTGAACACAGCAGCACATACACTGATAGTTGACTCTATCAGCAAAGAAAACATGTTCTCTTTAAAGGCACGAGTAAAAAATAAGTAACACTCAACTTTGCCAAAAGCAAGTACCTCTAATAGTTTATTTTATTTATTTTATTTTTTAATTTTTTAAATAGACCTTTATTGGAGTATAATTGCTTCACAGTAGTGTTAGTTTCTGTTGCACAACAAAGCGAATCAGCCATATGCACACACCATATCCCCTCCCTCTTGAGCCTCCCTCCCACCCTCCCTATCCCACCCCTCTAGGTCATCGCAAAGCACCGAGCCCATCTCCCTGTGCTATGCTGCTGCTTCCCACCAGCCAATTACTTTACATGCGGTAGTGTATATATGTTGATGCTACTCTCACTTTGCCTCAGCTTCGCCCTCCCACCCCTTGTCCTCAAGTCCATTTTCTATGTCTACTTCTTTATTCCTGCCCTGCAACTAGGTTCATCAGTACCACTTTTTTTAGATTCCACATATATGTGTTAGCATACATTATTTGTTTTTCTTTTTCTGACTTATTTCACTCTGTAGGAAAGACTCTAGGTCCATCCACCTCACTACAAATAACTCAATTTTGTTTCTTTTTATGACTGATTAATATTCCATTCTATATATGTGCCACATCTTCCTTATCCATTCATCTGTTGATGGACATTTCCTCTAATAGTCTAGAAACCAATGGAATATGGCCTGAAACCTTCTCAAAGGTTACATGGCTATCATTCACAGTGATTAAACGGATACAAAGAAACCCTCTACCTTGGGTAAAATGTAATTATATTTAAATGTGTGTGTGGCACACTGTTGATTCTTCCAAAAGTCCAGAATTTGCAGGCCAAGGGGTAGGACTAAAGCTTTTCTCCATCCAAGCATGTGGGTCTAGTCTTTGCTTTAGGGAATAGCAGCAAGAATGTGCAAGAAGTTTATATTGTGTGTGGAATATCTTCCATTCCCTACCCTACTCTCTGTCCTTGGCACGTGGCCTGAATGGACTGCACAAGCCCTCTGACTTCCTGTGGGGTTTGGAGATGAGAAGTTGTGGGAATTGAGTGAGGTCAGGGTGCTTACTACCCTGGACCCCTCCCTTCTGGGTTGCCCTGGGCTGGCTGTATCCCACACTGAGGGGCTCTGCCCCTCTCAGGGTGGCCCCTGTACATGACTCTCTCCTTCCAGCTCTGTAACTGTTCCCTCAGTCCCCAGGGCTAGGGATGATAACGGCTCTATTCTTCCTGGCTCCTTTGCACTTCCCCTTTTAAATAAGGCCTTGGTAAAATGGGCCCTCCTACAACTGTCTTAATTTGACTGTGCCATCTGTTTCTTACTGAGATGTGGTTACAAACAGCAAACAAGTTCAATATCATTTTTCAGATATTTGTTCAATACCATGGAAATCTCCAAACACTCCCAAACTCTAATCCTGGAAAAGCTGTCAGAGCCAAGATTAAAATTGGTGATGCAGGTGATCAGTTCTATTGCTACGACCACAAACTACTTAGGGAAAATGGTTTTAGAGTTTTAATTCTACAATATTTCTGTTGCTCGTTATGCTTACATTAGCAATCACTGCACTCCCGGAGAAGGTCATTCCATGACTCTTTCTGATCTTCAATTCCGATATCCTAGGAATTCCAGAATGGAAGACAGGCTAGGGGAGGTTATATTCCTAAACAAGTATGCTAAGGGGCCTTGCAGAAAGAGTCACTTCCCACACATGGGGTCCCTGTTCATTTTGCAAGAGAATATCTAGGGAGACACTGAAAGGCTGCATGGTCCTCAGACCGCTGACTGGTGTGCTGTTAAGTCATCGAGGTTTTGCTGAACTTCATTAATGATAGCAGTTTATCCCAACTGCAAAGATAATGTTGCTTTGTCAATGTTGCTTCCTTTTCAAATTCCAGCATTTTATGAAAGACGTCTACTCTGGGAAAGTGAGGTGAACAGTGGCGAGTGATGGGGACCTGCCAATAAAGCGCCTTAATGCAGTCAGTGTGACCTCCTCAAAGGAGAGCTCATTGTAATTTGTGGCGTTGCATGAATATCAGAAGAATTCATAATTACGGGAGCTTCATTAGGCTGTGTTGCTAAACACATCCTGAAAATTGTTTCTGATGCTGTTTTAATTTAAGAACAATGTTGGCATTGGGAATACTTGACAATTATGAGTTGGTAATTCATGTGCAATTGAAATTTTGACAGTTGTTGAACAGTTGATGAGTTTGTGTGTTTCATTTTATTTCTGTTATTTGGTTGGTTCTTTTGGTTTTCATTCTTGTGAAAAGCAACTTCACGCACAGCTGGTGTGTATGGAAATGCAAAGCACACACTGTACTAAGTTTTCTATTTCTAACCGCTACAAATTTAGTGGCTTCAAAGAACACCCATTTATTTATTATCCCACGATGACTGTAGGTCAGAAGTCTGGGCACAGTGGGGCTCATCTGGGTTTCCTGCTTAGGGTCTCACAAGGCTGAAATCAAGGTGCTGGCTGCGCTGTGTTCCTCACTGAAGGCTCAGAGGAAAATTCCTTTCCAAGCTTATTCAGGACATCAGCAGAATGGATTTCCGTCGCATGCTTCTCATCCTACCCAACTCCGTCTTCCAGCCAAGTCCTTCTCAGGCTCTGAAACTCCCTGAACTAATTCCTGCCTTATGCTGCTGCTTCATCTCTCTTACTCTCCTGCCTTGCTCTTCTTCTTTTAAGGGATCATATGATTATTTGGATTTACCTGGATAACTCAGGATAATCTCCCTGTGTTGAAGCCAGATGATTAGTAACCTTAATTACATTGCAAAGTCTCTTGTGCCATGTAAGGTAACGTAACCCCGGGGTAAGACCTGAGGGTAGAGATCATGAAGGCCAGAATTCTGACAACACTGTGTTGGTGAATTTTATGTCAACTTGACTGGGCCACAGGGTGCCCAGACATTTCATCAAACATTGTTTCTTGGTATGTCTGTTAGGATGTTTCTGGATGAGGTTAATATATGAATCAGTAGACTAAGTAAAGCAGATTGCCCTCCCCACAATGGGTGGGCATCATTCAATCAGTTATAGACCTGAATAGAAAAGAAAGATTTGAGTAAGAGGAAATTCCTCCTGTCTGACTGCTTTGAGCTGGGACATTCTTTTTTTCCTATCTTTAGACTTGAACTGAAACTTTGGTTCTTCTTGGATCTCAAGCCTGCCAGCGTTTGGACCGGAACTACACTATTGGCTCTCCTGGGTCTCCAGCTTGCCGACTGAGGATTTGGGGACTTCTAAGCCTCCTTTAATGTGTGAGCCAACGCCTTAGTTTATCTATGTGCCTATCTATCCATCTATCTCTACTGGCTCTGTTTCTTTGGAGAACCCTGACTAATACAAACATGCACAAACTAACGTCCAAAGTTACCCCTCTACCTTCTTTGGTCTCTAGAGTCATCAAGCTAATGGCAGTTTGGGCCCATTTTTCCTACGGGCCAAATGGTAAACGCCACCATGAGTTTAAAGTCACCTCTTCCATCTGGGGTAAATATTTTCACTTAGATGCTTTATTTTATACTGATGTGTTCGCATGGTATGAGGGAAGACATGGAGGGAAGTTGTGAGATTCTGGTAAGCTGACTGCCCACCAAGTTCCAGGTCCTTATCTGTAAGTGAAAAATTCTTTATCTATTTTTTGGGGTACGGCTGAAACGAAGTGATGTGTATTAAACTCATAGCTCCAGATCCTGCATATTATCCTTAGAGCAAAGCTGGGCACTTACTGTTAAGTAGGAAGTGAGGCAGAGGCTACCTGAAAGGCCAAAACACATCTACCAATATTCGGTTAGATTCATGGGCAGAAAACGTGTCTGTCATTTTTCATTTGAATTGATTATATCTACCTTCAGGATCCTCGATGGTCAATGTCCTACCAAGGACCTGGCCAGAAGGTTGGCCTTCATGAGAAGAGGTGAGGGGATCCTCCAAAACCAATGAAAATGTAAAATTCTTGGTTAAGATTTATATAACATTTATATTCATTCAGCAAAGTTTTTATTTTTTGAGTTTTGGCTCTGTGAAGGAAGCTTGCTAAACCCAGAGGGGTGGATGTGCAGGGATTGAGAGTCAGGAAGTATCAATGATGTGGTCCCTATGCCCAGGCTACTCACAAGCTCCCCTACCTCCACTGCTGGTCCTGACATTCCCAAGGTCAGACGTCTGCCTGACACTCGGTACCCCTCACTATGTTCACTGTCTTGCTCTCAGACCATCTTAGATCCAACCTGGGTCTCTAACTGCCACTCTGGAGGGGAGCATAACTACTCGGGTATCTCATGATGCTCCAGCAGTTCAGTACCAAGAGCTGCCTTTGCAAAGTGTCTACCATCTCCTGTACGCCAGGCTCATAGAACATCCTGCTTGTAGCAGATTCTCTAGTGCTGCATCATCTTGGTGGTTTACATGACCCTTAGCATCTTGAAGCCTCTGAGAACTTGGGCAGTAAAGAAACCAATTTGACTTTGTTTCCTTCATTTCCTTAACCAAGAAATCCTTTGAGTGATGCCTTACCCTCCAACTAATTCTCAAACTCATAACAAAATCTTGGAACATGCTGGTTTCTCTTGCATTTTAACCTTTTAAAAGTAAAATAAATCCCTTAAACTTTGTGTACTGTGTGGGGACCAGTCACTGGCTAATCCTAAATCTATTCCAAATCTATTCCCAATTCCCTTCTCTCTAGCCTGCCATACATGCACACGCGCCTGCGCACACACATATACGTATACATGTACGCGCGCATATATATATATATATATATAAAAAATACTGGTTTGTAAGTGGTTCTTCCTGGAACTAGGGGTAATCATACAACACAGCTGTGCTCAGGGCACTGGTTAATGAAACACCACTGAGGGCTTATGGTAAAGACTTTGCATTCCTAATGAAAAGTGACGACACTGTCTCCTTTCCCCTTTTTCTTCTTCCTGGAACACAGACATAGCTGTGGCGTTTAGCGCTGGGACAAGTCTTGCAGCCACAAGAGAAAGGCCAAAGACACACAGAGACACTGACTGCCAGATCACTGAAGCACAAGCAGCAGCCACCCACCTCTCAGCTTCAGGAAATAGGAGACAAATCAACCTGAGACTTTTAAGCCACTTAAATTGCTGTTTTGTTACCTGCAGCAGAAAGTGCTCCTGATTGATATTTTACTAGATGAATCTAATGGCTAGATCCCTGGTTACGGTTTTTCTAACTCTAGAACTGTTTCTTCTGGTGGTGTTTGCCCTTCTGTAATGTAGCCTGACCTTACCCTCTGAGTTACAATTAGGACCAGACACAGCTGGATTGTCTCAGGCTATAAGGAAAAATCCATGCAGACAGTCACAACCTAGAGCAGCTCCTTAGCCTGAAAAACTCTCAGCCGAAACTGCACTGTGTTTTTTGTTGCTTGCCTGTTGCATCTCCCGTAAGCAGTAAAATAAACATTTCTGATTTAGATGCACAGCCTTGGCTGGGGAACAGCACTGAATGCTTACATCAGAGACCACTGCATAAGGGTAAACCAGTCTTACTGTGGAGGATAAGCAGGCGTACTAAGAAGTAATTATCCCACACTGAGACACAGGAAATGTAGTCCCCTTGAAGGAAGATGGGATTAGAGGTCAGACACAACCAGACTCATAGTTTCTCCTCTGATTATCTGTGCCAACATCTCTGAGCTTATGTTTCCTCATCTGAAACATGGAGATAATAACACTCAGCATCACTGGGAGAATGAAATGGAATGACGAATGTGAAAGTGACTGTCCTGATGTCTCTCCCCTATGAGGCAAGCCGTAATGGCTTGGTGAAGGAGCAGAGATGTCTGTTGGATGTGGCACGTAGTTACCAAGGGCAAAGGGAGGGGGTAAAAGATGGAGGATGCCCAAATGTCTCTCATTTACACACCTTGCTGAAATATGTCAGGAAAGACTGTAGTGTGGTTGTTTTCAAAAGCTTTCTTTCACTAAATCTCATACACCTGACAATGACAATGCCATAACAGAAATGTACTCAGGTTGGCAAAAGTAAAGGTCTTAGATTACCTCACGAATATATGGGTATTGGTGGAAATTTATGAAGGGGTATCTAACTTGAACTATTGTATTGTTCCAAAAACTCGACATTTTAGTGGACACTGGATTTTTTTAAAAAGAATTTTTCGGATACCTGGTAAGCAATCTCCTTAGAAAACACTTACGAGTAGTTCTTTTACTTAATTGATTGGAATCTTTACTGATGGGAATTCCTTAGGGTGAGGGAAACACAAAAGCAGATGACAAATTAGATGTGCTATAAAACAAACAACTCCAAACAGAGAGGGACCATTTCTTGAGGGGGTACTATATATTGGGGCTGGCAAGAACTTATATATATATATAAAATCTCATTTAATTCTTATAACAAAACTGCAAAATAAGTAGAGCACAGGCATACCTTATGTAAGGGACACATTCTCGAATATCTCAAATAATTGAAAATGCACATAATTCTAGACTAATCTTTACAAAGAATGGTACATATTCATTTTTATAAGCTAAAACAGTATCAACTATGGCAAGAGCAGATTTATTTAAAAATGAACCCTGTCTTTAGCAATAAAAAGGAATGAAGTACTGGTACCAGGTACATACGACACAGGTGAACCTTGAAAACATTCTGCTGCATGAAGGCAGCCAGTCACAACACCCCACGTAGTGTGTGATTCCAGTTAAATGAAATGTCCAGAACAGACAAATCTATAGAGGCAGAAAGTAGATTTGTGGTTTCGCAGGGTTGGTGAATTTGGGGGGGGAAATGGGAAATGACTTCTAATGAAAACAGAGTTTCCTTTAGGGATGGTGGAAGTGTTCTAAAATTGACTGTGGTGGTAATTGCACAGTTCTGTGACTATACTAAAAACCACTGAATATTACACTTGAAACGGGTGAATCAGTGAATCGTATGGGATGTGGACTGATTTCATTGAGGTTTATACTAAACCCTGCCAGCCACTTTGAAAAGTATTTAATTCTTGGCAAATGCTTCAAATTTGGGAGATCACATCATTTCTAAATTTGTGGACAAATGAGATTTTTTTAATATTTCCATATTGCAGCGTTTCAGTTTGTCTAATTCAAACTCATACAAAACGCTGCTGCAGCGGATGATCGTCCATTCAAAACGAGGAACTAAAGGCTCAAATTCACACAGCTGATAAGAGAAGGAGCCAGGACTGGAATTCGCGGCTTTGGTGGTTGGCAGAGTTCCTCCCTCCTCTGCAAGATGCGAGGTGACAGCACTGTGACCCTCCTGAATCTATTGTCATTTTAGAAAAAACTGGTCAGTAGCTACTAATGTATTTCCAGCACGTGTAGTATTTCGTTAGGCAACGTGCTCAACGCTTGACATCCGCTTTCTCAGTGAACCTCCCACCTTCCCTTTGGAGGCATTATTGTTACCCTCATTTTGCAGAGGAGTTACCCAAAGCTCAGAAGGTAAGACAACACGTTCAAGGTCTCGCAATCCGTAGTGGAAACGTAACTGAAAACCAAGTCTTTTGGACCCAGGAGCCAGTGGTCTCAACCCTCATGCTGTGCTCTTGTCAGAACATATTGATCTTCCTGATGACTGACGGGCACATCCTTACGATGCATTTCCATGGGCAAGGAAAAAAATTAATATTCTATGAAAACCTTCTAGGGCGGTCTTAACATTCCCGGTACCTTTCCCCTCCCTCACTAGTCCTTGGGATTGGACAGGAGGTCAGCACACTGACGTAAATGGCAGCCACACGACGACGTGCATTACTGGAGTATTTTCAGGTAATCACTACTGGACTATGACCTGGAATTGCTGACAGGAGGGAATCGAAACCTCTGTGCCTAGAAAGTTGCCATCACAAGGCATTAAGTATGTTTTTAACCTAATAAAAATATCTAATGACAAACAGACTTCAGGATGCTTTCTGGAAAGAACTCTAGGATAACAGAGGAGACAAAGACCATTTTTGTTCCAGTAAAGGCTCAATTTTCTGATTACCATACAAAAACTGGTGGCATGAAATGCATACAGAGGCATAAGTGGCTCTGAATGTCTTGAGCAGCACAGCACAGCAGTTAAGCATGGCTTGGAGTCAAATGGTCTGGGTTATCATTCTTACTGGTTGAGTGACACCGCATATGTCAGCTGTTATTAGGTTTGGCAACAAATACAGAGAACCCAATGTAACAGTGAGTTTAATAAGACAGAAGTCCGTTATCGTCTTATGTAAAATAATTCTGGAGATGCAGCCCAGGGCTAACATGATATTCCACAAGCAACAGAATCCAATCTCTATCTTTGTACACCTCCCTAGGACATGGTTTCCATTCTCAAAGCCACCTTACAAAGCACAGTGGCTGCACAAGTTCTAGCCATCATATCCTCATTCCAGGCAGCAAAAAGAAATGGGTGGTAGGAGGAGGACAAAAGGGCACTCTCCCCAGGTGACCTGGCTCCCAACTCATCCCAGAAATCCAACACAACACTGTTTACAGCTCACTGGCTGGTATTTGTCACATGGCCACATCTAGCTGCTAGGGAGGCTGGACAACAGAGTTTTTATATGGACACACTGCCACTGTAGTGGCGTACGTTGGGGTCTGTTACTAAAAGAGACCAGAATGGGGCTTCCCTGGTGGCACAGTGCTTGAGAGTCCGCCTGTCAATGCAGGGGACACGGGTTCGTGTCCCGGTCCGGGAAGATCCCACGTGCTGCGGAGCGGCTGGGCCCGTGAGCCATGGCCACTGAGCCTGCACGTCCGGAGCCTGTGCTCTGCAACAGGAGAGGCCACAACAGTGAGAGGCCCGCGTACCGCAAAAAAAAAAAAAAAAAAAAGAAGAGACCAGAACGGATACTGAGGGAAGAGGTCTCTGCTCTCCTGGAAAGACTGGTTTCTAACTTTAAGGTTCAATGTCCTCTTTGGAGACATGGAGATGCTCACTGTATCTCCCTCTCAGGACTCGTGGGGTGAGTCAGTGAGGTGCTGCAGAGGAACCCCTTACCACAGGGAACGCAGGGCCCGGCACCACTCCTCCTCACAGGCACTCACTAGCAACTTGAGCTACGTGCTAACTGGGCATCCTTAGAGGAGGAGGTTCTGGCCATCACTCATCCCCGAGCTCACCACAAATTGGTACCGACCAGGGCCGATACTCTGTAGCATCTCCCCTCCAGACTTCAGATTTGGGCCTCATAACCAATACTCTTCATTTTCTCCATCTAGGGAAGGGTTTCTTAACCTTGGCACTATTGATATTTTTGAGCCAAATTACCTTGGGCTGTGGGGGCCATCCTGTGTATTGTAGGGTGTTTAGCAGCAACCTTGGCCTCTACCCACGAGGTGCCAGTTGCACTCTCCCCTCCCCCAGTGTGACATGCAGCGTGCCTGGGGAGGAGGGCAAATCATCCTCAGCTGAACCATTACTCTTTCTGTGATGTCTGCATTCACAGAACATGTTTCTTTGACAGCAGCAGCATGGGTCTCTTGGGTTATGTCTTAGTGGCATGGGTCAACATTTCATGTTAAACCATGTCAAACCTACTTTTCCAAACTAGCAGAAATCCACCCAGGCATTTTCAAACGATGTGTTACATGCAGAAAACCAGATTAACTTAATTCTGCATGTCTACGTTACTATTCAAGTCATCACCTGTAACCCTGGCTTATGACTTTGGTGTGAGCCAATGAACATGGAACCTGCCCAGCAAGACAGAGGGTGAAGTTGCAGAATTGAGAATAGAAGCAGAGGAACAGACGGCAAGCCCCTCATTGTGCCTGATTTTGACGGCCAAGGGAAGAGAACCGTGAGGTCCTCCATCATTCTGAAAAGTGACCTTTCCTGAAGATACGGAAGCCAACTGCAGAAACATGAGCCCTGGCCTGCCCTCCCCATGAATCGAGTGTCCCTGTTAGCAGCCCACTATAAACCAGGAACATCACAGAAAAAAACTGTGGCACACTAAACAGAAGTGAAAAAAACAAAAAACGAACAAGAAGAAAACACTGAAATTCCCCAAACCAAACTTTAAAGAAATCTTTGAAAATAGCCAGGCTTCTGAATAATGAAATAGCTTTGGGTACTATGATTGATTTTTAAAAATGCAGCTATAATTAAAGCAAGAAAGCTGTAAGTCTATTAAATTTTTTTCTTTGATACTGGAAAACTCAATTCATGACCTATATTTTATAAGAACATATACTTAAAAGGGATTTTATATGCCCTCTTCCCATTGAACTCAGAATATTGAATCTCTTCCATTTACTTAAGAAGGGAGGTGGTTCTATACCTAAATTACTCAGGGCTTCTTTTAGTCTACTGTTCATATATTAAGGTGAAGTGACTCAAACGTATTTGTATAGGTGGATGGAAGCAGCCGCCCTAGACTCTGCCCTCAGAAGGGACAGGATTCTTAGTGCAATGGTGCTGCAGTGAAAGCTGGTTTATCAAGCTTTCTGTTGATTACAAATCTTTTCTAACTGACATCTGTGGACTGTCTTGATTGACGGCCAGCATGCCTCATGAATACTGGAGAAGAGTTCTTCCTGAGTGTCTCCTGGACAAACGCTAGGGGGAGGATCTGGCTGTATTTGAGAAGGCAAATGCGACACACACACGTACATGCACGTGTACACAGGCGTGTATACATGTGCACGCACACAAACACATACACACTCACACATATGCATACAAGGAAATGCTCCCTAGGATGGTAGATTTGAATTGATCTTAGTATTTTCATGGGTGAAGTGGTACAAGGACAGTGGGTGCCGTAGTTGAGAGGAAATGAAAGGGCACGGGAGTTAGGCTGAATTTGAATCCCAGCTTTATCGCCCACCAACTGTGTGACTTTGGGGAAGTAACCTAACCTCCCTGAGCCTGTGTTTCCTCGACCGTAAAAGCACTGTAAGGATTGCATTAAGGTGTAGGCGTAGAACCTAGACCAGAGTCCAGTACGAGAAACATTATGCAGGTGGTTACCCCGGCTTCTTTCCTGGGGGGCTGGCACCGCCTCCCTGCCCTGGTCCTAGAGAGATGCTCCCGCGGCCCCTGCCTTCCCCAAGCAGCACTGTCGCGGGCTCAGGATGTGTTTTTCACCTCCCTTCCTCACTCCTCTGCAAGATCCTCCGAGTCAGGGTCCGTGTCTGTTTTATGCATCCCTCCCTGACCCCATCCTTACTGAGCATCAGCGTATCTGGTACCGAACTCGCACTCCAGAGATATTTGTTAGAAAAGGAATAAATTGCCAATAAAGACAGCATTTGTTTAAAAATCAAATTAAAAGGGAAGTTTATTGTGATTCATATTTTCTGCCATTTGGGGTTACTTGTTCATTGACGGAATTTATTGAGGGGCTACCATGTGCCTGGAACTGTGCTAAATGCTGACAATTGAGGGTGAAAAGACAGTCTGGTCCCCTGGCCTTAAGCTTATGCCGTAGAAAGAAAACCGAAGGTAAAATCCAGTTCATACTTGAGGAAAATTTATAAACCTATTAAGGTTTACAGTATTACCATAATTCCAAATAGATGGCATTGGTTACAATAATCCGGCACCATAAAATGAGTCAATATTCAGTATTCCCCCATTCATCAGGGGCTCATCGCAAAAATCTTACATGACCTCTTCTAGTCACCTCCGTTGTTCCCACCCCGGTCCAGGCCACAGACCTCTCGTGCCTGGAGTGCTGACATCTCCTGGTTGCCCTACTTCTGTTCTCCACTGAGTAGCACAAGTCATATTTTAACAGTAAAATCAGACTTTACCACGCTCCTGCTTAAAACTACCCAAGGGATTCCTACTAAATTCAAAATGTAATCAAAACGTACAGAGCTCTAACTCAGGGGTCTGTAAACTTTTTCTGTAAAGGGCTAGGTAAAGGAGATATATATATATATACACACACACATACATATTTATATTTAATATTTTAAATATTTAACATATATTAAAAATATATTTAGTTTATATATATATATTTAGGTATTTATATATAAATATATATTTTATAAATTTTAAATACATATATATCTAGGTAGTATATATTTTTGGCTTTGTGGGACATTGAGTCTCTGTCCCAACTATCCAACTCTAAGAGCATCATGTAAAAACAGCCATAGTCAATGCTTAGATGAATGCGCATGGCTGTAATCCAATAAAACTTTATTATCTTTATTAAAAAGAAACAGGCAGCAGGACAGATTAGGCCCATGGCCCACAGTTTGCTGACTTCTGCTGGCCTATCCCCTGGAACTCACCAGGTGCCCTTCTCGCTGACATTCTCCCACCACAATGGCCACCTCTCTGTCCCACCATCTTCATTCCTGCCTCAGACCTTCACACCTTCTGATCCCTCTGCCTGGAATGTCCTTGCTTGGCCCCTTGACACTGTGGCTCCTGCATTCTCACTGGTCTCAGCTTAAATGTCACCTCTTTGGAGAGATCTTCCTTGACCTCATTGTCATTCTATCACATCACCTTGTTCTATTTTATCCGAAGGTCTTAAATTACCTTGTTTATTCCATTCATTGTTAATTATCTTTCTCTTCCCACTACAGTGCAAATGCCTTAAGAGTGGAGAGCTAACTGGTCTTGGACACCGCAGCATCTCCAGCACCTAGAACACTATCTGGCTCATAGACCCTGCCCAATAAATTTTCTTTAAGCGATTTTGCTGAATGAAGTGTCATCAGGAATTGATTTGAAATAAGTGTTTCCCTAAAATTATAATTGTTTAATGCCACTGTGGACCTGCCACTCTGTTGTATTCATCTATAACACTAAGAATTCCTGGGCTGTTCAGAGTGGATCGTCAGGGATCAGGGATGGATTTCAGTGGCATTGCAGTCCTCCGTGCTCGGTGCTGTTAACTACTCAAGGACGTTTTCATATTTATTTTGTAGCTGCTCAACTGTCACCTCATTTCCATTTTGACTGGAAATCCCCATCAGATTTATTCTTTCAAAATGTTGTAGAATGATCACTAAGCTTCTGAGGCTACCAATGCCTCTTTACCTTCCCTTCACTTTAAACTATTATGTTATTTTAATTAAGTTAATTAATAAATTTTTATTTTATTTTTCCATAGTTGATGTCATAAATCCTTCTCTCTCCCAAATGGGGAGGGATGGAAGGATGACTCCCAGCCTGAGACTAAAATATACCCAGCAAATTAGTGGGTCAGGGCTATCAAGTATTTATTTTTATGAGGAAGTAACCTCCATGAGCACAGAAGCCATCTCTCTCCAGGTCACTGGGTTATCCTCAGTGCCTCGAAGATCTGACATGAATGGGTATAAGGGTGGGTGATGGGCAGAGGGGAGACAGACACATAAGAAACAAAGATTTCATGGTTAGAGAGAAGAGTGATTCAAAAACAATGTGGTGTTTGTTTCCTGAATTGGTCTCTAGCCCCACTGACTCATACATGAATTTAGGTGGAGAGAGGGCTACAAACAAAAATGAGAAGAGCTGTTTTCAAAGTTCCCCACATTTAAGATGCGACACACAGTTTTACTGGTTGGGTATCCTTTGAACAGAATATAGGGCTCTGGACGTCCTCCCCTGTCTCAGCAAGCCCCGTGATATCTCCAAGGCACCAGTGGACCAGCAACAACATGCACAATAGTGCCCATCAGGGAGGGGCTGGGGTATAAAGGAGGGAAAATAATAGTGGCTACGACAAGGTTGTGGATAGGCTTGGTTTAGAGCCCCTGTAAGACATCACTTGGGGACCCCAGACATGGTTAGAAGCAACTTGGTGGACACTCAGTTTCTTGAGTAGGTAGCAAAGTCCAGATAACTCAACACTTTTGATACTCTTTATTTTCTGGAACTTTCCTTTTGGGAAGGTGTCTCTGATTAGCTTATGCAACTCCTTCATAAATTTTGTTTTATGGTCAGCTGCACTGGAGTGATTTGCATCATAATTCAATCTGAATGACACTGCAGCCTGTTAATGACATCTGTTCCTAGGCAACTTCCCTCCCCTAAGACTCCAATGATGACTCCAGGGGAGGGGTCAGAATCAACAATTTCAGTCCTCTTCCTCGGCCAGGGAATCCGGGGAGAAGTTTAGAGCAAGGCCGTTCACAGCCTACAGACACAGTTAGTGAAGTGACCACAAGCCTTAGAGATATTGGGTATAATCCAGAAATATAAATAAATGTCCATCAGTGTGCTCATATGTGAGCGGAAAGACTATTGTATCTTCATGCATGAGTTTAGCCAAGATACAAATAGAATCCTCTGATTACAAGTGTCACCCCAATATACATCAAAATGTAATAAGCATATCATTTATCCTATCAATTCCACTTGCATGTATTTACCCTAAAGAAATTGTCACACAAGTAGAAAGAGACGTGCTCTCCCCTGCAGAATTGATTGTAAGTAGGGAAAAGTGAAAACAACTTAAGTCAACAGGGGATTGGCTGACTAGATGTTGGTAGATCCCGATGCTAGCTGTTTAAAACAATGATGTCGCTTGATATTTGATGATTTACAAAAACGTCCATAGGACGCTGCAGGGCGAAGAAAGTGAGCTAGAGAAGAGCACGCAGAGCTCCATTTCTGTGAAACTGTGTGTGCGCGTGCATCCCTGTGTGTGGAGGTGCCCAGGGAGAGTCCTAGAACCATGCTCCCTGAGGTGACAACTGTGGTCTCCTCCGGATGGTGAGACTGGAGGGTAATTTTACTTTAAAAAAGCTGGGGAAGAAAGTGGAGTCTCATTTTTAAAAGAAATTTATCTACTTAAGAAAAAAATAGCCCCATGGCCACTATTCCAGAAGCTCACAGGACTGGTTGGAATAGCTGAAAATGGAAGAACCTTTGATGTGAAAGTCTAAACACCAGCAGAGGAAAATCGGAGAGCTGGTGGACCAAAAGGCCACATGCAATTACTGCAACAAGTAAACAGGTGACCAGAAAAGGGACTCTACCACCAGGTCATACCAACAAACTGAGAATTCATGCTGAGCTAGGTCTCAAATACCAACTCTCGAATATCAAAACCATCTTTATTTGGCTCAAGCTGTTTTAGAAAATACCAACTGCTGAGCAAAGCTGAGCTCCTGGGACAGCCATTTGTCCCAAAGACCACTTGATTGGCTGCTTCCCTCATGTCTGCCATGGTAGGACTTGTTTAAAAATTAAAGTAACTGGGCTTCCCTGGTGGCGCAGTGGTTGAGAGTCCGCCTGCCGATGCAGGGGACACGGGTTCGTGCCCCGGTCCGGGAGGATCCCACATGCCATGGAGCGGCTGGGCCCGGGAGCCATGGCTGCTGAGCCTGCACGTCCGGAATCTGTGCTCCATAAAGGGAGAGGCCACAACAGTGAGAGGCCCGTGTACCGCAAAAAAAAAAAAAAAAAAAAAAAAATTAAAGTAACTGAGACTTGAAGAACAGAAAGTCAGGTGGATCCCAGAGATAAAATAAAAGACAAAGCCCCCTGCTCTCCTCATATCACCTCTTCAGGGAGGCTGGCTTCCCTCCCTCCCAGGATGAGGGGTCCCTATGGCTACACTGCCTTGCCCACCAATTTCAGTTCTGATTTATCTGTTGCTTGTCTCCCTGCTTGGCTCTGCAGACCAGGAGGGAATGAGCAGCATCTGGCAGGTCCACAGCTGGACCCTCAGAGCTTAGAATACTGCTGGCACAGAGTACATGCTCAGTAAAAATACTGGATGGAAAAAAAATAAAGGGAGCAAGAGAGGGTACGGGTCCTCAGGTTCTCAGAAGTTAGAAGACGAGGATTTCGCTGCTAATCCCTGCCTCTATTCAATAGCCTCAAGAAGTGTCAGCACACAGCTAAGCAATGGATATCTCTCAGGACTCAGAACACACACCTCTAGGTCCTGTGGTCCTGTCCTCTCTCTAAAGAGAAAGGTCAACGTGACATTCACCTTTCTCAGTTATGTAGTTTGAGGACTATGATATTTCCCCCACTACCTCCCTCCCCTGATGTATCTCAAGCTGCCACACCTGTCTGGGTGGTGGGCTCTCTTCTCCCAGCTGCCCCTGCTGACAGGCAGGGTGGCCAACAGCATGGAAGCAACAGCCAGCTCCTGTATCTTGTTGGAAGGTTGCCCCTGAGCTTCTGGAACCCAGCTTGCTGAAACCCTGCTTGTGGCCCCAGCTGACCGAAAGGGCCTGGGAATTAATTAAAGCCCCTCTGGGGAGAGCTCTTAATGGATGTTTGCCGGGCTTACGGGCTGGATAGCCCAGCTCCCTGGATTCTGAGCTGGGCTAACTCCAATGTGTGTGTTTTACGTCATTTCCCAGAGCCCTCTCTCCCTAAGGGATCAAGCTCAGGACTGCCTGCGCTGGTAGCTGGCTTAACGCGGCACCTGAAATTGGCCGGCTTCCCTTTCCTGCAGCTCTCCCCACTCACGATCCTGTACCTGGCAGGTAAACCACCCGCCCTCAGTCCTCATATTAGGGTCTGTTTCTGGAAGCCCTGCACACCATTCCTCACGGATAGCCCTTCTCAATGGTGCCCAGAGGACCACCAGTGGCAAAAAACACTGGGGAGGTGGTGCCAGCAGGCACTGCGGGGCCCTGGTGTGTGTCTTCCAGGAGCGTCAAGGGTCCCAGCCTCTACCTACCCCCTACTCGTGAGCTCTTAGCATGCACTGGGCATTCAGAAAACATCACACTCACACGGAGCTCTCGTTTTCTTTGAGGAGCAGCCAGGACCTGGGCGTGGGTCCCATAAATCAATGCCTTGCAACTCCACAAAAGGAACAGTCCATAATCTGCAAAGTTCAAAAACTATTATTTTCTGTTGATCTTCCTTCATCTAGTAATGATTCCCCAAAACAATAGACTGGAGTTTAATCCTGAGCAGCTAGAAATGGCCCCCTGTCTGCACATACAGATAAATATGGGTGACCTTCCTCCATGATGCACTGGTGCTGATGGCATCTGGGTACACTGCAACATGAAAATGATGCTTGCTTGGTTGGGAGATGGATGTTCCTTCACACAAACTGCATGTCTTTTTGCCTTGCCTTCCCTAAAGGATAGGCCGCCAGAATAATAAGAAAAATTGGAGCATTAACAATACACTGGCATTTCTTGAACACTTATTATATTCCAAGCATTAAGTGAAGCACATTGCCTAATTTACTCCTTGCATAGAGTTTTCTAGGGTAGGTACTATTCTGCACCCACCCCTTTTACAGACAAGGTGACTGAGGCTTCTAGCAGGTTCAGTAACCTGCCCACAGTCTCAACTTGTTAAGGAGCCTGGCAGAGCATCAAACCCAGCTCTAGGCCACAGTGCTATGTGTAGGACCAGCTACATAATTTTTGGGGTTCAGTGCAAAATGAAAATGCAGGGCCCCTTGTTGAACATTTATTAAGAATTTTAAGACGGCGACAACACAGCATTAAACCAAGCGTGGAGCCCTTCAGAGCCCGGGGCTCTGTGAGGCTGGGCAGGTCCCACCCCATGAAGCTGGCTCTGGTTATGCGGATGCAGAAGAAAAGTGATGTGAGTGATGAAAAGGGCTCCCATGTTAACATCGTTTAACCCTAGAGACGGAGCAACAGCTCACATGAAATGAAACATGAATCAAGGAGCCTGGCTCTTTGGTCAGAAGAGCTGGTTATTTTATCTCAGGAGCTAAATCAAAGAGTCTGGGCATGCAAAGAGTCTGTGTGAGAGAACGTGCCCAAGAAAGAGCCTGTGCCTTGAGGCCAGACGCGGACCCTGATTCTAGCTCGTCCACCAGCTGAGGGACTTTGGACAAGTTCCCGGGCCCCTTTGAGGTTCAGTCTTCTCATCTGCCTCAGGGCAGAGTGGAGGAAATGATACAGTGATAGAAAGCTGTCGGCACACAACAAGTGCCCACCTAAATGTCGGGATTGTTCAATGGCTATTTTCACCGTGAAGTTTGTGGGTCAGTTGAAACAGCACATGATTTGCAGGTTGAGTCCTGAACACTGTCCCCCATCAGTCATTCGTGTGAACTGGGCAAAGTCAATGAACTCTTTCTGGGGTCAGCATCCCCCTCTGTGAAATGGATGTGATACAAGGTCTACAACACATAGGATTCCATAAGCCACAAACGAGAAGGACATTGTGGAAACAGAAGAGGCGATCATTTCTCTAGCCTGTCAGGGCTTGTTGTTACTCCTTACAAGGGGCTTAGGTTGGGAGGGGACTGGAAAATGGGTCCCACCTTCTTTCCCAGCTCCCCACTGTCCTCGCAGACGCTTCGGGGGCCATCTGCCTGAGCTCTCCCACAGGGTGCTAAGTAATCTAAGTGTTTTTTCCTCTAAAACTTTTCCACAACATTTCCATATTTTTGACCTCAAATTTGACTGACTCCATGTCAATTTCTGCTTTATAGTCCAACCCAGAGGGTACTGAGAAAGAAAACAATGACTCAGGCCAAATTCTGCATAGCTGGAAGAAACTACTCCATACAGATATACAAGCCTTTATGTATTTTTATATGATGATACCACTCATAAATAGAAGTTTGAGGTGATTTATGTTTTGCTGGGTATGTGTCCACCCTAACCGAACTGCTTTGTGCTTTAAGAAATTCAACAAGCATAAAAGATTCCCTTTTGCTTTGAAAATACGATATGTATATAAAGCAATAAAATTTGAAATTTCTTTCTCAAGCTTTAAGGAAGGGCCCAGTGGGAGAAAAACTGGACATCGTCTAATCACATACACACATAATATACAAAGACATATACATGCTCACAGCCGACTCGGATGTAACCACTGTCATTTACATTTAGAACACTCTTCCTGCCCATCTCGAGTTCCAGTCACTCACATTCAGGGCCCAGGTACCACAGATGGAAACTGGGAATCATTTTTCTGCTCTGCTCAAACTCCAGTCTCTTTAACAGCTTTCCCTATCGGTTCTCGTAACTTGTTCTGCACATCAGCTTGTTTAAGAACATTTCCGCAAGCATCCAACCCAATTCTAGGGTGTGTCTCACCAGAAACCATCTCTGCATCAAAAGCAGCCCACTGAGCGGAGCCATGGGGAAGGTCTGCCCTGAAGTGACCTGACCCACCTTCACCTGCCCGCTCTCCATCTCTCCAGGATGCTGCCCATAAGGCCCTCTCCTTTTTACAGAATGCATTCAAAACCTGGAAGGGAGAGGGTGCTTCTGCCCCTGGGGATCTAACTGATGAAGTGCACAGAGGCCCAGCTCCTCGAAGCTGAAGGGAGCTTTTAGGCACCTTGCATACAATTATTCACCTGGTAGTCTAGGCAGGTTGCCATGACAATGCTTCCGGAGCCTCCCGTATCTACATGCTATTGATACATCCCATCCATTCAGTAAAGGGGGAAAAAGAACCAGCTAAAGCAGCCCCTGAGCTTCCATCTCCCATCGGCCTGAGGAGTGACTCCTTTGCTTACAGCAGTTGTTTGGCGTAATCCAGACACAGCAACACTGACACTCTTCATGTGGCATGTTTTCACTCAAATGTATTTGAAAGCTTAAAATCAAAGTCCAGACTTAAAATAGGGATTTTTCTACTTTGCTCTTCACTTTCTCAAGCATTATACTCAGGAGTGACTTCTGCTGCTGGTCATGGAATGCTTTAATTAGTAGCTATGGGCCAGAAAAGGGAGCTCTCAATTCTGAAACCTTCTGTGATAGAAAGGTTAAACATGGGGAAAAGATACCAGGAGTTCCATAGTAACCTTGAGTGATTTCTGTAACACTAGGTACATGTGTTGCCAGAGAGAGAAATAAAATACTTGCTTTTGGCCCTTTGACTGAAGAGAAAAGTTTTCTCTATCCATGTCTTCTAAGGAAAGGGAAAAAAAAGTCCTACCCATTTTCCCCAAATGGTTCTTATTAAAAGGCACTTATGAAGAGAAATAACTGAGGAGCTTGCAGTGGGGACCTTAATTTTCTTCAAAGTTCCACTATACCACAAGCTCAGCCTTGGGCCCTCACAAGGGTGAGCTAGATATTT
This sequence comes from Globicephala melas, assembly GCF_963455315.2. Classification (NCBI taxonomy): domain Eukaryota; kingdom Metazoa; phylum Chordata; class Mammalia; order Artiodactyla; family Delphinidae; genus Globicephala; species Globicephala melas. The sequence continues at coordinate 57,488,685 of NC_083332.1, read as the reverse complement.
ACATGGTGTCCGACATCAGCCACACATGGGAGACTGAGATGTCGGTCCTCCTTGAAGGATCACCTTTGGGCACAAGGGAAGACATTTTCCTAGTTTGTAACACGCCAGTCATGTTCTGAGTTGCAGCTTTCCAGCTCTTGCCGCTATCCAGGGAAATAATATGTCAGTGTTGATGCATACCAACAATAAGTCAGAGAGGCAACAAAACAGTCTCCAGAATCCCCAAAGATCAGAGGATGCCACTTCCCAAGCCATTATGCAAACGGTAAGCCAACCTAACATACCTGTAGGTGATCCCTCCATGACGTGGCCAATGTAAGGCCCTTCCTGAAAGATCGGTCTGTTGTCATTCTGATCAATCACGATGACTTCCAGAGGGACCGGCCCCTCGAGAGTTCTACCGTTGACATCAATAGTCTCCACGAGTAGCTATTGGAGGAAAGAGATTGGGGGAGAAAGAAGGCATTCATTCATTATGAAAATTGAAGTCGGGTTCTCTGGAGAAAGAAAGTAGGTTATATCAGCAATTTTATGAGCCCTTGGCAATATTCAAACGTTGGTCTCAATGGATAGTCACCAGCAATAGAATAGAAACTAAACATTACAGAATAAAAGACAAAGATCAGTTCATGTTAAGTCCCACTTGGGAAATTTACAATTAATTCATCAAATCTGCAAAGTAAAAAAAAAAAAATAAGCAAACACTAAACACCAGCAATCAGTCACAGCTGAGAAAATATGCTTACATTGTTTCTGTTTTTCCAACATCATTATGCTTTAAAGGAAGGTTATGCTAATAAAAAGAACTGACTAAGCAGTTATGAACAGAGTATATTAAGAAATAACCGAAAGTGTTTACGGTAATATTTGGGAGAAATTCAGGGCAGTAAGTATTTATAGAGAACCTTCCTGAGGCAAGGAAGGTACTTGCAGGGGTCCTGAATGAGACCTTGGGACTCCTGCCCACCAGGCCTTTATAATCTAGCAGGGATTTCACAATTCCATATGGAACTACCTTCAGATCTCAAGGCTGAAGAAAAGAGCATAGAAAACCCAGCTTTACTGTTGCATGGTAACAAGGAATTATGTCGTGGCTTTTCCAGTGAACTATGTAGACTCTATGCTCTCATTTCTGCGCCTGATACTTCCTCGATTTAACTCAGGGGCCACAGTGATACTTCTTGGATATCAGTGGTGGTCCCTGCATTGGGACCCTGTTGACTATTTCTGTCAGAAAAGGTCTCTGTAGCTGGAATCCTTCGGAAATGGTCTCTGCAATTGGAATCCCAGCACAACTTCTCACTAGTCATGTGACCTCAACTCATACACTTAATCTCTCAGTTTTATCATCTGTAAAATGGGTTCATAAAACACTCATTATTAGGGATAATGGTAACCAACATTATCCAGGGCTTACCGAGGCTCTCTACTATATTAACTCACTTGATATTCACAGTGACCCTATGAACCATTTCTGAGGAGGGAATGAAGCCAATTAGAGGTTAGGTGGTGGAGTCTGGATTTGGCCCTGTGAAGTCAGTCTCCAGAGTTTACATTTTAAACTGTTATAAACAATGTTTCTAGATCACTTTATATAATGCCTGTTATGTAACTCATCTCAAGAATATTAGCTGCTGCTACTGTTGCTACTGTTGTTATCATCAATACTGTTGTCAAAACTAGCCCTAATTAGGAAGAGAAAAGAGAAACACGTTTGTTATACCCCACCTGAATGTGTTATAAACTGGTTTCACCCTTTGGAAAGTCGCATGGCAAAATTCACCAAATCTATGAAGGACTCACATACTTTGTTCCATTTGGATACCACTCTGGGTTCTATTTGAGACAGGTTGCACTACATACATGGAAATACTTTCTGCAGTGTTATTTCTAATAATGAAATTACACTGGCGTCCACTAAATGTCCAGGGCAAAAAAGATGAGTTGAATGAATGTGTTTGTAGCAAGATGCTAGAATACAGCCATTAGATGAAATAATTATTCAACTTTGTTGATCTACTTAGAATACTGTGTGAAAACACAAAAAATAGCATGTGTACTATACATGTGTGATGTACACATGTGGACAGAATTTGAAAGTAGTAAGCAAACATGAAACCAGGTATACATGGGTAGAGGAATTTGTTTTTCATTTTTTCTTTAACACTACTTCATCCTTTCACTAACAAATTCACACACACACACACACACACACTTTGATTTCTGGGGTAGATAAAATAATGCATGAGTACCTGAGCTAAGAAGAAATTAAATAGGGAGAGCCTTTTAACATCTGCACACAAAGGAGATCTTACAGAGAATGAGCTTTTACGCTGAGTTTTAAAGCTACTATGAGAATACTGCTAAACGAAGAAAATAAAAATCAAGCTTTGGGAGCAATTTCTTGTAATAATGAAGGTCTGGCCTTTTGTCCTCCCAAAATTGCCAAGAACTTGACTTGGCCTTCATCCTGATCAACTGTATCTCCTTAGTGTCTGTCTTTCCATTATGTTGAGCTGGATCTAGAGTCTGCCCCACCCAGTTCTGATAGATCCGCGTATTTGGCAAATGTGAATTCTGTTCCTCTGTCTTACTTGTGGCCTACGACGCTAGCCAAGTCTTGTAGAACATGGGGGATTAGGATTCAGATCCAAGATACGTGGTGTCTTTGGTTGAAATAAAGCCAGGTCCTTGGCTGTTCGGGGTGTGAATTTTAACCCAACTCCTACTGCCTACTGCCCAGTTTTCAAAGGGCAGCTTCATTCAGCCTTTGCTAGAGAAGGCAGAACTATTTTATATTTAAATAATTTAATCAAAATATTCCAAAATGTCATTATTGGAGGCAAGGATTTTTTTTTTAACATCTTTACTGGAGTATAATCGCTTTACAATGGTGTGTTAGTTTCTGCTTTATAACAAAGTGAATCAGCTATACGTATACATATATCCCCATATCTCCTCCCTCTGGAGGCAAGGAGTTTTGAGCAACTATAAAGTTCGATAAATCCAGTCTCATGCTAATCATTTCGCTCTAAACTTTGCCCAGAGGGTGGTTCTTCTCCCAGGGATCAAAGCAGAAACTCAGAAGCCACCCTCTTCCCCAAGTGAGGCCTTCTATCCCCAGCCACTCCATCAACGAGTCGGGTCTACACTGCTTGTTCTGTCTCCTGAATTTGTCTTAAATCCACCCTCTTTTCTCCAAATCCATCATCACCTCCAGAGATTAGTTTCTGACACTTCCCACCTGGGCCACTGCAACAGGCACCTAATGGGTGCCCCTGCTACTAATATTGCCTGCCGTCATCTATTCTCTAAGGGGTTTGTGATGGTTAGTTTTATGTGTCGACTTGACTGGCCATGGGGTGCTCAAATTAAACGTTATTTCTGGGTGTGTCTGGATGAGATTAACATTGGAGTCTGTGGACTCAGTAAAGTAGATGGCTCTCCCCAGTGGGGGTGGGCACCAGCCAATCCACTGAGGGCCTGAATGGAACAAGATGCAGAGGAAGGAGGGACTCGCCCTTGTCTTCCCACCTGCGTGGCCTCCATTCCTTGCTGCCCTCAATGGTCTTGCTTCTCAGGCCTTCAGACCCAGACTGAAATAAACACCATCAGCCTCCCTGGTTCTCAGGCCTTTGGACTTGTACTGGATCACACCACCAGGTTTCCTGGGCCTCCAGCTGGCCCAGGCAGATCCTGGGACTTCTCAGCTGCCATAATTGTGTGAGTCGGTTCCTTCTAACAGAATCACTGCTTCTGTGTCTCTGGAGAAGGCTGACTAATACAGGCTTCCAAGGTGTCTTTTCAAAATTTTTATTTATTTATGTCACCCCAGAATGGACACCTCTCAATCGTTTCTCATTCCTCTTACGATAACAGCACATTCCTTTACTGTGACGTCTCTTTTATCACCTGGCCCCAGCCCACTTCTCCAAACTCATTTCACATCACAAGAGAGCCCCTCTATTTCTCATTACCCAGCTACACCAATCTTTCCTCAGTTCTTCCAACTCAGCCCATTCCTTCCCAGCACAGGTATCTTCGTGTGCAACCCTCCTAGCCAACATGAGCATCCCACCTGCCATCTGGTCAGCCCGCTCCATCCATCCTTCAGATCTCAGATATCACTGGCAGAGAAGATCCTTCATTACTGCTCCAGACTACCTCAGGTGTCCATGGTTGACATTCCCATGGCACTGGTACCCTTTATAACACTTTCCATAACATGTAATTGCTTATTTATTTGTGTGACAATTCAACTAACGTCTGCCTCTCCGGCCCCATCAAGACAGAGGTGGGGTGGGTGTTCGTGCCCAACAGCAAATCCCCAAGGCTGAGATTCAGTGCCCGGCACACAGCAGGCACCTGACTCATCGCTGACTGCATAGAGCCCTCCTCAGAAGAGGCAATCCCTCTTTAAGAGACTGGAGTCCAAAGTTTTGGCCTCAGCTTTGGCCATCTGTCCTGTCTCTCCATTCCTGGCACACAGGAGCTGACCGTCAGTCCCAGGCTCCGTGGACCGAAGGCCAGTTGACTCTGTGCAGTCTTAACTCATGAACAAGAACCACAGCGGTAAACAACACCCAAGTACGTTAAACTGATTACTTGCCTTTTGAAAGAAAGGAACTAACATTTATTTGGTGTCCAATACATGTCTGGGCTTTTTATGTGTTGCCTCATTTGGCTCAAAACAACCTGGAGAAATACCCACTGCAGCAAAACTCAGAGAAATTTAGGGACCTGGTCTATGGTCAAAAGCTAGTTTGTGATCCAGCTGGATCCAAACTTAGATCTGACTTGAAAATGTGTGCTGACCCCACTGTGCCCTTGTTTGCTAAATGCTCTTTCATGGACTTCGCTTACATTTTTAAAATTCCTCTTTACTAACTATGTTATTTACTTAATAGTTTTGCTGTACATAGATTGTTATGTTTCACTTTTCCTCCAAGGCAAAATTATCCATGAATTCAGGGGTATGGTGAGCTTATTTAAAATTTTTCCTAAGACACATGAAAATACATAATAAAACACACCGTGAGCCTTTATGTATAATGTGACACCCTGCCACAAGTGACAGTTGGGAAATACTATAGCATCAGCCTAACTACAACATGTTCCCTTCTGGAATGTCACAGACTTTCTGAAAAGAAAAGACAAGACTTGGACCTTTTATAAATGTAGCTCTCAAATGACCAAGGTGAATAAAATGGGGAGGGGAACAAGGTATGCAAATCACTCTTAATCTGTTTAAGGCAAAATTACTTTATGCAACACTGGAGACATGAAGGTACACATGAAGGTACCACGTGAACTAATCGCTCCACTTCAGGGGCCATGGTAGGTGGACACCAGGTCACTGAGTCCTGTGTGTAGGGTGAGAGGGAGCTTGACCTCTGAAATGGGGAGGAGGTGGTGAAAAACCACAGGAGTCAGAACGGAAGCTATACTGCCAGAGGAGCTCTAGCTGAAGCACGTTGGGTCCCCTCGGCCACCATTCCTGAACCCCACTTCCTAGGTTCTCGATTCTCCTTCCACATCCTGGGGGTGTCTCCACCAGAAGTGGGAACTAGCAAGTCACAACATACAAACTGATGACTCTTCAAACCAATTACTGCACCATAATAATGGAGATGGGCGGTGCACATGTGTAGACAAGAATCCCTTAAAAAAACAACGCAACACAAACGTAACGAGCCAAATTACAAAGCATGTACAAGCACCCTGGCCTTTGGTGTCACAACAAGCTATTAACATCTTGCCCTTCATTTGGCTTATTCTCTTTGCTATGTTTATGAAAGACACAACTTAGACAAAATTTCATACTGTGATCTGATCCAAAGGGATGAACTGATGAAAAACATGCTACAAGGTTTTTTGGGTGAAGGCCAAAATGAAGACACTGGCTTTTAAAACACAATATTTTTTCTATGAGATGTGACCCCAGTAACAGACATCAAACCTGGATCAATCAGATAAGAAACAAAGTGTGAGATACACAGTCTATAGACTCATGAGTCATTTGAAGTAAAATAATTTAGAAAACACTTCAGTGACCTTTTTGAACTCTGTTAATTCTGCTTTGGGCTAAATATTCAAATGAAGTAAAACATACACAACACAGTAAATTACTTATTTGAGATGATATAGTTAAACTACTGGTTATCAGTGGAATGCGTGTGTGTTCACATGCTTTTCAACCAGAGGCTTGTACATCACAGAAAATGAAGAGAATTTATTAGCTACAACTCTAACATAACGTGACTCAGTTTCTCTTTTGGACACAGATATGATGTCTCCTACCCAAATGAGTAGGTGCCCCTCCAAGTTACCTCTTTGGGACATTAAAACGTTTTCCAACGTGGATGCTGCTTTGAAATACTTGTTTAGGAAATTCTACTTGAACCAATTTCTAAGTCAAAAAGATGGGCCTTGTTCCTTTCATTCCAAATACCATCTTTTATAATAAGAATAGTTATAATGCTAGAAATGCAAAATGATAACTAGAAGTTCACTGTATTAAATTAGGGATATACAAATGTCTAACAAATATTAGACATCTCCAGTTATACGTGACTACAAGTTTAGACATACAGATTTACACAAAATCTTGAAACACATATGAAAAATAAGATGCCAGCATTTGCCTCCATAGAGGAGAAGGATAAAGAAAAGATGAGACTCAATGACTATGAAGGTGTGTGATATAAGCACCAGGTTCCATGTTAGGGGAATCTAAACTTGATATGATATTCCTGGAAGGCAGTTGAAACTATGTCCTGAGAACCTCAAAGACGTTCACAGCTTTAAAAAAAAATTCCATAAAAATTCTATGGAGATAAAGAATCCCACAGAGATTTTGCATAAGTAGGCTATTGTGAGATTATTTATAACAGATGATCACCAAAATTAAGTGCCTCGAGTAAAGAAGGCACTGATAGATACTTTTATTGAATTTTTGTTTGCAATTCTCACACCCTCCCCACCTACCAACATCTCATAAAGACCAAACAAGGGTTTTCCACCAAAGACATCCTCACCGATCACTGAAATTACACTAGACTTTGAATCAGAAAGCCTGCCTTCAAATTTCAGCTCTGTTACCTATAAAGTGGCTGTGGTTGGCAGAATAATGACCCTCCTAAAGAGTTTTATGTCCTAATCCTGGAACCTGTGGATATGTAAGGTTACTTGGCAAAGGGGAATTAAGGCTGCTGATCAGCTGACCTTAAAATAGAGAGATCAGTGTGGATCGTCTGGGTGGGTTCAATGTAATTATGAGGGTCCTTAAGAGAGGGGAAGACAAGAAAGTCTGGGTGATTTGATGTGAGAAGGTACTTGACCAGCCATTGCTGGCTTTGAAGGTGGAGGAAGAGGTCATGCGCCAAGTGTGAGTAGCCACCCAAAGCTAGAAAAGCCAAGGCCTGCTTTATAGCCTCCAGAAGTGAATGCAGGCCTGCTGGCGTGTGGTTTTAGTCCTGTGAGTTCCATGTTGGACTCAAAACCTATAGAAGTACGTGATGACAAATCTGTGTTGTTTTGCATTGCTACAGTTGTGGTAACTTGTTACAGCAGCAACAGAAAATTGATACTGTGGCCACATCATTAATTGTTCAAACTGGAACAACTTTTAGAATGAAAGCAGGTACTATCAACAATTAAGCCACAACAACAGGTGGAAATCAAGACTGTCCCAGGCTAACTGGGTCACATGGTGAGCCTGTCTTATTAAGGAACTTCACTTCTCCGTATCTAAGTTGGCGCATGTAACAAAGATGTTTAGAATGTCATTTTTCTCTTTGCTAAAGGAATAAAAAGATAAGCGAGTGTGTGTAGCACACACATAGGAAATTCTAAACAAACCTTTGTTAGATCAGATGAGGTTTGGCGACTTGGGCATTTGTTCACTCCCAACAGACCTTTCTTTAGACTTGCAAATGTGGATACAGTACCCTCGATTCAATTCTTCTGTGTCAGCCATTACCCCCTCAAAATTGCTTTCCTATTACAGTAATCTAGATTTCTCTTTGACACCAATCATTTGCATATTCAAATTATTTTTCTCAGCTTTATTCATTTATCGAAGTTGAATCTCATTATGGACCAACTCCTAGAGAGTTCCCAGGGAAAAGATATTTTTAGCCTTTCTAACATTCCTCCACCTTCATTTACACAGCTCTGTGTGTAATCTTCCCCTTTATGGACTGGATGTGGTGTTTACAGCTCCCTCAAAAAAATGATCAAAGGGGCGATAAAAGTTTCCTACTTGTTAAATTATTAATTAAAGATCTTGATACTATTATCAAATGTTCTTTGAAAAGCTTGCTTTGCTTAGAGCCATAGTATTTCTTTAGTGAATGTGAAATTTTACTTTTAAAGTATGTTTTCCACCAAACATAATGAAAACACTTTTTTTTTTCTTATGAATGCATGCTCACAACCATGCTGGACTTTGAGGGCATTTTTCTATTTAACTTTGAAAGTAACTTTAATTATGTGGAAGAAATCTATGCAGATATTCAAAATAATTTTATTGAAGCAGCCTGGGCAAAGTCCCAGTGAATATCCTCTATGCCAAGAGGGGACACAGGCTGAAAATTTTAATTGGTTCAAGTAGAATTTATATAAATCATGGATGTTGGAATTATGCCAGATCCATTAAAGATATGTACAAGGGTTAAGGGGATTTTCGTGCAAAGATGAGAAATATAATACTTCTAAAAACAAAGCTGTAGGAGAAAATTATGGGTGATTTTATTTTCACTTGCCCTTCTCCCTTCCTAAAATGAAATTCAGAGGAATAGAAAGCAATGAAATACGTTTCTTTCTTTTTTTTTTTTTTAGTTTACAGATCTGAAGTTATTTAGTTAAGTAAGTATTAAAATGTTTTATGAAACATGATTTTCTTCAAAATTAAGGTTGAAATATAAAAATTTAAATTATAGCCTAATAAATCCAGATGGATTAAAGTATTAGGAAGAAAAAAGTCTATTTTTTTGAATATTTGAATATTTATGTAATAGAGTAGGGAAGGCCTTTCTAAACCAGTATTAAAGGCACAAGTTATTATGTGCATTATTGAGAGGTTAAACTACTTAAATGCAAGTTTTTTTATATCACTAAAATACAATAAATAAACAGAAAACTAAGCAAAATATTTGCATCATGTAAAACAGAGGCCTACTATCCTGAATACACAAAGAGCTGGTTAAAAATCAATAGGGAAAAAAACAATTAGCAAAGCAAGAAAAGAAAAAAGCAATAAATATATTATAACATTAAAATGAGATGGCTTTTTGCTTATGTAATTGCCAAAATAATTAGAAAAACCTAATAGTATTTGACAAACTTGTCAGAAAACCAAATCTCATACATTACTGATGATACCAAAACATCTTTCTGAAACGCCATTTGTCAATATGCATCACAAGTCTTGAAAACATGTGATTTTACTTGTTATATGTGTGTGCCAGGGAATAAGGGGTGTTTAGTAACATCTATACTCATTTCAATATTGTTTAAAAATAGGAAAAATTACAAACAACAGAATGTTCTACCTGGATATTGATGAAATAGATTCTGGTATTTGCACAAAGAATACTACATTGCAGAAATACTTGAGGGAATGGAAAAATATTAATGGCATGGTGTTCATTGTATGAATTAAATAATCCAATTGCTAAGTAGTACTACATGATGAAATTTTTGAAAAATAGGCAAAGACGTTACACTATTAAAATTATACTAAAACATTAACAGTGGTTTTATTGTAGGTAATTTTTTTTTGTAACTTGGCTTCTCTACACTTTTCTGGATTTCCTATAATGGGTATGTGTTAATTTCACAGTTAAAAAAGAATCTATAAAATTTATTTTGAAATTGATTACATATTGGCTATAGTTTATTACAAATGGGGAGTTACGGGAACCTGTTAAACTTTAGGACATCTAGCATCTCTTAGTATTGATGATTAACGGGAAGCAGGGGGAACATTAGGTTTATAAGAGATCATTAGTATTATGGTAGAAAACAGAGGGTGGTTGGCTTTTCCCAACTTCACGTGTCTTTGATTTTGGATAAAAAAGAGTCTCATGCATTTGACAGAACTTTATAATATGGAACTTGGTCTCATCAGCTTTATTTTCTGAACCATCACTGTTATCAATGTCTGCTTCTTCTTTGAAGCTTCACTTTTAATCTCACTGATAAATTCTGAGAGCCAGCAAAGAGCTGAGACTCCAAGCGTGGACTTTGGGTTGAGGGAGACTTGGCTCCAGGCCCTGATTTTACCCCTTATCAACTCTGTGATTTTAAACCTATTCAGTTACCTTCCTAGAATCTCAACTTTTTCATCTTTAAAATGGGAGAATGGGACTTGTCTCATGGGGCTGTCATGAGGTAAAATACTTGACGTTTGTAAAGCATTTAGCAAAACATCTGGCGCATAGCATGTGCTAAATAAATAGTGGCTGCCAGCATCCTTTAAGTTTTTTTGTGAAGCAAGAAAAATATCCTTAGAACATTACGGTCTTGATGAAGGTTCACAAACTCAAGCATCTCAGGGAAGTCGCTGATATGTTGCAGAAGCTGCCTGTAGGAAACTGAAGCTCATTTAGAATCAAGAAGATACACCAGTCTCTTGGTGCCAAGACCTTTGTTCAATCTCCATGTGAGGAATGGATTCAGCCAAGTTCGTGGGCCTGCGCCAGATTTCTCCTCCCTCTCTCTCTCCCACCCTGTACTCAGAACCAACGTGACCTGAGGAAGGTGTCAGTGACCAGCTCAGGCCCACACTCTGGGGACTCAGCTGTGAGATGACCTCGTTGTTTTTCTGGCTCTCCTCAGACATCCAGGTCCCCATTGCTGCTATATTGGTCCTGCTGTCTGGGCTTTGGACTGCACGTCCCTGGGTCCACTTAGCCCTCCGGGTTGGCCTCAATTCCTGTTCCACATTCTCCTTTGGAACAATGTCTAGGATTCCTTGCCCTCCCAGGCGTACCTTTATCACCCTCCGTTTCCAGACTGGGTCCCCCCTTTTCGTGGCACACTCTAATCTCCAGGACAGTGACAGCAATGCTCTCTTTTTTAAGTAAACTTATTTTGAAATAATTTTTTGTTTACCTGAAGGTCTAAGAAATAACACAGAAATACCCTGCACCCTTTATCCAGTCTCCCCCATTGGTAACATCTTATAAAACCATAGTCCAGGATCGCAAGCAGAACACTGATGTCAATAGAATCCTGGATCTTATTCAGATTTCCTGATTTTTATTTGTATTTGTGTGTGTGTGCATGCACATATGCCTGTGTATTTAGTTCTATGCTTATATCCATCACCCCAATCAAGATATAGAGCAGTTCCATTTCTGAAAGTTTCTCTCATGTTAGAGAACAATGCTGTTAAAATTTTATTTGTGCACCTGTATTCATAGCATCATCATTCATAATAGCCAAGAGGTGGAAGCAACCCAAGTGCCCACTGGTGGATGAATCAATAAGCAAAATGGAATATATACATACAATGGAATATGATTCAGTTTTAAAAAGACAGGAATCTTGCTACTTACTGCAACATGGATGAACCATGGAGACATTATGTTGAGTGAAATAAGCCAGTCACAAAAAGACAAATACTGTATGATTCCTCTTATATGAAGTATCTAAAATAGTCAAATTCAGGGACTTCCCTGGCTGTCCAGTGGTTAGGACTTGGCGCTTTCACTGCCGGGGCCCGGGTTTGCTCCCTTGTCGGGGAGCTAAGATCCTGCAAGCCAAGCGGCAGGGCCAAAAATTTTTTTAAAAATTAAAAAAAAATAAAGTAGTTAAATTCATAGAAACAGAGAGGAGAATGGTACTATCAGGGGCTGAGAGGAGAGGAAAAGGATGTTGTTATTTAATTGGTATAGAGCCCCAGATTTGCAAGATGAAAAAGTTCTGGAGAGCTATTTCACAACAATGTGAACGCAGTTAACGTTATGAACTGTATACTTAAAAGTGGTTAAGATGGAAATTTTTATGTCATGTGTTTTTTTTACCGTAAGTTAAAGAAACCCTTGAATTTGCATGGGAATCACCTGGAAATGTGGATAATACAGACTCTTGGGACCCAACCCCAGGGATTAGTAGGTTCTCAGCAAGGCTCAGGAATCTATGCTAAGTCATCCTGAGTAATTCGGATGCAGTGGCCTAAAGACTGCACTTTGGGAAAAGCTCCTCTGCAACAGCTCAATTCTCCTCATGTTATTGCCAAACAGAAGGCGCTAAGACCCAACAGAGACTGCCTTTGGTTAGGGCAGGTTGACTAGCAGGGCAAAAGCTGAAGCTTGCTACTTACGCATAAGACCCTTGCAGTAATGAGCAACACATAACCAGGACCACCTGGTTTTCATCACTGCCAGAATGGAATGCAGCTGAGTGGTCCCCTTTCCTCTTCCCCATTTTCTGCTTAAGCATTTCAAACTCTGACACTGTCTTTGCAAGAGAGGAATCAAAATGAGTTCCTAGGTGAATGGTGGTGTAGCTACTGAGTTGAAGAAGACTGTGGCCCATCAACTTGATGCCCAGTCCTGTTTCCCCACGCCCAGTCCATCAGCTGGTCCTGTCATCTATATCTTCTCTCTGAATCTGACCATCTCTCACAATCTGTTTGTTACCCTCTGGCTAAGCCACCCTCTCTCACCCGTGTTGCTACGAGTATCTCTTAATTGCTCTCTCTGCTCCTACTCTTACACCCACACTCTGTTCCCCACGCAGCTTTCCAGGTTACCTTTAAAATGCAAATTGGACCTTTTGCTCTTCTGCTTCTCAACCATCCCACACAGATTGTGTCCAAAGACCTTGCTGTGGCCTACAAGTCCCTGGCATGAACCGTGGATGCACCATGACCACATCTTCCATCACTCGCCCAGAATCCTTCCAGTCCAGCCACACATTCCTTTGAGTTCTTTGAGCCTGTTAACTTCCATTCCAGGGTCTTTGAAAATACTGTTCCCTCAACTATAAATGCTCTTTCCCAAGAAGTTTTTGGGGCTCGCTCCTTCATTTCATCATTCACAACTTCCCTCAAAATTGAGGCCTTCCTTAACTGCTTGATCAAAACTAGCCATCCCTCCATCACTGTCCAAACCTTGTCCCTATGTTGTTTCCAGGCTCCTGTTACAGGCCTACTATGCAGTCATTTCTTTAATCTCCTGCTCTTATTACAGGCCTACTATGCAGTCCTTTCTTTAATCTCGGCCACTTCTACTAGGAAGTCCGCTCACGAGGACAAGGGGTGCCTGTCTGGCTCCCGCAGCACAGTAGGACAGTGCCTTCCACATAGTAGGTTTTCAATATATGTAACAAATGAACAATAGATGATTTGAAGGCTTTAAGTTTACAGGGAAGTTTCTTTTTTCTAGAGGACAGATCAATATACAAGAGAGAAATAACACCTATCTTTTAAGAATTCCTTGAGGGTGAATCCAGCTAAAAGGCAGTGCATGAAGGATTCAACAGAAGCATGTTCTGCCTATTTCAGAGGAAGAAACGAAGTTCAGTGAAGTTGTTACAACTGTCTAAAATATGCAAACATATTTTACATGGGATTATTCACTGTTTGCCAATGACTGATAGAAAATTATTTTGTTCTGACACACATATTACTAATAAGCATATTTAAATGAAAGAAAATAAAGCAACTGGAACTTAATACAAATTCTAGCTCGCCGAAATGATCCCATCTGTCCCTGCCTTTATAAATGAGGCAAATGCAAGTTACAAGAATTGACTCATATGTCTTACATAAATCCCTCTTTACCATTCTTATAACCTTAGCTCAGCATCTCTTCTCTGATTTTTTGCTTGTGCAAGAAAATGCCTCATACAGCCAGACATGACTGTGTCATCATCAGATGCATCGTGTTAGATTCTTCTGGATTTCCATCCAGATTGCTCCACCTTTTCTCCTTTGGCCAGATGCCCGCACCTCAGTTTGGTGCACAGGTTCTAAGCTTCAGAGTACAGATCGTCCACTCTGCATCCACGCTGCAGTCAGCCTGCATTTGGCTTTGTTCTGGGCCATCCAGCTTCCCCCTGGCAAAGAGACACCCAACTTCCTCAAGCATCCTGGTCAGCCCAGAATGAAAGTGCCAATGCAACTCATTACTTTGCTGATGACATCCCTTTCTGCATGCTTCTGGGCCTGCAGAGATGAGTAGGTGTATAGCTCTCCCTGCTACCTAGATGGTGGAGCAAATGGCCCAGGAAGCATGACACTGCTGTGTGAAGGGTAAGTGCTAAGGAACCATAACTTATCTGCCATCTCCCTTCTCTTATGAGTTGTTACGTTGAACCACAGGAAGCTGCAGATTTTGTAAGTCAAAGATAATCAAATATTGGTGATTCCAGCTCAAATGCGGCCTGCTGTCTGTTTTTGTAAATCAAGTATTGGAATACAGCCACGCTCATTCACTCACCTATTGTCTAAGGCTGCCTCCACATTAGAACAGCAGAGTTGAATAGCTGCAAAAGAGTCTGTGTAGCTCACAAAGGCTAATGTATTCATTATCTGGCCCTTTATTTTTATTTATTTTTTTTTAAGATTTTTTTTGATGTGGACCATTTTAAAAGTCTTTATCGAATTCGTTACAATATTGCTTCTGTTTTATGTTTTGGTTTTTTTGGTAGCAAAGCATGTGAGATCTTAGATCTCTGACCAGGGATTGAACCCACATCCCCTGCACTGGAAGGTGAAGTCTTAACCACTGGAGTGCCAGGGAAGTTTCTATCTGTCCCTTTAAAGATAAAGTTTTCTGACCCATATTCTAGAACATTCAGTGCGGAAGGAGGAAGCGGAAAAATACCCAGGAAGAAATAAGAATTTTGATGTAGATGATAAGCCCAACTTGACACCTGGACATCTCTTTAACTAAACTCTCTCTCATTATTTATTCATTCAACACATATGTTTGTACCCCTACTATACCTCGAGCTCTGCACAAGGTCCTTCATTTATAGTAGTTTAAAAACGGAGCCTTAAGATTTGTTTTTAGCTTATCTAGAGCCACCATTCAGTGGAATTAAATTAGCATTATGTAAATAATTATTAAACAAGGAAAGATGTAATAAGGAGATCCCACTTAGACTGTGGTTGGGGGAAGCTGAGGGAGGGCCTCTCTGGGGGAAATTGACAGGGGAAGAGGAGGGAGAGGGTGTGAACAGAGCCTGCACCTTTGAGAAACTGCACGGAAGCCAGAGGGACTGAGCAGATGAGAAAAGTGGCAAGAGTGAAATGGTCTGGGACTGAACAGGCGGGCAGGGCCAGGTCCAGTGGGGCCTTGTAGATGATGCGAAGCATTTTGGTTTCTTTCCTCAGGGTGACTTAGCACCTCTAAGACCCTCTCATGGAGCCACTTGGAAAACACTCTGGCAGCTCCTCAAATGGTTAAGCATAGAGGTACCACAGGACCCAGCAAGGTCACTTCCAACCATACACCCAAGAGAAACAAAACATAGGTCCACACAAAAACATGTATGTCAATGTCCATAGCAGCATTATTCATAAAAGCCAAAAGGTGGAAACAATCCAAATGTCCGTCAACAGTGAATGGATAAACACAACGTGGCCTATGCATACAATGGAACATTATTCAGCCGTAAAAAGGAATGAAGCACTGTCACAGGCTACCACGTGGACAAACCTTGCAAACATTATGCTGAGTGAAAGAAGCCAGTCATAAAAGACCATATTTTTTATGATTCCATTTGCATGAAATGTTCAAAATGGGCAAACCAACAGAGGCAGAAAAGTAGACTGGCGGCTGCTTAGGGTCGGGGAGGAGGAAGCGTGACTGCTAAGGGGGACAGGGCTTCTTCTGAGGTGATGAAAATGTTCTAAAAATGGCTGTGGTGGTGGTGGTCCAGCTCCGTGAATATACTAAACGCCACTGAATTGTATACTTTAAATGAGTGAAGTGTACGGTGTTATGACTGTTAAAATATCATTTGTTAAGTGGAGCACAAGGCGTCAGATAGTGAGCCATGGTTCAATGATAGACCATGAGAGAAACTGAAATAGAGAAGTTTATTACTCACAAGTCCTGCAGGAGGGGCCCCATGGGGAGGTCAAGGTAGAGTGCAGAGAGCAACGGGACCTGGGGTGAATGCCTTTACTTAAGTAAAGAAAGTGAAGTGGTGTCGGGTTCCTGGGCTAAGACCAGACTGGCAAATTCAAACCAAAAGAGCAGGGTTTTGGTAACTTCACAGGGGTCTTATCTAAGAGATGAGCAAGGGGAAGGCCCTCGGACTCAGGGGAGAATACGGAAGGCATGGGCTGCTGGGGAAGTCACGCCAGAAACTTACACACGCCTGTGACTCTGCGGGCTGTTTTCCAGGGTGGGCACCTGTACGAGGACCTGGTGTCAGGATAAGGTCACTGCAGGCTGCTTGGTCAAACAAAACAGATGCCAAGGAGGCAGCAATGCCATGCAGTAGCTTAGCTAAACTCTCAGCATACGGCGTGGGAATTTACACCTCAATAAAGCCATTAAAAGTGAAACCGCTGTGGGTCAGGAGGTAGGGGATGGTGGTGAGGGAATAACTCAGATTTGAATTTTAAAAGATAATTCTAGAAGATGTGTGAAGATTGGACTGAAGGGTCCAACAGGGGGTTGGGCAGTCTGGTAGGGAGTCTTCGAAAGGGGTTCAGGGAAAAGTTGATGATGGTGTGCACTATGGCAGTGATTTTTGTTAAGAAATAACGGTGAGGAAAACTCGAGTTTATTCAGAACATTTAGAGAATGGTAGGTTCTACTTAACTTTATTTTTCAGAACCAGGGTTGAGAGTAGGCGATTCTGGTTTTAATCCTGGATCTGTCATGGCCGTAGCGGGTTTGGGGCCCGTAGGCCAACCATCACCTCCCTTCTCTCATTTGCAAAATGGCAATAGTAACACACCTGACCAATTTCCTTCATAGGGCAAATTAGATAAATGGATAGAAAGTTATTTTTCAGGATAGAGCAGTATGTTTAGAGCAGTACGTTCCATGTGTATGTCAGGTTTCAGAGAATTAAAACTCAAGGAAAAACACTCAATACCAGCTAAATTAAACAAAGTGTAATCCTTCTCTGAAAATTCAGGAAGTCGTTAACTCCCGAGGGGCTCAGAATCATTATGAATCAATATGACTATCAGTGCTTAATTATAACCTGAGAAAGTAGGAGATGGTCCTGACATTATAATGACTGTAGTGTCACAGGCTAGATGAAGCTTTTAAAAATGAATCCACTAGTAAAAGCAAGTCTAGATGCTGCATCCTCTGGCATGTTCCTCGACACAGCCAGAGTTAATGCCTCCTTGGGTGCCCTTAGCTCCCTGCAGAGATGCTGGGCATTGTTTGCAGGCAGGTACTGCTGTGACCCTGAACTATCTGAGTATAAAAATTGGTTTTGTATTCATCTGTCTCCCCAGTTCTAGCATATATTAGGTGTTCAGTATTTGTCGGTTGAATAAATGAAACCGATCAATCAGTCAATGAACAAATGAACAATCTTTGGACAATGAATGTACCAGAGGGCATTTGTGCTTGTGTTTTTGAGAAAACAGACATGAGCAATACACTCAAAGCTAAACATTCACTTATGCTTTCTGGCTGCCACATCACTACTGAAGCAAAGGCCTCATCGCAAGATGCCTGCATCTGCCTCACTCATCGCTGCCGTCCCCGTGGAGGGCAGCCAGTGCTGCTTCCACTGTGCTAAAGTACTGCTCCAGGGAGACTCTGGCCCGCAAATGTCACAGGCTCTAATCTCACCTCCAATCTCATCGACAGACATACTGTGTCTGTAGCTGGAGGCCTCTGTTCCACTCCTCAGATGTTTCTGAGCCCTCTCAATTATGCCAGGGCTCTGGGCCCCTTATTTTCCTGAGGCCGGTTATTTTTTCACTAAGTGAATTTCCCCTCTGAAGGAAACCAGCCATGCTGAAGGTCCTGCCCAGCCATGCTGAAGGTCCCGCCCTCTCTGATTGCCTTACCCAGCTGATCCAGAGCCCCTAAACCAGTCCTCCTCCTGCTGGTAACCCGTGGGCTGAATCTGGTCCTGACATATTCACGAGGAGTTAGTCCTTACAATGTTTAAAAACTTGTTTCCCAACATCTTAAAGCAGGAGTGTTTAAATAAGACTCCAGATTCCCAGATTTTCCAGGAAAAAAAAAATGAAAGAAGGTATTACAGCCTAGTGGCTGTCATTTCTACATGGCAACCTGCTAAGATGGCAGTAACTCTCATTTAAACAGTTCTCTACTTCCCCCTGGTTTTCTCCCCAAAGCTAAGGCTGAGTAAGACTTTATTTCCATGCTTGCCCTGTGGTTTTCTTATACCTGCACTCATTTGCAATAACTTCCTAAGTCATGGGTATTCGTGCTCATAACACCTGTGACCAGTGGGCTCCAGGCCAATCTTTACTTCCTTTCAATTCCAAAGTTAGGAAATCTTTCTATAGTTTGGATTCAAGATGATGTTTGTCATTTCCTTTTTTTCCTACCTCAGTACGCTGCAAGAAAAATAGCTGTGTAGCTGTTAGCAGTCAACACCAATTTAAATAATTCCATTGCCAATGAATGATGTGTGACATGCTTGCAAACTGATCCATTTGCTGTGCTACTAATTAATTCTGTGAAATTATACATTGCCAAGAGCTTTCTGGCCAACTTTGTAAAGAAAGTGGTGTAAGACAAAGTCAACTTTAGAAAGGTAATTTCAGGTGAGCTGGCCTAAATTAGCATATTAATAATGGACCACTGTCCCACAAGGGATTGATGCTTGTTTCTGCATCTTCAGGCTGAGCCCTTTACAAACTAGTTTTCAAAGCAATAAGGCGAGACGGCAGCAGGGCCCCTTACTTTCAATCTCCTTCTCTTTGGATTCCACGCACTTTGTCAATGAACTCTATGAAATGTTTCAATAGCCTTCAGCTCTCATTACAGTATTACCTGGGAACATCACATGGCTTACGTTTCCTTTAGCACATTTTTAATAATTTTGAACTTTCTAAAGACTTCAAATTCAAACTAAGATATTGACTTTGGGATATTTCTTCTTTTCAGATTTATTCCATTACAGTTCCTAAACCCTTGCATTCCTAAATCAGTTCAGTAACTTTTATTAACCCAAGCCAAAAATCTAACGGACTCCGATTTGGGGCTGTTTGGCTGGAAGTGATAGTTTTTTATTCTCATTCCGCATACCTGGTCCACACCCTCTAATCTGCAACTGAAAACTGTTTTCTCTAATGGCAAGAAAAGCTCAAAAGTAGCTGGATTTCTTATTTTCTTTGATTTCCAGCACTGCTTATTTGAAAAACATATCTTCAGAGTATTTTATCAGGACAAAAATCACTTCTCATAGAAATAAAAGAGGTTTTTTTTTTTAATGTTGTTTGCTTTAATTGAGATTAGCGGGACAACGCTCTCACAGGTGATAAACGTTTTAAAATTATTACCTGATTTCTGTCATTTGTTCTGACTTATTTGTTTTACTGCTAAATCAGACAAATGCTTCATTCTACATGCAGCTTGCCACATGCTAGCAATGTCTGGGTCTCAAAAATGTCTACTTTCCCCAAATGGATCTTGGATGAGAAGTCCTGTTTCTTGGACTGATTCTTATCAAGAATATATAGTCCGAGATGGCCAAAGTCCAACCCAGGTATGACCAGTTGTGCCACATGCAGTGGTCCCCAAAGCCTAGTTCCCATGCCTGTCCCCTACTGCTGGTGGGTGGCATTGATCACTTCATTTACTTAGAGTTTTTGAATATTTTGAATGAGCAGGTGAAGAACTGGAAACAGCTATCCATTCAATTATCCCTTAAATTTTAACCTTGACCTGTTCATTAACTTAGAGCCTATTATAGCATTTCTTGTCCTTTCATAAATCCATCAACAATTTCTTTCTCTTCACCCATCTTCTCCCTTACCTGACATGTTTTTTTTTTTTGCTTCTCTCGTTCTGTTACAGCTTTGCATAGGTGACATGTTTTACGAAACTTGCTTCACTCCTTTATCACTTGTTTTGTTTAGTAATTTAAATCTTATTCTCCTTGTTCTTAATAAAAAATATTGATGATTACAATATTTTATGCTTCTCCAAAAAGTAAATCGTGAAGAAATGATTTACTATTCTCTGATACTCAATTCATTCTTTTTTTCACACACCCAGGAACAAAAAGGGGGTGCTCACACTAGGACAAGAGGAACAACCTCACTGGAAATAGATTCACCTACTTTCCATTCATGTCTTTGATGACTTCTGGGGTGTCTACTTTGCAAAGAGTAAAATTGGGATGCTACCTTTGCCAGGCAGCAAACATTGGGCAATGAACAGAGGGAATGTCAAAGAAAATTCTAGAAGTCAAGCCGCTGACACCAGAACATGCAAAGATTTTTAAAGGAGAACAACAGTTATCATGTTAGTAGGTAAACATGTACACCAAAATAAAACATATCCTTCTCAAGTGTCATCAAGTGACAGACAAGAGGCAGGGAAGGAGTGTGACTTTGTAAGATGCCTGCCTAGAGAACCCGTTTCCACCCTGCAAACTGTGCTTGGGCACCCCTCTCTCGCCGAAGTCTGCCTATACTCTGCCTTCATATAGTTCCGTATATACCTTAATGAGTAATGACTGAATAATGATTTTTGGTTTTGATTTTTCTTCTTGTCTCTGGGGACTCTTCAGAGGTGGAGACAAGGTCTTACCCATTTCCAATTTTTAGTACCCAGCACAGGGTCTGGAACAATCATTTGGATTGGACCAAATGTGCCCATAAGATGCCAGCAGTGACTTTAAGAGAGAGGTCGCACCACTGTCTGACCCCTGACAGAGAAAACCACTGGTATACAAGAGTACCTCCGCCTGGCCCTTTGTTCCTGGCAGACAATCCCAAGGTTCAGAAGGACAATACCAGAACTCCGCAAGCAACCCCCTCCTTTGAGTTCCATGAAACCACACAAGGAAGGTGCTAATGCAGCAAACTCACTGAGCTGGTAACTGCCTCTAAGCAGGAGTCAGGGTGCCACACTGGGATTACTGAGCTTGCTTTCAGGATGTCCTAGAGGCTGAGTCGGAGCCACAGAATGAAAGCAGCAACTTGTGTTAAACAGACAGAATCAGAAGGTTTCACTTGGGATCTTTCATGCAAATCAAACCTCAAAAGGTTTTGATTGTCTAAATTCCGTGTGAATCCCTAGCTTATTGCCTTTAGAAGATGAAAGAGAGATAACTCAGTTTTAACAGTAGACATGACTTTTAATCAACAGCTGAAGGTCAGACAACCTCCAAATGCTTAAGTTCACCAAAAGGGTACACCAAATGGGATGATTTAAAACTTTAAAAAAAAGAAAGGCGGTGGATCAATTTCCCCAGACAACTCACATCCAAGAAAACCCAGGAAGAGCATCCTCACCGGTAATGAACCCCACATCACCTTGTCTCTTTCAACAACAGCAGCAGTAGCAGCAACTTACATTTATTAAATACTTGGTACGTTTTAAACACTGTATTATCATCAACATTGCTATCTTTTCAACCCCTCCAATTACTCTGTGGGACAGGTACCTTACTACCCCCATTACACAGAGAGGAAACTGAGGCTGACAGCTGCTGCCTCCAGTGAGCTCCCCTCTGGCTAAACTCCAAATCCAAATATAATAGAAGCAGTGTAGACCACCTAGGAAGGGACTAGGACAAAGCCTGGGTTCCAGTCCCAGCCATGGTACTTATTAGCCGGGTGACCTTGGACCAATTACTCAGCCTTTTCTGGGCCTCAGTTTCCTCATCTGTGAATGGGGGCATTGCTGCACTAGACAGGACTATTTGCGGCTCTTGGCCGGCTCTCACTGCCATGTACCTCCAGGAGAGTTGGAAGAGTATACAGCCTGACCCCAGTGACTTTGGACTTAGCCATGCAATTTGCTTTGATGAATGAAATGCAACCAGGTATGACATGAGCAAAGGCTTTGAATGTGCTCATGTAGCTTAGTTTGGCCTCTTGGGCTTCTGCCATCCATTATGACAGGGTTTCTCAACCTCAGCTTTATTGACATTTGGGGCCAGATAATTCTTTACTGTGAGGGACTGTCCTGAGCATTGTGGGACGTGTAGCAGCATCCCTGGCCTACACCCGTTAGATGCCAGTAACAACCCCCTCCTCCCAGTTGTGACAATCAGAAACATCTCCCGGCATTGCCAAATGATCCTTGAAAACCACACTCAACCCTGATCGAGATTCACTCTGCTATGTTCTTAGAGCTGGGTGGTCACTTGCTCAAGAAGAAAGAAGCACATGGGACTTACCGGAATCTAAACCAACCTGGAATACAGCCCAGCACAGATGAACCTCAGCTGACCAGTAGGTATGGGGACAAGAAACATGAATATGTATTGCTGTAAACCACTGCCATTTTGTTTTGCAGTAAAAACCCCAACAGTCTTGCCCTGAGAACAAAATCAAATATATGGCAGAATTCCAGGCAGAGGGCATGCGCTGCTGGTATTTTTAATATTATTAGACTCTGTTCAGAGTGCCAAATGTAAAGAGTTAGCCTGTGAAGCATCTCACCTCTCTCCTGCAGAGTTGTCCCCCTAAAGCCTTTTCAGCAGCCTTAACTACTCTGCTCCAGGGACCACATTCCCTAGTTCATCTCTGATTGCATCCAACTACCCTCCACCTGCCTCACTCCCCGCTTGGAGCTGGTATTCACAGCCATGCTGATTCCCTCCAACTCAAGGGAGTAGCCTTGCCTGTCTTTGACGTTGTTCCCTTTTTCTCCCAGTTTATGACGAATTGAAAATCCAGAGCCTTGACACATATGAAATAGTTTACACTAGATCCCCATTGAACTTGGTCGGCGTGCCAATTACTGTGGTATTTATTCAGTATTTGTATGTACGTTTTAGTATACGACTTCAAAATATTAACCTCTCAAGGGCAAAGACCATTTTCTGTCTGTTTTTCTATGTTAAACCAGAACCTACCACAATTCTGGCATGGAATCTTGGATGACTGGATGGATAAATGAGTAAATGAGCTGAAAGTACATACACCCAGCATAACAAGAACACTAATAATGTAGATATAAATTGATGGTCACCTAAGAACCTTGTTTGAATCCACAAGATTCAAATGGTTTACCCAGAGTAAACATCACTAGGTAATATGAAAAGAAACACTCAGAGCTCCATGATAAAGAGAATACTTTGAGGAAAGGATCAAAGTTTTCCTAAAGCTTAGGTTGTTTCTTTCTTTTTTTTAAATCCAGAGTTTGTAATATATTCAATATATTGTTTCCCTCAATAGAAAATCTTTCACAAGGCATAAATGGTCAAGTACATGTCTATAGGTCCTATGTAGTATTATCAAGCCAGACAACACCTATCACTACTTAGTCAGAGACAGGAAACAGGTGATGTCAAAGAAACAATTAGCACACATACAGTGGTGTTGGAGGTGAGCTTTAAATATGCATAGCTTTGGCTCCAAGGTTCTGTGCTATTGTTTTCGATTTATTTCTTTGCCCCCTGCACAAGCTTGCTAAGACATCAGTCACCTTCAGATAAATCAATTCCACCTGTATGTAGTTCTCAGTGCTATGGACCTCACTTTGCTAAAGGACCTAAGGGTGTGCTTTGGATTCAGTAGAAGTGCTGAATCTCAGGCTTCCACGATGGTCACAATTATAAGAAGCATCATACATGGAAAGGCTCCCTTTGTGGTGGACATGCTTCTGCATTCTGGAACTCTGATACTCCTCACCATTGCTCTGTAACATCAGCAGGAGGGCCCATTTTGTGGTGAGGGTAAGTGCCTTGCCCGAGGACACATAGGGTGGACCGTGGATTCAAGCTCCAACGCCCTAAGATAGACCACGCTGCCCAGAGCAGAGACTGAAGATGAGAAGGAAAATGCCCAAGAACCCACAGGCACCATCAACTAGCTGTGCACGAACCCCATTTCAGGTACAGGGCCCCAAAGCTCTGAGAGTGAGGTAGTGTCTTATGCAACATTTAGGACATAAAATCAACATGCGAAGTGAAGACTACAGCAAAACTTCCTTCTGAAACCAGTAAATTCATGCAGAAAGTACAGTGCAGAAGCATCTCTCAGTTTTTTCTCTATTGTCGGAACAGATGGCTGACCTTCCGCAGAGTCCCAGATGAAGTTGTGGGCTTATCTCCATAGGTTGCAGATGAACAAAACGAACCATATCTCAGGCGCTGGACTCACACACAGCTTTGAGATACTCTCACTCTGAGACTGCAGCAGTGGTTCAGGCTGCTCCTCCCCTGACTAAGGGCAGGGGTCTACTGAGCAGAAAGGGAAGGAAACACTCACACGACTGACATGGTTCTCTCTCTCTCCATGTTTCCAAGCACAATATTTGTCTCTGCATAAACTCTGTGTGTATATGATGTAACTACCCCCTAGCGATCTGGGGCTTGGATTTTATGCCTGTAATGAAGGGTAGAAGGTGTCCCTTGGGTGTATATTGTTAGAAAGGGCTATGTAAAGGTGAAGGGCAGCCATGTGATTTGAGCAAATGGAAATGGCTTCAATAACTTGCACAGATGAACACACTGACATGCAATCTCGGGGGATGTACTAGCCAGGATGGGGCATACTGACCACATTTCACAAACCAGCCAGGCTCCCCAAACCCAAGAGTGGCCTCTGTCCCTGAAAACAGCTGACCTAACTTTACATGTCACCCCAGCTATCCTAGTTCAGAAAATTACTTCTCTTATTAATCATCAGTCTCATTTTTAATGCTAAATCATTTTGATATTTCTCCTGTACATTTCTCTAATCAGCTATTATCCATTAAGACACATTGAGAAGAAGAAAAATATTCAGATTTTTGTGACTCATTACGCCAGTTGGGAAGATAATTGGTTAAAAAAGAAGAAGATGGAAAACATTATAGATTGTCAGTTTCCCAAAGTGTGGTGGTGGGGCAAACAAAAGTTTATTAAAAATAAATAATACTAGACACAACACGCATAGCTCATTACACTTAGGCATGTTTTTCATTAGGGCAATGCCAGACAACAGCTCTTCAAATGAGATCTGACAGCAGGTAAGTTACACTGTGTAAGGGGTTAAGTTGATCTACAGAACAACAATGTCTTGATCATAAATAGGATTTGTGTGCTGGAAAATACATTCCATCATTAATGCAACAGACGAATGAACTGAAACACATCACATTGCACCACAGTTTTAAGTAGCTTACCTTAGCAATGTAATATGGGTAGTAAGTCATGCATAAAACCCTGTAAAAGCTCATTAAGTCAGGATCAGTTTATTCAAAACAGCACATATTTCAAATAACTCTTCTTCCTTAGCCAATTCCAGACTCTACTGTTTAACATCAACTAAATAATGGAAAATAAGGCAATTATAATTCATTATAAGTTGTGTCCCTCTAAAACTCTCGCTTTCTAAATTGGTAATGCCAGGGACTTCAAATCTTTTACGTTGGTGAAAATCCTTGAGAGTCATCTACTGGCACAGCCCCCCCAATACTCTATGCCAATACTTCTTCTGAAAATCTCCCATGGCCTGAGGCTCTTCAACTTTGGGCTGAGAACTTCTGAAAATGACAGTCTCATCTTTTGTGAGGGGTTTCATTGCTTTATGGGGTTATGAGTATGGAACAAAATTACCGAAAAGGCAGTTGCCGGCCGTAGGTTAGTGGCAATGCTCATATGAAGGATGGCTATGATACACTGGGCAGTGTATAGAGAAGGTTGCATATATCAAGGTGGTTATCAATATCTACATTTGCAGCATCCACAATTTCAAAGATAATTGCGCTTAAAGATTTCAACTCAAAGATTTCAAGTCACCAACACATCTGTCAAAATATCAATAGCTGTGAAATCTGCCAGTCCTTCATAATTCAAAGACTCCCCTCTAGGGCTTCCCTGGTGGCACAGTGGTTGAGAATCCGCCTGCCAATGCACTGCCTGCCAATGCAGGGGACACAGGTTTGAGCCCTGGTCCTGGAAGATCCCACATGCCACGGAGCAACTAAGCCCATGCGCCACAACTACTGAGCCTGCACTCTAGAGCACGAGAGCCACAACTACTGAAGCTCGCGTGCCTAGAGCCCGTGCTCCACAAGAGAAATCACCACAGTGAGAAGCCCGCGCACCGCAACGAAGAGTAGCCCCTGCACGCCGCAACTAGAGAAAGCCCGCGCCCAGCAACAAAGACCCAATGCAGCCAAAAATTTAAAAATTTATTAAAAAAAAAAGAAATACAGACTCCCCTCTAAAAAAACGACTGTTATTTATTCAATGTTCTCAACTATACAAAAGTAAATGGCCCAGGAGAGATATTTACAAGTGTTTAAAACAGAGTGCAAACCTGTGAACATGCTCCTGGGTTTCACTTGCTATTTGCGACCCTAATGTCAATTCTTCCTACTTTAGACCCAGACGAGCTGAGTAACGACTTCCCACGCACTTCGAGAAGCTGCATCTCATGTGATCCCCCAGTAACTCCCTGAGAGATGGGTTGGGGTAATTGCACTTCACAGCAGGCTCTGGCATGATGCACTCTAAAACCAAGGTATCACAGCAAGAGGTGCCAGGCTGGGACCTAAGTACAGATTTTCTGAGTTGAACTCCTGGCTTTTGTCACACCCACAAGCTGCTACCTTTACTACTGCCAAGCTGTGCATGCAGATTTGCAGCTTAGGTTCAGAAGTAACAGATAAGCAATTAAGCTTGTTTGGTTTTATTTTGTTTCATGATATGATATGGGAGATATCTGGAAGTTTGACTTTCTTGTATCCCTGACCCCCTTCTATAAGTAACAGCGCACTGCTTATCCTTGGGCTGTTAACTGATCCCCCACCCCCACCGCCCCGTGGTTCTGGTGGGACTATTAATCACAATGTTATTTTGTCCAGACTTGCCCAACAGAGGCAGGCTCGTGACCCAACCTAAGCCAATCAGAGGCTCTCTCCCAGAAACGGGAACCATGATGCAAAGGACGCTTAGATGGAAGGTGGGTGGAAAGGAGTTATTCCACTGGTTCTGCCTAAAAAAAGAGTCTTCAATAGTTTCTGGCTGGAATTCCCAGAAGTGAGCCTTTTCCTGTCCTTTCTGAGACCCAGCTGTCAGACTTTAAATGTGTAGTAGAATACAGCCAGCATTCATCCAATGATTCTATGACTGCTTAAGTTGGCCAACGCTTGTCTGTCCTTCAATCACAGAACCTTGAGCAGCTCATGAGAGAACATTACTTGGAACTGGTCCACATCTGCATGCGTGCAAGCTTGGCCAGCTCCTCTGCAACTGCCTGCAGGGGGCAGCCCAGGGAGAGAAGTGGATTGTTCAACCAAGGGCAGAAAACACAAAAAGGACCTTGGAGCAGGAATGTGTCAGTCAGCCAATAGAAAACAAAATGCGGGGGCATACTACTTCCTAAGATTCTTCCTTCATTAGGAAGGGGTTATATTTGTCCCAGCTGAGGAAGTTAGCTATGAAGAAATGACCCTTCAGGGCATCACAGAGAATACAGGTCTTAGAATCAAACTGGATTGGGTTCAACCCCCATGCAAGTCCTTATGGTGTGGCCTCTCACAACTCACGTCGCCCCACTGAGACTCAGTTTCTGACTCTGTAAAATGGGGATCCTAGGAAAAAAACTGTTTGTGTATGCATGTGAAAATACGTGTGTATATACATTATACAAACACAGACGCAGTGCATATGGCTTTGGAAACTCCCTGACTATGGGGAGACACAGGGAGATAGTCTAGGGGAAGGAACAGGATCTGATACAAACCATTTGCTTCACGTACATATGGGTGTCTGGGCTCTGGTGTACACATAAATATAACAACTTTTACTAAAAAAAAAAATTTAACAAATCTCCTTGCTGCAAAGCAGCCTCATTTCATACACGGGGAGCACACGTCCTGACAAGAGAGTGGACTTGCTCCAGGTCTCAGAGAGGTCATGGAGGGATGGGGACAGGCCACCAAGACTTCAGATGAATTTTCAGCTCTGATTCATATGGCAAATAGGAACTTGAGATGCAGTCAAGGATCTAACTGGCACAAGCGGGACATCGCAGTCACAACAGGGTTCTGACAAAGGCAACTGAGATGTCAGAGGAGGCAAGAGAGAAGGGAGCTCCCCGTAGGAAGCGTTTACAAAGGGAGGAAGAAAGTGGGCCTGGCCAAGCTGCGTCTGCCCTGGCAAAGGACAGCCTTTCTGTCAGAGTGCCTTGTGTGTGTTTTGGGGCCTCTCTGGAACCACCTGTACTGTGACTTGGGCTGAAAATAGCCACGGAATCAAGACTGCCGTAGCTCCTTCAGTCTCCAAACTAGGTCCAAGTGGGGTTGTTTCCCTGGTACTTTTACAGCCTTGAAGCAAATGTATTGCAGGGAAAAAGCCTCAGCTTCAGTTCAGTTCCCTCCTACGGGAGTGTCAGCTCCATGAGGGCAGGGGCAACTGTGCCTGTCCATGGCCAAGGACACTGCCCAGCCCAGAGCACATGCACAAGGATTAATTTTGAAGGACTGAGGGAAAGAGGTAGAAATGATGGGAAAAGGAGTCCAGTGAGGAAAGAACAGAGAGGTGAGAGCTGGCTGGGTGCCTGAAGGAGAAGAGCTTTGGCGGAGGAACGGGGAATGGACCTGGCTAAGGACTGTAGACCCATCTTCCTTCCAATTTGAACCTTTGTATGACCGCCCTCTCCACCTCCCTGTACATATGTGTGTGTGCAGAAGTATACAGACATCCGTTACAGACACTCACATATGTGCACACATGTATATTCACACACACAGTTTTAAAATCTTCAGAACTTCCACGATTCATTTCCTGTTTCTCAACTAACAACTGCAGAAACTAATTTACCTTATCAAAAACGCAATTACTCAGTATCTTAGACTGTTATTTATCTGACAGCCTTCTAATTTTCTCACTTTTACCTAATTTGACAGGGAATATTATTGACATAACTAGTCTTTCAAAATGACTTTCACAAGGTTAGTTCACTTGCTAATTGACCCTCCATGAGGGCAATTTATGAAGCATATTAATTTCATCTGTCACTTCCAACACGCAGTAAATGTGGAAAATGGTCTATCTTTCATAAGGGGACGTTATAAAAGAAGTATGTCGGAATTCTTAATTAACATATGCATATTATTTCAACCATTTATATTGTGTAGAACTTTTTTTTTTTTTTTGCGGTATGCGGGCCTCTCACTGCTGTGGCCTCTCCCACTGCGGAGCACAGGCTCTGGACGCACAGGCCCAGTGGCCTCGGCCCACGGGCCCAGCCGTTCCACAGCATGTGGGATCTTCCCGGACCGGGGCACGAACCCACGTCCCCTGCATCGGCAGGCGGACTCTCAACCACTGCGCCACCAGGGAAGCCCTGTGTAGAACTTTTATACCTACTCATCTGAAGCTCTGTCTCCCTTTTATAAATGTTTTTCTATTCCTTTATGATGAAGGAGAGACACCTTCGCTGAGAATTATCCCTTCAGGGATAAATCACCACCTCAGAAATGAAGCAGCCATTTCTCTGGAAGAATTTCTGGAGCCCACAAAGATAAAGTTTAAAAAAAAAAATCCCATGGAAGTCCTATGGAGAGATAAGACTTCCCCTTCCAGAAGGCTGAAGCCAATGCACTCATGAGTTATTTCATACGCTTCGTATAGGTTCTCTATGGGACAGAATCAGACACACCACTTGCCCACTTTAAGAAAGGAAGGTGGGGCTTCCCTGGTGGCGCAGTGGTTGAGAGTCTGCCTGCCGATGCAGGGGACATGGGTTCGTGCCCTGGTCCGGGAAGATCCCACATGCCGCGGAGCAGCTAGGCCCGTGAGCCATGGCCGCTCAGCCTGCGCGTCCAGAGCCTGTGCTCCGCAACGGGAGAGGCCACAACAGTGAGAGGCCCGCGTACCGCAAAAACAAAAAACAAAACAAAAAAAAAAAAAAAAGAAAAGAAAAGAAGGTGGTGCCTTTAAAGGCTGAATCATACCTCAAAGGACATCTGCTGAAGACAGAGACCTCACCCCTTGGATCTTACTTTGACACAGATTTTCTCTGAACTTCCTAGTACCCCCAATTCAATCTCAACCTTAATTATGGTAAAATCACTCTGGAGCCTAGCAGTAGGAAAGTGCTTGGTATAAAGCTGTAAACAAAACAGATACAAGCTTGATGCTTACAAGGCTCACATTCATGCAGAAGAAACTGCAAAGTCAACAGAAAACAGAAGAGAATTACAATATGGAGGGATAAGCACCTAAACCAAGTGAGGGGCGGTTCTGGGGACTGAGGCATAGTGAGGTGACAGGAGGAACAGATTCAGGGACAGAGGAGGGGTTTTTCTTGGCAGCCAACCCAGCATGACTTGCTCTGGTTCCCTCGTTCCCTCCCTTGCCCTGGATTCCCTTGGAGCCTTCCCAAATTCCTACTGCAGCTTACGGATTTTATTCTTGAGGTTCCAACAGCTGAGTAAGCACCACTTCTAGCTTCAGCTCTAGCAAAGATGCGCAGGCTGGCTTCCACATAGGCGCGTGTTTCTAGAGTCTCAGTTCTTCCCCCTGGTTTCTACCCAGCTCTAAACTTCCCACACTCCAAGGGGAATCTCCTATAAGCAAGGGCTCCATTTCTTCATCCAGCCAGAGCCCTAGCTAAAATGTTGGCTCAAGAAGGGTTTTTTTTCATGGACTGCCATCTTAAATCATCCAGGTTCACCATTAGCATTTTCTTAAAGCCTTTTAAAGTAACAGTGTCTTTTGCCTTTGTGAGCTTAAGTGTCTTTTTCCTGCCATTTGCCTCATACTGAAAAACTCCTAGTCCCTTTATGAAGAGATCAAATGTAATTTTCAAGTTTGAAGGTCTTTTTATAGGAGATAAGACCAGAATCCTCTGTTGGGGCTTGAAAGCTTACCAAAAAAAAAAAAAAAAAAAAAAGCTGGGACTTATTAAAGCTGAGTTTAGCCTCATTGTTTATGTTTTCTCTGACCAAACAGAGAATTTTTACTTTCCGTCAAGCATCCTGTTAAATCCACTCAAAGGTCATTCCTGGTTTTGAGCTAAGCACAAAATATAAGTGTTTGGGAAGAGAAAGGCTAATCTTTAATTTGACAGTAATGGTATTATAAGAGTCGGCATTTTCTTTGTTAAAGTAGCAAAAAATATATATTGAATAGTAATAAAATATTAAAAGTATGTTTCTCCCTGATTTTCCATAAACTACTTAATAAAAGCATATTTTAGAACACTTACAATGAGAACCATTTGACTTATGATTGAGATAATCCATGCCAACAGAACCACTTTTTAAAAGACGCAAATTATGAAGGTGGCACTCTGCAAAGTCCTCATCAATCACGAAAAATACATATTTTGAATAAGTATTGAAATGTATAATCTACACCTCATGGATCTCAGCATGGAAGCCCTGCCATAACCAGCTGAAGTGCAGCACATGTATTATCGGAAAATAATTACTCCTCACTCAGATGTTAACACACGATAATAGTGCTAAAATGCTGTTCTGAGCGATAACGTTTCTGGGAAGAAGAAAATTTCTTCTTCATTTAATCTCATAGCCAAAAAAAAAGAAAAGGGAAAAAAAAAGAAGGCAGGTAGGGTTGCATGTGTATGTGTGTGTGTGTGTGCGCGTGTGTGCGTGTGGTGCAGTATATTTCCTTTCTCTTCAAAGTTAACAAAAATACCTTTTACAATCCTCCTCCACTTCTATTAATAAAGTGACTGAATTATGCCCCTGCACCTTTCCAGACACTGAAGTGACATTCCTGTTGCTTTAAGATTTGATCAGTGAAGAAAATGTGATAATAGGTTTGAACTGACCTTTCCTCTCCCAGGGGAAGGGCTAAAAAAATAAAATAATTGAAAGGGAAAAAAAATCATGCTGAAGATAAAACACACATGTGCTTACAATGGAAGTCGACTTGACCCACACAATCATCCAAAGAGGAGTGGGGGAGGGGCTGGCAGTTTTCGCTCCCTGGACACAATAGGCTACAGCAGAAATGACTGAAAATCCCTTTACCACAACTGCTCTCTGAAGGTTGGTAGCATGGCCCAACTGTGGTTTGTATCTGGAGCTAAACTTCGGAGAGTTTATTCATGCTGAAAAAAGTTTAATTTGTTCCAGTATTCTCATTTCTGCATTACTACCTAGGGGCTCAGAAAACAAACACAATATTTTGCTTTACTTCTTTTCACAGTTTTATAGATAGGTTAGAAATAGGGCTACTCCTTCTTATGGAACACTTCCAAAAGGCTAGGCACTTTCTTCTATATTCTAGAACCACTGTTCTCAACTGGAGGTAATCCACTGCCCCACCAAGGGCTTTTGGCAGTATCTGGAGATGCTCTTGGTTGTTGCACCTGGGGCTGGTGGATGCTACTGGCATCTGGTAGGTATACACCTTACGACGCACAGGGCAGCCCTCACGAGGAAGAATTATGCGGCTCCAAGTGTCAGTAGTGCCAAGGGTGAGGGTGAGAAACCCTGTTCCAGAAGTATTACTGTAGTGCTCATATCAAAAATGCAGGTTAGGCATTTTTATTATTCCTACGTTTCAGATTAGGACAAAGGGCCTAAGAGGTCCTGTAATATATGGAGTCGCTGTTACGTGCTTGCACCTCTACTAACTGCTTTACTGTATGCCATAACCTCATCAATACCAAAATTAAGCAGTATTAACTCCATTTTACAGATGAAAGAAAATGGAACATTAATTGTCTAGGGTCACATAGCTATTCACTGGCAGAACTAAAATACAAACTCTCTTCTGCCTGGTACCAAATCACATGCCTTTTCTCCTATACTCACTGAGTCAAGGTCATGGCTGCTAAAGGGCAGAACTAGGATTCAAGCTTAGAAGGGATAATTCCAGCTTCCAGACTTTTTCCACGACATTTTGTTGCCACAAAAGGAAAGACAAAATCCTTCCAAAGCACAATATTCTGGGATTAGAATGAAAACTTCAAGACATCAAAACTCCTCAGTACACATTTAGATTAAAAGGTCCTTCCAGAGAAGAGAGATTGGGCAGAAGTGCCCAGGCAGGAGGCTCTCTGCGGTCAACAGTCCCCTCATACACTCAGCTGGATGCCTAGAAACAGATGTGGGTAATTATGTCAAGGGATCAACTCACTCCTTGCTTCTATGTGAACCATGCTTACATAGTGGGAAGTCATCAAAAGCAGGACAGTCCTCTGACTACAAATGAGTCAGCTCTGGTTTTACAAACTGACCTCACATGGGAGCATTCTATTTTAGAAGACAAAAGCTTGCAGGTCTGTGGGAATGCGTAGCTCATTCCACTTACACACACTGGAAGCTTAAAGAAAAGGCTCCTTTGCAAAATATGCAAAATGGGGAAGTTCTGTCTTGAACACTTTAAGAGTTGATGAACTACACACACACACACACACACACACACACACACACTCACTCACTCACTCATACACAGAAGAGGGAGAAGTTGCTACTGAAGCCTAACTCACCTTATTAGCAGCTTTACCAAGGTGCTTAAATCACACGAATTTAATTACTAGCCTATTAACCCACAAGATATCTGCTCCACGCCTTGCTTATAAATATCACATCCACTTTCTCACTTATACAACACAAGTATTTTCACTGTTCCTCATTTTGGTCAATCATGTATGCAAAAGGGCATTTATAAGAGCTTTTCATTCATCCAGCTGGCCAATATCCCATAGGTATTGAGAGCTAGTATCTATCATTTCACATGCACGCTATATTATTATGTCTGATCTAAGTAGCCATCTCTTAGATTCGGATTTTCCCAAATGCATAATCACTTTTATCTAGACCTCTAGGGAATCACCCCAGGAAAAACTGGAATCACCACCTTGAGCTCCCCTCTTTCCCCTCAACTCACCCTCTTAACAAGTTACCTGGTCCCATTCAGACTCCTTGTAGAATTATCAACAAAATTTCACTCTCCAGGACTCTGATCTTGCCCTACCCTTCAATCCATTTCATGGGTTGTTCCAGACTGAACTCACACATCCAATCTCATGTGCTCCCCTGCTTCAAATCTTTCAGTGGGCTGCCAGCTCCTTCAAGATAAAACCCACGTTTCTTAGTGTGGCTTCATAATCCTTCATAATCCATCCCTCATCTTCCCCTCCAGACTAATCTATCACTCATCTGGTCCCTACACCACTTCTCCAGTCCAGTCAAATAAGAGTACTTGGAATTCCCAGGACAATTGTGATCTTCTGTGCCAACGGGTGTGCACACGCTGAGGTGGTTCCCTCTCAATGTCTAACAGTTACAGACCAGAAAAGCTCCTATTCATCCTATAAGACACGCCGGGTCTAAAGTCCTCGGGGAAAACCTTACCCGGTAATTGTGGAGGCTGACCCCTCAATCCCACCCAAGATGCCCATCTAAGCTGCCATGGGAATCCCGGGTCCTTGTATCCCCTCTTCCTCTCTCTGATGTCATCGTGTCTGGGACTGCTGGAGCCACCTTGATACCAGCCAAGAGCTCGTGGTAGACTGGGAATGACAGTGGCCACCAAAAATGGGAAGAACTGAGACACTGATGGAATTTTTGAGCCACTGTAGTTCTGTAGTTACTGTACCTAGGAGTTTGCCCTTCTTCTGACCTCCCAGTTTGACGAAAGTTTTCCTCACTTAGGTTTATATCAGTTTGAGTTAGAGATTTGTTACTTGAAGCTAAAAGCATCTTCACTTCATTGCCTTCTCTGACATTCCTGTTCTTACCTCTACTTGGCTTGGTGCCCCTCCTCCGTCTTGCCATACTTTTGCCTCTCAGGGCATTTATTTTGAAATTCTCCTTTGACCTGTCGGATTCCACTTATTAGGCTATGAATCCCCTAACATCAGGGACCGTGATCTTATTTGTCTCTCCTCTCCCCGTTCCTGGTAAATAGCAGATATTTATAACATTTTGCAAAATTGATTTTGCTGAATAGCTATCAGTTAAAGGACTGAGTTGGGAGAAAATTTAAGTTGTGTCTTCCCTTATACTTACTCATTTTTGGGTATATAAGAAGCCCTGATTGTACAGTGTGAAAAATACCTTTTTGACTTAAATTCTGGGTCTGGGAAGCTTAATTAAAACCTGGCTTTCAAAATGATAACTTAAAATTAATTTGAGATGTGAAATTTTAATTTAATCCATGAAAACGTGACTGATGTTGTTCTAATCCTATTCTAAAAATCACTTTATTGAGGTACAATTGAAATTAAAAAATTGTACATGTTTAATGTGTACAACTGGATGAGTTTAGAGATAAGTATATACCTTATCTATGCCATGAACATCACCACCATCTATGCCATGAACATATCCATCACCTCTGAAATAATATCCATAATATATAAAGAGGGTGGCAGCTATGTTTTCTTTAACAAACTATCTTAGTACCGTGTACATTTCCTTCCTTCCTTCCTAGAAGGTCCTAAAAACATCACACACCCAGTCAAGTGGACAAATTTTAAGAATGCAGTGGATGACTTTTTGTATGTAAACACTGCACAAACCACGATCTTTCCATCCACTGCAGAATTTTAAAGTTTGAAACCTTATTTTTGGGGAGATTATTTGATTCATGTTTCACTCTGACAAGAACTAGGTCTGGGAAGGAAAAAGCCACGGTGGTTTTGTCCAGCATTACACCCCACGTGCTGCCTGGTCTGGTGCTGAGCATGTAATACTTGTGCGTATGTGTTTGTTGAACCAACAAATGAACTGGGAGCAAGATGCAGCCAACTCAGCTGGTAACTTGCCAGGGCCCAGTTCATCCATCTCTAAATTTGAGATAACATCTTCCACTCCTACTTCCCAGGTTTGAGAAAATAAAACGAAAATATTGGCACAGACGTGTATGCAGCAAGCTGCAAAAACCCATAAAAATAACACTGTGTGCACACTTAGGAAATGTAAATATGTCGACCTATTTCTTCATATCCCTAAACCCAAAAGTGAATCTAAATGTGAAGCTCCATGAATTCCCAGTACTTCAGACAGCAGAGTGTTTTCTAAGTCAAGCTTTTTCATTAAACAGTTTTGGTTTCATCACTAACTGTAAGTTCTATGAGAGCAGCACTGATTTCAAAGATGGTCTTTAATGATCTCTGCTTCTTGGTATTTACACCACTGGGTAATCTCCTCCCCTTAACTGCCTCTAAAGAACAGAATATGGCAAATTGATGGGATGTCACTTCCGTGATCAGGTTACAAAGACTGGGGCTGCCGTCTCACTGGCACTCTGTTTACTTATTGGCTGGCACACTTTGATGAAGCTATCTGCCATGTAGGAGAGGCCCACATGGCAAGGAACAGAGAGTGACGTCCAGCCAACACACAGCAAGGACCTGAGCTC
The DNA here is from genome assembly GCF_963455315.2 of Globicephala melas. Taxonomy (NCBI): domain Eukaryota; kingdom Metazoa; phylum Chordata; class Mammalia; order Artiodactyla; family Delphinidae; genus Globicephala; species Globicephala melas. Next base: position 57,452,247 of record NC_083332.1, on the reverse strand, counting down.
CACAATCTGACAGCCCACGTGGAACTTGGTTCTTCTAAAAAACCACGTAGCTCTGAAGTGGACCCTTCTTCACTTGAGCCTGGAGGTGGCTGACACCTTGCTTGCAGCCTGTGAGAGACCCTGAAGCAGAGTTTAGCCATGCCCAGGCATCTGACCTGAAGAATCTGTAAGTTAATAACTGTGTGTTGTTTTAAGCTACTAAGTGTTGGGATAATTTGTTACACAGCAATAGCTACCTAATAAAACTTCCATGGATTGCCAGGACTTCAGATTACAGTAATAGGGACTGGCATATTCTAAGTTAGCCTTTTTGGTTAGTGACTCTGGTTTTATCATTAGTCTGTAACCTTAATGAGAGCAGGATCATAGACATTTTAATCACTAAATAAAGTGAGGATCTCACAAAGTGCTGACACATAGGGTGCACTTGATAAACGTTTGTGCAATGAATGATGAATAATTAAGTGAAGCAAGATATTCTCTGGTGAAGCTGAATGACATGCCAGGGCAAAGCAGGTGAGTGATGGGGACCTGGGGTGAAAATGGGGGATCCTCCTACAAAAAATGAAAATAGCGAGAGTTTAGGCACAGCAACCAGGGAAGTCTATGTCTTCTGGGCTATGACATGAGCTGGGCAGTTCCATCTTGATGTACCTTCCCTTACAATGTTCTGTAATTTCATCTTGTTTTTCCCCACAGCCTAAAATGGAAACTTAAAGAACTCAAACATCAAAAATAAGGAAATAATAAAATAAAGAGGAACATCTACACTGTGGTATACTCTGCAGTCATTAAAAAATGAGGATATACATGACTTAGAAAGATATCACCTCCATTCAGACTGGATATAACAGGTTGCAAAACAGTGATTCCATTTTGGTAAAAGTTTATGTGTACTCACATACTAAAAAGTCTGGAAGGAGATATACTGAGAGTGTTTATCTTTTTCTGGTGAGACTATGGGTAATTTTTACTCTTTTTATGCTTTTTAGGATTTTCTAATTTTTTTAAACTACAAACATGAATTACTTTTATACTCAGAAACAGTAAAGGTTATATAAATTTACTGCTAAATACATAAAACAAAGAAGATGCCCTAAAGATAACACTTTCCTGTTAATACTACTATTGGAAAAGACATCACATTGTATGGAGTGAAAATCCCCTTGGCTCTTCTTACTTAAGGATCCTGGAGCTGGGACATTCTCATGCAATAGTCAGTGAGGCTGGTGTGTTGGGGGGTTTCATGCTGGGGTCATCTGGGCCCCTGAACCTTAGGTCCTTCTGGTTCAAAGGTTAAGCAAGAGAGATCAGTGCCCCTGATGTTTTAAAAGGATTTCAAAGGAGATCCACCAGGGTTTCCCTGGTGGCGCAGTGGTTGGGAGTCCACCTGTCGATGCAGGGGACACAGGTTCGTGCCCCGGTCCGGGAAGATCCCACATGCCGTGGAGCGGCTGGGCCCGTGAGCCATGGCCGCTGAGCCTGCGCGTCCGGAGCCTGTGCTCCGCAACGGCAGAGGCCACAACAGTGAGAGGCCCACGTACCGCAAAAAAAAAAACAAAACAAAAAAAGGAGATCCACCAGCTCATATTAGCCGCTTCCATAACAGATCCTTACTTCCTGGGGTTTTCAAGTCCTCGAAAAGCTTGGCTCTAACTCTAGAATAGTGATTATCGCTATGTTTTCAGTGCAACAGAATGAACTGAGGAGCTTGTTCAAAGTTGTCTTTCCCTTTGTGAGGGGTTAACTTTGTAGGTTTGGCGCAGGGCCCAGGAATCCATGCTTTCACATGCGCACTCCAGAAATTTAGGCACCTATTATCTAAGGGCTACATATGGAAGAATACTACTTCCAGAAGCTATCATTCTTGTTGGCTTTGTTACATTCTAAGATAAATAATATTTTTATCTGTATTGGTGTCTTCCTCCTTTGTTCTTATTTTTAACAACTGCACAGACCGGAATACAGAAATATGCTTCCTCAAGAAGACTCTAGAGCTCACTTTGAAATAGTTTCAGGCATATAAAAGTTGAGCTTCAATGTCCTTCTATGAGTCTATTTACTCCATTCCCTTGGTTACCTGTCCATTTATCCACCACGGGATACATTAAGCATTTATGTGCTGGGCACTGTGCAGAAGGCAAGACTCACAAGGATTCACACCAAAGCCCTATCTGACATTGAAATCTCCTTGACTGGTTGAAGTATGTCAAGTTCTATTTGACTGAAAGCCCGGCATATACTGTACTATCAAGAGCTCTCTCCAACATGCTGGCAAAGGCATCGGATTTCAAAAACTACTGAGAACAGCACCTGGCATATAGTAGGCATTCAAAAAATGTTCAAGGAACAACAACGTCCTGGCGCAGGGGAAGTAAGTTAGAGCTACTTGAGAACACGTTTCTTATATTCATCCCCTCCCCTCATATCTCCCTGTTCTTATGCACACATTCCCCCCTTACCTCCTGTCAGTACTACTGCAATGAAAACAGATGAACAGCCCACCAGGCATCCCTCTCTCCTTCATACTGTCTGCGTCAGAACTATTTCCAAAACACATATCTGATTTCATCATTTCTTTATTTAGAAGTTTCCAGTGGCTCCTCACTTTCTCCAGCAATTTTTCTCAATGTATGGAATGTTCCAAACCATCACAAAACTGGGTTCCATCATGACGGAAACACAAAGTCCGCTTTCCGCGTAAGGGAGTGTACGTTTACGTGCTATTGGGTCTAAATGAAATCTGCTATTAGACTTAGTTGGAATATGTTGCAGAATATTCAAATTATAAGAAGAATGGTGAGAGTATATTTCACTACAAAACTATTACCTCTGTCTTGAAAACTGTGTGCCCTACCTAGATGACAGGGATCCATCCCATCAGGGGTGTGTGTGTAGTGCTCATTGAGAACTGCCAACACACAGCCTGGATGGTAAATGCCTGAGGTTTCCGCTACCACATCCTCCACTTCCCTCTTTGGCAGACATCACTAGCAGATCACAGACCTCTTCTATGTTCCCACTCTCACGTCTTCTGCCCTCCCCTTTTCTAAACATATCTGGCCTTAAATCATTCTCATTGCTTATGCTCAGGCTTATTCCTCCCCACCCTGAACTCCTATGATTGGTACCGTTTCTTGACACTTATCCTCCAGGAACTGACCACAGAATATACCTCCTGACTGTGGCACTGCCCAACTTACCCAGGTTACTGAATCTTGGTACAAATTGATTTTCTTATCTGTAAGATGGGGGTGTAATTTAAGTCACAGGAAAATTGTGAAGATTAAAAGAGAAAAGGCAAATGAAATGCTTGGCATGGCTGATAAATGTGATGGAAGAGAAGAAGGCAATTGAGGGAAAGAAGCACAAAGAACAGGAGAAGCGTGTCTTGAAACTATGGACACATGTTAGGATTGAAAGCACCATCACTGAGGAAAAAGAGCTAAGAATGTGGAAAGCTGCTGGTTGGAGAAATTCACCCTACAATGTCCTCTGCACATAGAAAGTTATAGAAATTTCTGCAACAGAGAGATTTCATTCAATGACAAGAGTTTAGTTTTCTACAAGATTAATAGACTCCTCCAGACATAATTTTAATTCTCTGAATTAAAAGTTGTCTATCAACAGAAGCCAGCTAATCTTTGGTTTCTCACTATAAATGAATACATATGCATCTGGCTTACATCTCTCATTAGTCTACATCCAGACACCAAATCAGGCTTCTAAGTCTACAAAGAGGACTGCTGACATGGTGAGGTCTTGTGGCCTTGTCTGAGACTTTGAGCTCCTTTTTCAAATGGCAAGGCTGCCACATCTCCCTTTTTCTGCACATGCTATAGCTCCCAAATTAGAGCGTGAGCCCCAGAAGGCATGGGTCAGATCACATGTCTTTGTATCTTCAGTCCCTAACACAGTATTTAATAAATATTTGCTGTTAAAAATAACTTGATGAAGTTATTAATTTTACATGGCAAGGTAGGTCTCTGACCTCTTATCAGGATTTTGTCCTTATCAGAAATGTGTAGTGCAAAAATCTGTCATAAAAGCTCCATGCATTTTCCATTACTGATAACCCATTCTTAAAAAAGTGTTTTAAAATAGAATATAATATTGCACAGTAATTACTGTTGTGATAACACCTGATGCAATGTTCATTGTTGTTCTGTAATTGACCCAACTCCCTGCTTAGTAACTTCAGTCCAAGGGACATGTTTAATTATAGATTCAATCATTTATTCAATACCAAAACCCACGGCATCAAGGATTGGGACCTAATTACCCAACAGGAATTCTAAAACTGTCTTCCAAAAGCAAACTCATTTGTTTTGTTAAAAAAAAAAAAGACTCAATTCTTATTTATGTATTATTCCATGTAAGTATAAATAAAAAGGAATCAGTGTACAATCAAGCTAAACTAATGTAACTGTTCAAGCTTTTACAATACTGATTTTCTGAATATGCCCTGAGGGAATTCACAGAAATGCAATACTAATTGACAGTGTTTTGTTTTGTTTTGTTTTTAATGAGCATCCCAATGATCTCTATTCAAATATTCAAATATTCATAATCATGTTTTATCATCCAAAAGAAACTGCCAACTTGGTGAGGACAGTTGCTAGGCCTTATTCAGGAGAGCTCTTGGGTTTTGAATTGGGCAGACTTGCTCAGAACAGAAATAGAGGTAGCAAGACAAAGATAGAGCTGAACTTGATGTCATTATGGCCGAGAGCTGCTCACTTTAATGACACACTCCAAGCAATTGCAGGGGGAGAGACTGAGGGTTCTCGGACAGCAGGAATAAACAGAAAGACATCAGCTCTAAAAAAGCTCCACGTGAAAAGTGACCCCGTGATAGAGGACAGAGAATCCCAGAGTGGGGTAAAATGAGAAGAAAATCAGAACAAACCCAGAAATGAGATGTTAATGAAGCTACTTCTAAGAGCTTCATTGGGTGGAGGAGAAAATGCCACTAACTCCTGTTGCGATTACGATTGGAGTATTTCAACTGGGATTTACTGATGTCTGCATTCACGCTTCAGTTGACAGCTACTGAGTTGTTAAAGCTTAAACAGAAACTCACTGCATTGATCTTATGTCTAGTTACAACCTGCCACTTCTTAAATTTGTACTTTCTGAACTAAATGTAAACAAATGTGGTGACACATAAGCCAGCAGTGAAAAATACCTGGAGGACATTGTTAACTCTGCTGTATAGATGAATTCAATCACTCATATCCACTGAGAGCAAGTATGATTAAAAGGGATGTGATAAACTTGTATATTAAAAAATAACTGGGGAACTTTGATCTGGTCAAGGTGACATTAGCTACATCGAAAATAATCATAGAAAACACTTTTTGAATATACACGGGACCAGCTGTACCAGATGTACTGAGGGGCAACTCAGGGCATTTTTCTGAATAATTCAGGTATAAGTCCCATTTGGCCTAAATTCAGGTCAAAATAAGTTGGAGTTGAATTATCCACTTTTCCCTTGCCATAACCTCCACTGGTTTTGAGTTATGAGCAGTCAAGGCTCGTTTTATTTTTAGTTACATCAAACAGTGTGAGGTCACCATAAAACCTTTCTTTGCCCCTTTAGAAATAAATCTAATAGTCTACCCTGGATTGCCTTTCCACTGGGTTGACAAAGCAATCTTTGAACATGTAAATGAAAAAAATATCCATATCTGGGTCTAACACTAGAATAGGGCTCCAGCATCTGCATTTTTAAAAAGCACACTACATGGTTTTGATGTGTGCCCACAGCTGATACACATTGCTCTAAATAGAAGCCCAAGGAGAAGCTGTTAGCAGACACCAAAAAATAATGAGATTAATGTAATTGGGTCCTGGAGTTGATGTTACGATTTCTAGTAGTAGAGGCCAATAGGGTCCAAGGTTGGGTTATGTACTGTTCATTTTCTGACGACCAAATTAATGCACATTTATATGCAGACAGCAAGTCTTCCTGGTCCTGGACTCCAGCAGAAATTTGCCGTGTTGGTTCTTGCCGTGTTGGTTCTTGCAGGTGTTGGTTCTTGCAGTAGGCACCAGCTCATGATGGGTCTCACTCTTGTTTCACTGAAGACTCACTTCAATGGAGGAGTTTCATATTTTTCTCTTTCAAAAGGGCAAAGCATGGTGGTGTTCCATCCCTGCAAGGGAGCTGTATCTAGCAGGCAGAGTTAATGGGAGCCCAGATAGGTTGATTTTTCTCCTAAAGTACAACTGACATCTCCATTATGCAAACCTTCCTGGATGTTCAAACGGATGCAAATGCCACTGTCTTTTCAGTCCAAAATCCTTTAATGTTTTAGACTGCTGGTTTCATCAACAGCATTAATTTCCATTCAGACTTTGCATTTCGAGTGACTGCGCGGCAGCTGCTCTTTTTGCAGAGAAATGGAGATGTGTCCACTTGAGTTTTATGAAAGGAAAAATAATTCGTTTGGGGATATGCCATATTTGTCGAAGACTCTTTGGGAAAAGGTTAAGTAATCAGCTTCCTTACACAGTCCCGGATGCAGGCTTTCTTCTTGGTAACACTCTGCTGTGGGAAATGTCACCTTCAGGAGGCCCTGTGTGCACTGCTGGCTGTGTGGGACCCCTTCATCTGGGGGTGGGGCGGCTTCCAAGCAGCTAAGGGAGCTGCCTTCTGTTGCCTCGCTCCTGTGCCTTTGCACCTGCTCTTGCTTCCTCCGTGTCTTCCTCTCCCTTGTTACTAAACGTTGCCAAAGCAATGGGCTTTAGACCTAATTTGCTTCCCTCCTCCACCTAGTGTGGACCTTGTCTGGTCTTCTGTTAATAAGAGACCTCACATCGCATGGCTGTTAGGAATTAAAAGGAGAGGCTGCAATGCTCAATTCCTAGCACAGTGTCCCGGGCAGCCCTCAACAATGGGGACTAACCGGCAGTGAGTGATCGGGACCGGGCTAGGCTGAGGGGAGTACGGAACCTGCTTTCCATGACAACAGAAAGGAGGTACCAAAAAACTCAGCCATGAAGATAAATAATATTTTAATGTAATATTTTACAAATTCAAAGTGAATGCAGAAAATCCATGATGAACAAACCCTCAAAATTTTAAGTAAAGACAGGATCAGTCATGGTGCCAAGGTAAACCATATCAGAGCCTGAGGCTAAAAGAAAAAATCAGCAATCCTGATGCTGCCTTTATGTAAAATTGTGATTTTTGTTCATTATGGATTTTTGGCATTCATTTTGATCTGTCTTTAAATTTTTGATACTTTCTTCATCATGGATTTTTTTTTGCGTTAATTTTGAGTTTTTAAAATGTTGCATTAAAATATTATTTTTCTTGATGACTGAAGATTTGGGCCCCCAAGACGAGTATCTCAATGGTCTCATTCACTTCATCTTAATCTGGGCTCCTCTGGAAATTACTATGCTCTGTGGGAAGTCTCTGATTTCATCCCAGCCATTTTGGGGTCTTTCTCTGTGCTGGGCTTCCTGAGTGCGCCACTGATTCTTGCTGAATAAGCATGACATATAAAGTAATCTGTGGGTTTGCAAGCACTAATGGCTTTTTCACACATGTACCTTCGACTCCCAGGATAACCTGGAAGCTCTATCTCATGTATGTGACCCTAAATAGGAGAAAAAGCACCTCGTAGATGAAGGGAAGGAGGGGTGTCCTCAGGGGTAACCATCTATAGTTTTAGGGGTTGTAACATACACAAGAGGGTGGATATGCCAAGGGGACTGAAAATCCAGCCCACCAACCTGAGTCCACCCACAAGAAAAGAAAATATTTTAAAATTAGACAATGTACACCTACGAGGCTGCCTATACCCAGAGAGGGCCCGTTATTATATATATATACTGCCCAAAGATACCATATGGGATGGCAGAAGCTGTGAAGACAGGACTCTTCGGGTTTGCCCACAAATATGGAAAAGGAATTTGTCAAAGAAAAAACAACCCTAGTATGGTAAGTAATGGACAGCATCTCGGGAGGGTCCCCTGGGGCTGACGGGGAAGAATGGAGGCTCATCCAGGTCCTGGACCGAGGGGAAAGTGCTACTAGTGTCTGGGTGAGTGGTCAGCTGGCATCCAGTTCATGTTTCCAACACTGGGAATGGGGAGTGGCAACTGGACTCAGACTCGAGTCAAGGTGAAGGTGGCTGAGCTGGAGAGCTCTTACGCAACAGTTCTTGGCTCCTTTGAAGCCCGGGGCAGAAAGGGGGTAACTCAGGGAGACGGGCCCTCCAGCCTTCCCACATTTCTTGGTCGGCCTCTTCCCAGTGTCCTCCGATGCCTGGCAGCAATGAACGGTGTTAATTTTTTTTCAATAGGTCATTGGATATTTTAATGCAAATATGGTCATTAAATTTCCCAACAGACCTAGAACATATTCTAGAATCCAGTTACTTCAGTTATTTAATGAAGCACTACGGTAGACCCCCATCCCCAAATGAAACACAGGACTGTCAGCTCAGTCATGCAGTCTCTAAAACAACTGCATTATTACTTTCTCAAGGTTGCACTTCTAATGGACAGACCTAATTAAAAGCACCAATGAGAAAGTGACTGGGATCAGGTTACTTCAGAGAATAATGAACACAGATAAAACCATATAATAACTTTTTTCTCCATGGGACCTTGTCTTCATTTTATGTAGGACTTCACACATTAATACAGACTTTTTTTCTCTTGCCAAGAGTCTACAGATAGGATCACATGAATATCCTGGTCCCCCAGACAAAACGTACTTCCTCTAAACGTTAAGGAGGTGTTCCAAAGTCAAACAAAAAACAAAGGGGGGAGAAATCACATGTGAGAATAACTGGGTGTAGACAGAAGGCCTCTGAGCCAGAGCTAACATTTATGGGGGAGTGTGTGGGGAAGCCCGCCAGACCTTTTATAATTAAAATACAATCACAAAACAGCTGCAGCCAGCTCAACAGAACCTATCTGGTTTCCTCACTTTATTACCAAAATTATTTTACTACCAAACTCTGGCCTTTGTTTTCTTCAGCATAGTCTGAAAAGGGTTAAAAAAAGGCATGTACATATTATATTATGTAACAGTATATTATACTGTATTATTTTGTTAGATTAATCATATACTAATTATTTTATATCCATTATATATTAAGTATACTATTTATTATGTTAATAATACTCATTACATTTTTACATTATGTTATGTTATATACTATATATTTAAAACTTTTGCCATTTTTCCAGCACTAAATTAACCAGAGACATTCTTAGCCTTGAACATGGCTGGGTCAGGAAATGTTAGTTCCTGATCTCCTTCCACTAAAAAATTCTCCTCCAATTTTCCTCAGAGTGGTCTGAATCTTTAATCTTAACCGTGTTTTTATTTCCTGCAGGCCATCATTTTTCTGAGTGTTCACGATGTTTCTGGTAGTATGATAAATATATTAATGTGAACAGTCTCACTGTATTCTTACCTGTGAGGCAGGCAACAGTATTCTATTCCATTGTGCAGATGGGGAGACTGAGGTCTAAGTGGCAACTTGCCCAAAGTGAAACAGCTAGTGACTCCAGCACTATCTAGAACCAACCCCTGCTTTTGACTGCTCAAGTCTCCTCTCCCTAGGTGATCTCTTTGTTCAGGACTGAGAATCCAAAATGAGAAGCCAACAGTGAGGGTTTTACAAAGATCCCAGAACTACAGTGAATCTGGTTCAACTACACAAGGGACAACAACTCCATGACTGACAGTAAATTCACACTTTTTGACAAGTGTCAGCTGAGTTGGCTGATAAGGCTGTCTCTAAGAAGAGGAGCACTTGATAACCTAAGGACCATAGGGGCCTGGTTTCAGATCCCAGGGAGCATGGTGACTGGTCCTAAGCTTGGGTAAAGACACGTGTCTGTCCTCACTCACTAACATTCAGTTATCCAGTCAATACTTTGTGAGGACTTATCTGTGTGAGACATCACAGATACAGTAATGAGTAAAATAAGATCCTTGGCCTCGAGAAGCTCACAATTTTAGACAGGAAGGTAATTCACAAGTATATGTTATCACAACAAAAGATGATTAAAAGGCACGTGCATGGGATGGATACAGATGCTATAGGAGTTCAGAGAGGAAGAGATTATTTCCAACTGAAACTAAGACTTCAATAGGCAAAGAGGCAGATAATGGCAAGGTGGGATGGAGAAGGAACCTCAAGGATAAATTAAACCACAGTGAAAATTCCAAAGTATGTTAAGGTAGAGCATCTCCTCTGGCTGTATGTTAGAATCTCCTGTGGAACCCCTCTAAACGCACAGGGCTGCAAAAGCAAAGGTTCAGATTCAACTGGTCTGGGGTGGAGTCTGGGCATTGGTGTTGTCCAGTAGCTCGGCAGGTGATCCAAACATGCAGCCGGGGTGGAGGACCCCTGATGAGGTCTGGATGAAGGAGGGCCTTAGGGAAGGGGACTAACATTTACTGAGTAGCCCCACTGTGTGCAGGGAACTTCCCTGCCTCTGAACACACAGTCTCTCACTCAATCCTCTCAACGACCTATGAATAAAGGGTGAAGAACTTGAACTCATGGGGAGCTTACCATATCTATAACTGTGCTAGCAGAATTAATTATCTCATTTAGTTGAATGCCAAGTTTATGAGGTTTCATGTTGGCCTGTCAACACTGAGGCCATGGACAATAAGAAAATATGATTTGAAGAAAATCTATCCATCAGCAGCCCTGACTGACAGTTAACAAGGCAGTGAGAAGCCCCTGTAAATCTCCCAGTTGGCTGGAAGGAAAGACTTACTCTCTCAGGGTACTGGGGTAATTTATTTGTCTGTCAAATTTTCTTCCATGTTACTTTTCACTTTCTTACTGATTTACAGGAGCTCTTTTTATATTAAGGACAGTAACTGTCTGTTATATATGTAGCAAAATTTTCCCGTCATCTTGTCATTTGTCTTGTAACCTTAATACACAGGAGTTTTAGTTGCTTATATATTTTCATTTATAGTTTCTGGGGTTGGAGCATTTCTTTGGGAGTCCCTCTCTAGTCCAAGATTATATTTTTAGTAGCTCCTGTATTATCTTTTGGTATATTGTACATTTTTTTTCATTTTTAGATCTCATATCCATCTAAAAGTGCATATTGCTACATGTTGTAAGGTAGGAAGCTGATGATGTTTTTCCTAGATGTAGAGACAATTGTCCCAACCCCATATATTTGAATAGCCAGCTCCTTCCAGGGTAATTTAGATCCATTATTAAGAATGGGTAAATTGCCCCTGAACTTTAAGGTGAGATTTAATACCAGTTTTCAGCAATGATCTCCAGAATGCGGCAGCTATGTGTGGTGTTTGAATGATGTTTACGTTTTCCCTAACCTCTGGCATTTGCAGTTCAGTTATTGTGCTGTGGTTTTCCCCTAACAGAATTTTAAAACAATTATTTTGTAATGTGCATCCAGGAGCCTCTTGGCACTGGGAATATTTTAAATTCAAACTCAACAGTGGACGGGAGGCATGTAAATCCCCACCAACAAATCCTCAGAGATGACGTATTTACTTTCTCTTCTACCTCAGATCTATAAAAATGTGTGCTTACAATGATTTAATTAGAATAAATCTAGCCTTGACATCAGACCCGTTTGTATCTATTATATAGAATTCTTACCTCTGGACTCCCAGGGAACTTAAAGCAATTTCCTGTGACTAAATATTCAATTCAAATGTAACGATGTGAAGAAAAAAAATGCTAACATGAGATGAACCTGCACAAAAGTAGTCAGAACCTGAATTCAGAATGAGTCAATTCATTCTGTCAAGAAAAGCGTCCATTACAATATAAAATAAAATTAAAAAGGACTACCATACTGTGAGCCAGACAGAGTGCCTTGGGCTTTCTACATTTATGTCTAGTCTTCACAGTGGCCCAGCGTGCTAGCTGTTATTCTGATAAGATTGATGAAGAAACTGGGGCTCAACATCTGGTCCACGCCCCTCTCCTGGCATCCAGGCCTCAATCTCGGTCTCGGTCTCCCTTCTTGGCAGCATCTCTTACTATAGGTGCAAGTTCTTAAGGGAATGAGAAACAGAGGTCCTCAAGGAGAGTCCTCAGGCCTCTAATGTGTTTTCCTGCATCTGTACTCTTTTCTCCTCTGCTCGCATATGAAGACTACCCTGGAAAACGCCACATTTGCCGGCTCTGCCAGATCCAGGAGCAGAGCCTTTGGTTGCAGGAGCTTCCTGCTCCTTCTTCCAGAGCCTGCTGGGTGCCTCACTTCCCAACACTGTGACACCAAGAACACTTACACTATGGGGAGTGGCAAATGCTACAGCTCGGGGCTTTGCTTTCCGCCTGCTCCGAGCCAGTTACTAAACATCTATCCCTGCACCGCTGTCTCCCCACTTTGGAAGCGCTATTCTAGGAGGCTAAGTCTTTTGCTTAGAAGATGCCTTTGGCTCAAGGGGCGCATGGTGGATGGGGAAGGACAAGAAGGAAATCATAAGACGGCTTCGGGTTGGTTCTGATTTAGGCTTGGGAATGAGAGAGAGAGGGAGCCAGATAGATATGTGATCTCATAAAATCTCAAAGCTAAATCCCCGATGTTTTACATTTTTTCATCTATTGAGGTTTTGTTCCCCCATACACGTAACATAAAATTGGATGGCTTCAAATTTGCTGAATTTTGAGGAAGTGTGGGGGAATATTATGAAATATTTTTTCTAAGCAAGGAAAAAAAATCTGGTGGCTGATTCCTTTCTATGCTGCAATACTGCAAAAACACCTCAGCCTCCTTGGAGAAGGGAAAGTATCAGAACCAATAGAAATCATAATTTTATACAAATTGAATGGACATGGATCAATTATTTGATATAGCTGAGTAAAGATAGAGAAATTTTTTTTTTAAACAAATTTAGTCTGTTTCTTGGTAGCAGCAGTTGTCAAACTTTTTGGCCTCAAGATCCCTCATGCTCTTAAAAATGAGGATCCCAAAGGCCTTTCGTTTGTGTGAGTTATAGCTTATCAACATTTACATATTAGAAATTAAAACTGTGAACCTAAAGCTATGTATTCCTTAATCCACTTCAAGTAATAAACCCATAACTTGTTAACGTTAACACTTTTTTAATGAAAAAATAACTGTATTTTCCTAAACAAAAGAAAATGTAGTAAGAAGGATGGCACTCTGCCTGGCTTTAATGTCTGGACTGCTGGGAGACAGCTAGATTCTCTTGGCTGCTTCTGCATTCAGCCTATTGCAAAAGTACCCACCAGCTAGCCTCTGGAAAATTTTATGGTACATTTATGAGAGATGAGAGTGACAAAGGCAAAGAGCATCTTGGTGTTACTATGAAGATAGTTTTGACCTTGTGAACCCCTAGAAAAAGTCTCAGGAATTCCCAGGGACATTTTAAGAAACGCTTCCCCTTTTCAAGCCTTTAAAAAGATTCCCAAACTGTATTGTACACATGGACTTGTTAGAATGCAGATTCACTGGGCCCCACAGATATAATTCCTTAATCAGTAAGTCAGCTTAGGCATCTGTATTTTAAACAAACTCCCCATACTTTGAGAAAGACCCTCATCTTATGACGTTCAGGCAGGCTTTGTTCAACCTTCCACTTGACGACTAAAACATATTTGTGAATTAGATGAGCTCCCATCCACATGCAAGGTCAGAACCATGAGGAAGAAAACCCCCAATCGAATACCACACATTCCCTCTGCAAAGCGAGAGGGAGCTCCTGTAATAAGGGTACTGCGGCATCTGTCCATCCGATGTTTATTGAGCACCTACTCTGCAACAGGTACTGTGCAAAAGGTACATGAGGGACGATCACAGGCTCAATATGCTTGCAAGTCATATGAGGAAACACCCAAGGTGCTGGTGGGGAGAACACAGAGGGAAGATGAGGACATCCTCAAAGTACTCAGTGATGGACCTGGTGTAGAAAGACTGGGCATTTCCTGGGTGGCTCCGGAGCAGTAGGGGTAGGATCAGTGGGTGGAAAACAGATCTTGGCTTGATAGATATTTCAAAAAGAGCTACTCAGGAAAGGGGTGGATGGGACAGAGTGGATTACCTCTCAAAGGGATTCAGGAAACAGTCTGAGAGTACATGGAAGACTCTGCGTAATCATTATCAGCCTGTTCAACCCTGTTGTTTTAGGATCTTGTAAACTAGCCTTGCTCTGACTACGCAGGGTTTATGTGCTTCTTTCCTTATACATGTTTTCTTCTATTGTGATTACTTAAGTGGTCATAATGAACCTGTGGTCTTCATTATAAGCCACCTCATTTTTTTTTTCCCAAGACAGGACATAAAGCATAAAATTGAAAGTGCTTCATTAATCTGTAAGTTCATAAGAGCAGTTGCTATGTCTTATTCTCTCTTCCCTGTTGCCACCGACCCCAGTAACCCAGGGCTTGGTACCCAGTCCATGCACAGGACTTAAGTGCTCTGACTGGAAGGTCTAATTGACATCAAGTAGGCAGTAGGCACTATGGGTGACATATAACCAAAGCTTTTAATTGCTCACCCCTGAGTTTTCACTAATGCCAGTGAGGAAAAAGGCACCCCCTCCCTTTGAGCCCCTCCTACTCGCTTTGCTAGTTCAGCCATCCTTCCCAGTTATTTCAACATATCAAGACAATAAAACACAGCTCTTCATCAGAGAAAAGTTAGGAAGACTGGATGAGGATCAATTGCTGCGTTGTCTTGAGTACTCTAAAGGGGCATTTTTGTGCTCACCATCTGAATTCAATTACTCGGATCAGACAGGAAATTAGCAGCCCAAATTGCCTTTCTATTAGGACATGGACATGACCCAACAACATTTGGAGAGATAGCATGATGGCTGCCCTAATTTATCAAGTGTCATCTAATCAAAAGGAAAAAAGAAAAATGAAAGAAGAGCGTCAATATTATCTCAAGCTACAGTGGCTCAGCATCTCTCCTTTCCCAGTGGTGTAGGGCCTTGAATATTTTAAATGTTCTATGGGGCAAACTGTTTATTCAAACATTTATTGGGGGCCTACTATGTGCCAGGTGCTGTTCAGGGAATGGGGATGTGGCAGGAATAACACAGACAACAATCTCTGCCCTCATGAGTTTATACACTAGTGGGTGGTGACAGACAAGTTCTCTGGATAAAAATACGGAATGCTAGGTGAGGTGGGTGCGGGTGATGGTTGGAATTTTAAACAGGGGTGGAGGGGGGAAGAGAAGACTAGTTGAGAGTACAGGAAGAGCACTCCTGAATGGAACAAATGTGTACAGAGACTAGATTTTATCCGCTAAGAAAGATGCCCTCAAACTCTCATCCAAAAAAGATTCAGCCTGGGAGCTTTCTTATAAACACTTTGCAGTCTACACTTCAGGCGTTTCTAATTTATAAATCCTGGGTGGAGTCTGAGAATCTGCATATTTAACAAAACACTCCCTGGCCTCAGGGTGTTTGGGAACCTGAGCTTTAGGATCTGGACCCCCTTTGAATAAATTGACATAATAATTAACTTTTTTTTTCTTTAAGGGCATTCTGTGCATTCACAAATCAGTCTCTATGGTGGGACTAGGGATTTCTCTGGGAGAAAAGACAGACTCCATTTCTTGAAGGAGTACACTGTTTGGCGGCATTTAGAGAAATTAACTAACTAGCCACACAAACATAAGTTCAAATGCGGTAGGGGCTTTAAGGAGAAGCAGAGTAAGGGACTGGAGCCCGTGGCAGTGTCCTGAGTAGGGGGTCAGCAACGGCTTCCTTTAGGGTAGGAGTCAAACAATAAGTGGAAGGAAGAACTTTCTAGAATGAGAAAAAAACATGTACCAAAGGCCTGAGATAAATGAGAGGTCTCTGATTAACAACCCCTTCCGTCAATATGAACTCTCCAGAACATTCTCTCCACCTCCAGCCAGGAATAAAACCAGCCTTTCCCCTGAGGCCACCTTTCTGCCTGCAGCCCTGCCCAGCTACAATACTGTCACGGAGGCTTTTAGCAGAGCTGTGGCTTGATGGGCCTTTCCTTTAGGTGGTCTGTGGCAGAGTTGGAATCTCCGCACAATTAGGGCACCTACCAGGAACTGGTGGGGGACCACGGACACCTAAGGGGACCGGAGGAACACCAGCAACCAGGTAGGACTTGCGGGAGAGTGAGTGGGGAGGAGAAGTGGAGGCGGGATGGGACCGGCGCCCCTGAGGGGAGGCTGGGCAAGAGAAAGGGGTCCCACGCCCGGAGGGGGATGGGGGTGGGGGCACCGCTGGGAGGGCAGAGGACCAGAAGGGAGCGTGGCCAGCATTTCCCCTGCCCACCTGGGCCCCCGGGAGCCTGCTGAGATCCCGGGCCTGATCCTCTGCCCACCCAGGCCCCCTCCGGCCGCATGGCTGCCGAGGGAGTGTGAGGGAGGAAAGGGGAGGCAAATGTAAAGGCCGGACAAACGGGACCAGCACCCCTGAGGGGCGGCTGTGGGGGGAGGAGTTCCCATACCCAGTGGGGCCCACCCACGGTTAGGGGTCCAGTGATGACTGGGGACACCCTCAGGAAGGCGGTGGAACAGAAGGGAGGGCGGCCAGCGTTTTCCCTGCCCACTTGTGCACCAGGGAGCCTGTTGGGCTCCCGGGCCTAAACCCACGCCCTCGGAGGCTCCCTCCAGCCTAGGCCCCGTCCATACACCCCCACCCAGGGCCCTACCTCTGCATGGGGCACTCCGAGACCCCCTATGAAACCCCCTCCAACGGCCCACACACCCTCAGGCAGGGCCTTACCTCCAAACTCCGGAACTCCACACTCCGAGGCCTCCCTCAGGCCATGCTGCCTTTCCCCCACTGCACAGGTCCTGAGCCTAGGCCCCGCCCCACGCTTAAACGTCACTCCAACTAGGCCCCGCCCCACGCTTAAACGTCACCCCAACTAGGCCCCGCCCAACACTTAAACGTCACCCCAACTAGGCCCCGCCCCATGCTTAAACGTCACTCCAACTAGGCCCCACCCCCACCCTAAGCCTCGCCCTCACCTAAGTCCCACCCCCGCCTAAGCTCCACCCCACACAGCCAAGGCCTTTTCCAGCCATTTTTGTTTCTTCTTCTTTTAGGGTGTGGTTCTGTTTTGCCTTGTTGTTGTTGATTCATTTATATTTTTATTTTTTCTAATGTTTGCTTTTTCTAATTTTATTTTATTCTTTATACTTTGTTATTGTTCTCCTTTGGCTTGTTCCTTTTCTTTTTTTTCTTTCTTTTTCCTGTTGTGGTTCTGTTTTACCTTGTGGTAGTTGTTTCAATTATATTTTTATTTTTCCTAATATGTTTTTTATATTTCTAATTTTATTTTACTTTTTATTCTTTGTTATAGTACTGCTCCTTTTTTTTCTTTTCTTTTGCAGTGCCACACGGCTTCTGGGATCTTGGCTTCCAGGCCAGGGGTCAGGCCTGAGCTCCTGTGGTGGGAGAGCTGAGTCCAAACCACTGGATTAACAGAGAACCTCAGACCCCAGGGAATAGTAATCAGAGTGAGGCCTCCCGGAGGTCCTCATCTCAGCACCAAGATCAGGCTCTACCGACTGCCTGCAAACTACAGTGCTAGACGCCTCAGGCCAAACAATCAAGCCAGCAATACAGCCCCACCCATCAAAAAACACGAGACAACAAAAAAATGTGTTACAGACGAAGGAGCAAGGTAAAAACCTACAAGACCAAATAAATGAAGAAGCAATAGGCAACTTTCCTGGAAAAGAATTTGGAGTAATGATAGTAAAGATGATCCAAAATCTCAGAAACAGAATTGAGAAAATACAAGAAATGTTTCATAAGGACCTAGAAGAACTAAAGAGCAAACAAACAGTGATGAATAACACAATAACTGAAATTAAAAATACTCTAGAAGGAATCAATAGCAGAATAACTGAGGTAGAAGAATGGGTAAGTGAGTTGGAAGAGAAAATGGTGAAAATAACTGCTGTGGAGCAGAATAAAGAAAAAAGAATGAAAATAATTGAGGACAGTCTCAGAGACCTCTGGGACAACATTAAACGCACCAACATTCGAATTATAGGGGTCCCAGAAGAAGAGGAGAAAGAGAAAGGGTCTGAGAAAATATTTGAAGAGATTATAGTTGAAAACTTCCCTAACATGGGAAAGGAAATAGTCACCCATGTCCAGGAAGCTCAGAGAGTCCCATATAGGATAAACCCCAGGAGAAACATACCAAGACACATATTAATCAAACTAACAAAAATTAATTCAAAGAAAAAATATGAAAAGCAGCAAGGGAAAAGCAACAAATAATATAGAAGGGAATCCCCACAAGGTTATTAGTTGATTTCTCAGCAGAAACTCTGCAGGCCAGAAGAGAGTGGCACGATATATTTAAAGTGATGAAAGGGAAAAACTACAACCAAGATTACTCTACCCAGTAAGGATCTCATTCAAATTCAAGGGAGAAATCAAAAGCTTTACAGACAAGCAAAAGCTATGAGAATTCAGCACCACCAAACCAGCTTTACAACAAATGCTAAAGGAACGTCTCTAAGAGGGAAACACAAGAGAGAAAAAGACCCACAAAAACAAACCCAAATCAATTAAGAAAATGGTAATAGGAACATACATATCAATAAGCACCTTGAATGTAAATGGACTAAATGCTCCAACCAAAAGACACAAGTTCGCTGAACGGATACAAAAACACGACCTGTGGGCTTCCCTGGTGGTGCAGTGGTTAAGAATCCGCCTGCCAATGCAGGGGACACGGGTTCAAGCCCTGATCCAGAAGATCCCACATGCTGTGGAGCAACAAAGCCCGTGCACCACAACTACTGAGCCTGTGCTCTGGAGCCCGCGAGCCACAACTACTGAGCCTGCATGCCACAACTACTGAAGCCTGCGTGCCTAGAGCCTGTGCTCCACAAAAGAGAAGCCACCACAATGAGAAGCCTGCACACTGCAACGAAGAGTAGCCCCCGCTCACCACAAGTAGAGAAAGCCCGCACGCAGCAACAAAGACCCAATGCAGCCAAAAGTAAATAAATTTATAGATATAAAAAAAGACCCATATATATATATATATATATGCTATCTACAAGAAACCCACCTCAGACCTAGGGACATATACAGACTGAAAGTGAGGGGATGGAAAAAGATATTCCATGCAGATGGAAATCACAAAAAAGCTGGTGTAGCAATACTCACGAGATAAAATAGACTGTAAAATAAAGACTGTTACAAGAGATAAGGAAGGACACTACGTAATGATCAAGGGGTCAATCCAAGAAGAAAACATAACAATTATAAATATATATGCAACCAACATAGGAGCACCTCAATATATAAGGCAAATGCTAACAGCCATAAAAGGGGAAATTGAGAGTAACATAATAATAGTGGGGGACTTTAACACCCCACTTACATTAATAGACAGATCTTCCAGACAGAAAATAAACACAAGCTTTAAATGACACAACAGACCAGACAGACTTAATTGATATTTATAGGACATTTCACCCAAAAACAGAAGAATACACTTTCTTCTCAAGTGCTCACGGAACATTCTCCAGAATAGATCACGTCTTGGGTCACAAATCAAGCCTTGGAAAATTTAATAAAATTGAAATTGTATTAAGCATCTTTTCCAACCACAACGCTGTGAGATTAGAAATAAATTACAGGAAAAAAACTGTTAAAAACACAAACAAATAGAGGCTAAACAGTGCACTGCTAAATAACCAAGAGCTCACTGAAGAACTCAAAGGAGAAATAAAAAACAACCTAGAAACAAACAACAACAAAAACACGATCCAAAACCTATGGGATGCAGCAAAAGCAGTTCTAAGAGGGAAGTGTACAGCAATTCAAGCTCACCTCAAGAAACAAGAAAAATCTCAAATCAACAGTCTAACTTTACACCTAAAGCAATTAGAAAAAGAACAAAGAAAATCCAAATTTAGTAGAAGGAAAGAAATCATAAAGATTAGAGCAGAAATAAATGAAATAGAAATAAAGAAAACAAGAGCAAAGATCAGTAAAACTAAAAGTTGGTTCTTTGAGAAGATAAACAAAATCGATAAACCTT
The DNA here is from genome assembly GCF_963455315.2 of Globicephala melas. Classification (NCBI taxonomy): domain Eukaryota; kingdom Metazoa; phylum Chordata; class Mammalia; order Artiodactyla; family Delphinidae; genus Globicephala; species Globicephala melas. Next base: position 57,432,226 of record NC_083332.1, on the reverse strand, counting down.
TAGCCAGACTCATCAAGAAAAAAAGGGAGAGGACTGAAATCAATAAAGTTAGAAATGAAAAAGGAGAGATTATAATGGACAGTGCAGAAATACAAAGGATCATAAGACACTACTACAAGTAACTATATGCCAATAAAATGGACAACCTGGAAGAAATGGACAAATTCTTGGAAAGGTACAACTTTCCAAGACTGAACCAGGAAGATTAGAAAATATAAACAGACCAATCACAGGTAATGAAATTGAAACTATAATTAAAAATCTTCCAACAAACAAAAGGTCAGGACCAGATGGCTTCACAGTTGAATCAAATTCTATCAAACATTTAGAGAAGAGTTAACACCTATCCTTCTCAAACTCTTCCAAAAAATTGCAGAGGGAGGAACACTCCCAAGCTCGTTCTATGAGGCCACCATCACCCTGATACCAAAACCAGAGAAAGATATCACAAAAAAAGAATCAATATCACTGATGAACATAGAGGCAAAAATCCTCAACAAAATACTAGCAAACAGAATCCAGCAACACATTAAAAAGATCATACACCATGATCAAGTGGGATTTATCCCAGGGATACAAGGTTTCTTCAGTATATGCAAAACAATCAATGTGATACACCATATTAACAAATTAAAGAATAAAAACCATATGATCATCTCCATAGATGCAGAAAAAGCTTTTGACAAAATTCAACAGCCATTTATGACAAAAACTCTCCAGAAAGTGGGTATAGAGGAAACCTACCTCAACATAGTAAGGGCCATATACAACAAACCCACAGCAAGCATCATTCTCATTGGTGAAAAACTGAAAGCATTTCCTCTAAGATCAGGAATAAGACAAGGATGTGCATTCTCACCACTATTATTCAACATAGTACTGGAAGTCCTAGCCATGGCAATCAGAGAAGAAAAAGAAATAAAAGGAATACAAATTGGAAAAGAAGAAGTAAAGCTGTCACTGTTTGCCGATGATGTGATACTATACATAGAAAATCCTAAAGATGCTGCCAGAAAACTACTAAGATTGATCAATGAATTTGGTAAGGTTGCAGGATACAAAATTAAGGCACAGAAATCACTTGCATTCCTATACACTAACAACGAAAGATCAGAAAGAGAAATTAAGGAAACAATCCCATTTACCATCACAACAAAAAGAATGAAATACCTAGGAATAAACCTACATAAGGAGACAAAAGACGTGTACTCAGAAAGCTATAAAACACTGATGAAAGAAATCAAAGATGCCACAAACAGATGGAGAGATATACCATGCTCCTGGATTGGAAGAATCAATACTGTGAAAATGACTATACTACCCAGAGCAATCTACAGGATCAATGCAATCCCTATCAAATTACCAATGGCATTTTTCACAGAATTAGAACAAAAAATTATACAATTTGTATGGAAACACAAAAGACCCTGAATAGCCAAAGCAATCTTGAAAAAGAAAAAGGGAGCTGGAGGAATCAGGCTCCCTGACTTCAGACTATACTACAAAGCTACAGTAATCCAGACAGTATGGTACTGGCACAAAAACAGAAATATAGATCAATGATACAGGATAGAAAGCCCAGAGATAAACCCACACCTATGGTCACCTAATCTATGACAAAGGAGGTAATAATATACAATGGAGACAGCCTCTTCAATAAATGGCGCTGGGAAAACTGGACAACTATGTGTAAAAGAATGAAATTAGAACACTACCTAACAACATACACAAAAATAAACTCAAAATAGATTAAAGACCTAAATGTAAGACTGGACACTATAAAACTCTTAGAGGAAAACACAGGAAAAACACTCTTTGACATAAATCGCAGCAAGATCTTTTATGACCCACCTCCTAGAGTAATGAAAATAAAAACAAAAATAAGTGAATAGGACCTAAGTAAACTTAAAAGCTTTTGCACAGCAAAGGAAACCATAAACAAGACAAAAAGACAATCCACAGAATGGGAGAAAATATTTGCAAATGAAGCAACAAAGGATTAATCTCCAAAATATACAAACAGCTCACGTAGCTCAATATCAAAAAAAACAAACAACCCAATCAAAAAATGGGCGGAAGACCTAAATAGACATTTCAGCAAGGAAGACATACAGATGGCCAAGAGGCACATGAAAAGATGCTCAACAGCACTAATTATTAGAGAAATGCAAATCAAAACTACAACGAGGTATCACCTCACACCCATCAGAATGGCCATCATCAGAAAATCTACAAACAACAAATGCTGGAGAGGGTGTGGAGAAAAGGGAACCCTCTTGCACTCTTGGTGGGAATGTAAATTGAAACAGCCACTGTGGAGAACAGTATGGAGGTTCCTTAAAAAACTAAAAATAGAACTACCATATGACCCAGCAATCCCACTACTGGGCATATACCCTGAGAAAACCATAATTCAAAAAGACACATGTACCCCAATGTTTATTGCAGCTCTGTTTACAATAGCCAGGACATGGAAGCAACCTAAATGACTGTCAACAGATGAATGGATAAAGAAGATATGGGACATATATACAGTGCAATATTAATCAGCCAGAAAAAGAAATGAAATTGGGTCATTTGTAGAGATGTGGATGGACATAGAGCCTGTCAGACAGAGTGAGGTGAGTCAGAGAAAAACAAATACCATATATTAACGCATATATCTGGAATCTAGAAGAATGGTACAGATGAACCTATTTGCAGGGCAGGAATGGAAAGGCAGATGTAGAGAATGCACATGTGGACGCAGGGGGGGATGGGGAGGGTGGGATGAACTGGGAGGTTTGACATAAATACACTATCTTGTATAAAATACGTAGCAGGTGGGAACCTGCTATGTAGCACAGGGAGCTCAGCTCGGTGCTCTGTGATGGCCTAGTTGGGTGGGATGGGGGTGGGGAGGGAGGTCTCAGAGGGAGGGGATGTGTGTATGTGTATGGCTGATTCACTTTTCTGTGTGGCAGAAACTAACACAACATTGTGAAACAATTATACGCCAGTTAAAAAAAAAAATGAAGGTCTGTGGTATTGGCTACACAGATTGGGTGGCCTGGGGGAAGGCTGGAGGTACACGTGTAGACTGGCCTTAAGAGACTGTTGCAATGGGCTAAGATAGTGAAAAGAGGACCTAACCCCAGGTGAGGGATGCAGAGGAAGAGTAGAAAGTGTGAGCAATGTGGTAAGAGATGATATTTGTACCTCTACATATGGCAGCCTGACACAGGTCAATGCTTAAGACCTTTGACATCTACACATGGGATTAAGCTAACTGTTTGACCAAGGGCCGTTTTTTTCACCCCTCTACGACTCTATGTCCTCATCTGTTGAATGTGGAGCTAACTAAACCTGCCTCAGTGGATAGTTGTGAAAATGAAAACTGGGATGACAGCGCCATAGCATTGAAGTACTCCTTCCAGGGAAACCACAAGACATCAACAAACAGCAGATGAACTTGAAACCATAGCGTTAAGACAGCCTTCACTTTTACATAGCCCTCTGTGGCTGCTTTCAGATAGGCCACCCTGTAGGCTTCTTTAAGAATTTATATTGTTTTAGAGCCATTTTGCTCGATTAAAGAAGCCATACACACCATAATCAGGGTGAAGAATGCTCAATAAATATCATCTTTGTGGTTTGCTGAAAAAACAAGCACTGGAGATATGAGACCAAAGCCTGTTCTTTGAGCACCAGTCCTGGGCAGCAGGCACAGCAACGGTACTGGAGATTGGGTTATCTCAGAGCAGTGTGCGTACGGTCATATCTTAACAACTGCATACGGAAATGGAAAAGCTGTTTCCCAGCAATCTCATCACTTGGCTCTGGCAGTGAAATCCTCTTCTAAAATCCACACGTGGTTGACTGGTCCACACAGAAACCCCTAGGCATTCAATGGATCCCATTTCCCATATCGTCTCTTCCACAGCTTATCCTTCTTCTTTCAGTTTTTGAGAAAAACTCTTTAAGTGTGTCCAGCCCAATCCCCAGGTATTAGGGGTAGTTTCTCCAGCTTAGTAAAGCTTTAGGGGCCACACGGGCCTATTAACCCAGATGATTATGATTTGCTGGCTGTTCCTGTGCAGCCTGGTGGACCCCATAAGGAGAAGAGAGATTTGATGAGCTCTGGACTGCAACTTTCGTAAATCTATAAAATCTATAAGGGCATCATAAAACAGAATATTTTTCAGCTTTAAAAATTCAACTTTTAACAACATGGAAAAATGCTCATGTGGTATGAGATTCTAAGTGCAAAATGCAATACTATATGTGAGGCAGGAACCAAATATTCTCTTTGCCTGAAATGCTGTACTTCCAGCTCATGCTTTCACATCACTTAGGGCTGCACACACCCTTTACATCTGCAGAGGTACAAGCATTCCATGTTAATCTCTATCCCTTGGCCTGTCAGTTCTTACCACTGCCCAACATTAGGTCATACATTTGCGTAATTTTTAAATTTATCATCTGTCTCCTTCACTAGAATACAGTTTCTGTATGACTGAGGACTTTGTCTTATTTGCCCGGCATCCCAGTGGTTAGCACTGTGCCTGACACAGATAGGTGCTTCATAAATTTTTGTTGAATGCATAAACAAGAAGGACTCAAATATTGGTTAAATGAATTAACTATCTTAAAGATACAAATGAACTTGTTTACAAAACAGAAATAGACCTACAGATACCAAGAACAACCTTATGGTTACCAAAGGGGAAATGTATCATGGAGGGATAAATCAGAAGCTTTGGATGAACACACACACACTACTATGTATAATATACATAACCAACAAGTACCTACTGCAGAGCACAGGGAACTCTACTAAATATTCTGTGATAACCTATAAGAGAAAAGAATCTAAAAAAGAATGAATATATGTATAACTGGATCACTTTGCTGTACACCTGAAACTAACACAACATCGTAAATCAACTATACTTCTATAAAATTAGAATTAAAGAAAAGAATTAACTATTTAAAAATTGTTATGGAAATTAAGAGAGATAATGAATGGGAAAGCACTTTGTAAAGTCTGAGGCACAACCCAAATGTTTATTTATTACCATTATGACATGTTGGCTGCATCAGAGCAAAAATAATTTGCAGTGACAAGGTCTTCATATGGATCATCTAGGTTTGAAGAGATTAATCCAGCTGAAGAGGCTTGAATGTAAATGATCACTTCCCAATTGCAGTGGCACAGATGATTGGACAGTAGCATTTTTACTGGAATTGATTTGTAATCAATAATCACATAGGATTTATTACAGAATTTTCCTCTAATTATCCTAAGTGAACAATTCTGGTCAAAGGCTTTGCAGGGAAAGATAAAAGAAGGGGTTCTATAAATAAAGTTGGCTTGCAAGTGCTACATTCCACTCAAGTACTATGAATTATTTCCTTATTTTTATTGAGAAACCAGCAATATTATGATTTCCAGAATTTTATGGTCTTGGGTATGCATTATGCCCTTCTTTTCTTAACTATTACTTCTAGGTACTGCCTTTTTTAATAGAAGCCCATTATTCTGGATCGGGGCTCAAAGAGCAGCCATAATTTTTGGTCACTTTTGCCTCACGGGGGGCGGAGGGCAGAGTTGCTATCTAAATCCAATTCAAGAACATTGCTAGTGGTCTTAAGCCAGAATAAGGAGCAGCCTACTTGCGGAGCTGCCTTGAACACTCACCTATAAGATTTACTAAAATATCATTTATAATATCCCTTTGTTCATGACATGAACATTTTCGCTCATAGACTTCTTGGGGAGAATATGGTATGTGATTGAGATGTGCCATGTTCTCTTTGAGAAACTATTGGGGATGGAACCTAAGCCCTCAGAGGAACGTGTATCAGCGGTAATAATCAATAAATTCCCTTCCAAGAAGAAGTAACCGTAGGATTTTATTTGCCAAGTGGGGCACAACGTTTCCCCCCCTGAGGGGAAGGACCTGGTGCTGTTCCTGACAGTATTCGCAGCACCCAGAGCAGAGCCTGGTCATTGCAGGCACAGGGCAGATCACTGTGGAAGCAATGTTTGAAATTCACGGCTGGAGTTGCATTGCTCAAGACAAGGGGGAAATGGAGAGCACACCACCAGAGGGTCCCCTTTCTTCTCACATACAGGGCTCACCCTCTCCTTCTTAATAAATATCCAACATCACTAAAGAATATCAGTTTGAAATAACACCAAATTATTAGACTGTCCAAGGTACACATAGCTCTATTCAACCCCATTTGCTCAACCTGATTTTATCACTTCCTGCAACGATCAATTCCTCTAACCATCAACTCCTGTTTGGATCTGATAGGCCAAGCCTGACCCGACCCCCACCCCCACCCCCCGCCGCCCCCGCCGCCAAAGTAAACAATGAACCATTTGATAATGCAAGTCTCCTGGTTCAAGCCATGTTTTCAAATATGTGGGCTTTGGTTCACTGCCATGTCTGCTTTGTTTCCTGGTTAGCAAAGAGGCGTGACTACCTCTTCCATCTCATCTCAGAGCCCTCTGGAGGTTCTCTGTGTTGCACGTTGGCCTGATTTTCAGACAGAAACAAGAACAGAGAAAGGACGGGTCCGTGACTTGACGCTGATTCGTGGCAGAATCCTAAAACCGGTCATTAAACATTCGGCCCAGAAGGAAGCTAGTATATGTTTGTGGATTGCAATAAAACACTTTCAGTGGTATGCAAGATTATCTTAGATGGTGTAAGGATGAAATTTTGAGATTTATTGCTTATGTGTGATAAGCCAACAGTAAGTATTACACAAAATCTATTGTCTATACAGATATTAGAGAATTAAGATCAGGTAAAGCTGGCAGCCAAAAATCATGAATTTGGGAAGTGAATGACTGACACTGGGGAAACACAGCATCAGTGCTTACAGCAAGCCCGCCTCACGAGCAGCATCAAATGCTCTGTGTTAGGGCCTCCAGTTGCCCGAGTTGGCTTGGGGTGAATGAACCCTGCACACTTCTGCCCAGGGCCCACCCTGAGTCCCTGAGAAGTACAGGCTGCCTTGTCTTGTCACACTGCCAATTTCAGGAATTCTATTTTGCCTATTTAAAAATATTGCTGGAGCTGGATCTGACGCTGCCTCTGAATAAAGAAGTTTTGTTTGCAGAAAATTTATAAGCAGAGTGACTCACAAGGCAGTGGAAATGTGGAGGAAGGAACAGGCAAGGGAAAGCGCCATGATATTACTGTCCTTATAAAAGAAAGGAAGGGCGGGAAGGGAGGAGGAGGGAAACACAGAATCTGTAAAACTGTCTTTGGTATGAGGAAAAGCAGCAAATCTATAAATGTAAATGATGTATAAATAATTCTTATCATGAGAAAACACGCCTGGGAGGATAGAAGATGATAGATAGGAACATGTCTTGAAAAATATGAAGCATCCCCTAAACTTGGAGAATGATTCAGTGCTAAATCCACACAGATGAACGCCTTCACACATACAGACAGGACCTGCCTTCACACATGGATTCACACCTACACATGTGTGTTGTGCAGAAGCCCAAGGATTTACACACTCACATCTTTTCCATGGATACTGACATCCATAATTCATGCTCTCTACTTCATGATGTAACTATTTTAAATTTCACAACGGGGGTAGCTTAATAACGGAAGCCTCCCATTGTACAAGCAGTGGTTGTAATTCTCAGATGCCCAAAACAAACCGCATTTCCTTGTGGGTATATTACTGCAATGAAACACAGCCACATCCCAAACTAAACCCTGAGCTTGTCCACTTTCCCATATAGAGCTGTCTCCTAAATACACATTTTATTCCACCCAAACACAGCATGAGAGGGCCATCTTAGCACTAAGAGAGTCATTAAATACTCGTGTTATACTGTTTTAATTACAAGCTGCCCCCTTTTTGGGCTTATTTCAATAGATTATTGCCCTGCTGTGTAATAGTGTATAAATAAACAGCAGTATCTCTTGCTGGTATATTGTGGAAATTAAAATTCTCAATACTACTTCAGTAATTAATTTCCAAAGAGAAACCAGTTTAGTTTAATAAAGAGATTAATGAAAATGTTGCAGAAGATATATTTTTCAGGAGGTGTGGTACATTATTTTCTTGCATTTGAAATAATAGAACCATTTCAAAGGACTTAGTAAATCTAGGCTCAATCAATTCTGTTTAACTCACCATAGAAATGCTTTTTAGGGGGTTTAAAGAAGTAGGGCAGACAAACCAGATCAGACCATCCCCAAGGTACAGAGGGACTGAATGGTTCTCCGGTGGCCAAATTCTCTGGATGGTGAGCTGTTGTGTGCCTAGGGCTATATGGTGAAGAGCAAGTTTAGAAGGAAGTTGGTCAGAGGTCAAAGACAAGGTCATGTACGCAGGATATCGGGTAGAGACGGGCAGAGTATGAAGCATAGGACCGAACCCACTACTACCACCCCCTCCCTGCCACTGAGGTCAACATAACCTTTTCTCTTTTACAAAGTACTTTTTACATACTGTATATTATTACATTTATTCTTCACAACGTCCCTAGGAGGTGTGTATTATCATCATCAAACTCATTCAATACATGAGGAAATTTACAGTATGGAGAAATCAGGCGATTTTCCCAACATCACAGCTAGTAAATTAGAGAGCTGGATTCAAATTCACAACTTATTCCAGATCCTATGCTCTGAAAACATACGACATCCACTTTGTCAAATGCCCATTCAGGATTTTCTGGGGTGGTCCCGTACTACACCAACTATGGAACGAGACCTAGGAGTAAGGATATACCATGACTGAGGGGGGCTGGGAGGGTTCAGTGGACTCAGAAAGTTGTTCTTTGGGACAAGAATAAAAGAATCAATGAGCGAGATGGTGTTGATAGAAACAAAGGGATTTTGCTCTCTTCCATCCCTGCAGTGGAGTCATAAAAGGTGTAGAGATACAGAAGCATGGTGTGTTGTGAAGAAAAACCAGTTACTCAAACTATACACGGAGTGGTAGATTAACTAAAGGCAGCAACCTTAACTGATAACAACATGAAGTTCCAGGGATCTTCCTGTTGCCAACAGGATTAGATGTTTTATAGTTGGGACCAGGTGAATTTGGTAGCGCTGTGCAGCCAGAACCAGCAAGGGCTCACACTTCCATATTTTCTGGACCGAGTTGACCCCAGAATTCTTAGTGGGCTGGGGATCCCCGCTCTGCGTTCCCACAGCACTCTGTACCCTGCTGTAACACTTTCGATACTATTCTAGTAACTGCTTAGGAATTTCATTCTCTCGCCAGACTGCATATTTATATCTTCCACCCCCAGGTCTAAAAAGATGAACCTGGCACAGTTTAGATAATCAATATTTGAGACATAAAGGACAGAGTGTCTGTCTATTATGCTTACAGAAATAATATGTTACCTAATATTTTAATGAAATGTCATAATACAAATCTGTGACGATAGGATTTGTCCTGCACTTTAGATGTTCTCAGGAGTCCTGGGAAGGGGGATTGTGACATGGAGGCAGGCCATCCTGTGAGTTTTCTGCGCCAATGTAAATTATGTTAAATTATGTTAAGCTACAATACGACAGTTGCATTTCTAAGAAGCCTCAGGTTTTCAAAAATTGCTTTTCTAATAGAAAAGGAGATGCTAGAGAGTTCTGGACTCACTAAGTTATTGTTTTTCCATTTAAAACATTGACCATAAAGGCATCTTTACAGATAAAATGTATTTGATTACTGAAAGCTAAAGCCGAGGAGGTCAGAGTGGAATACAACAAACCCACACTTGACCCTCCAAACTTTCTGCTTTGGCCTTGCTCTTGCAGTTCAGCTGTGGCCAAGTTCATGCCACACAGAACCCAAGAACCAATGGGACAGGCAAGCAGAGCAGCTCCAGGCCTCTCTGTTGTGTTCTCAGCACTCATTTCCTGTGGACCTGTGCCCACCTTCCACTGTTTACCCAGTTGTGGATCATGGAATAGAAATCATATTCCTTAGTCAACCACATTGTGTTCTTTTCAAATTTTGATAACTTTGTAGTGTGGGAGGAATGCCTACACCTAGGAAAATTATTGAGACCGGGATGCTACACACACACGGAGTGAAATTTGTATTTCATTTCATGTCATTAATGCTTTCCAAAAATGTGATCTATCTATAGATCTATATATCTGTCTATATCTATAGGGCTATAGATATATAGTATCTATACATCTAGATATATAGTTACCATATCTAAAACTATAGGCATATATAGAGTTTATATATAATATACATATAGATATAGTTTACATATAATTAAACCCAGTCTGGAGTGTTTCTGTAATTCATATCACACAAGTGAATGCACAAATCAGAAAAAAGTATCTAACAGATTGTGTGTCCTGACTATTAGTCTGGAAAAAATGTGGTAACTGTAGGAACAGCTGTGGCGTCTGCCATGGCATTCTTGAGCCAACTGGCAGCAGCATTTCTATGAAGAGAACCAAGATGTGCCAGACGTGTCAGCTGCACACAGCTCAGGCATAGATAGTTACCATCCAGTTGGTGCCTTGTTTGTGCTCCCATGGAACTTCCGAAATTCCTTTCTACATATTGCGAAGGTTACATATAACATGGATATGGATACATACATATGTGTGTGTGCATATATACATATACATATATATCACTGTGTTTTTAAATTATTATTACGCCAATTACTATTATCAGGGGTTTGCTCTGGTCCTATCACTCTGTGAATATACATGTGTGAGTGTGCATGTATGCACATGTGTGTATGTATGTGTGTATGCCTATCTATCTCTACCTACCTATCTAACTTTTAATCTGTACAATTGCTCTGGAAAGGATATTATCATCACCTTTTTTTGATGAGGCAATCGAGGCTCTGAGAGGTGAAGTAACTTGCTCAAGGTTACACAGCTGGAATTAACTGAGGTGGGATTAACGATCAGAGCTGCTGCCTTTCAAAGCTTGGGCAATTAGCCATCACTTTATCAGGCCTCCTTTTATGAACAGGGATCATGTCTTATTTATGATTGCATTTTCGATGCCTAACCCAATGCCTAGAATAGAAAGTAAACTGATAGTCTGTTGAATGTTTGGGCAAACACATTAGTGAAGGAAGGAAGTTGAGGTGATGTAAACATAGCAGGCACTTTTCGCTGTTTATTTGAAATCCCTCCTTTTTGGCAGAATAATCAGTTATATCTGGGGTCCACCATTTCCCACACAGCCATGCGGCCACGGAGGGTATCTCCATCCAAACAAAGAGATAAATCATGATAATCTACCATTCTTGGTCACCCCACTTCCCTTGCCAGCAATTGGTTTAGGATAGACATTTCACCTGGTCTGGCCAATGAGGCATGAGGGTACACGTGCTAGGGAAAGGAGCTTCCAGGAAAGGGGAGAAAAAAGAGATGCAAAGGAAAATACACTCTCTTCTTTCACCTAAAGCTGATATGCCTGCCTGTGACATTTGTGGCTGTGCAGCTGTCCTGCACACATGGAAAGAGTCAGACTGAGGATAATGCAGCAGGCTAAGAGTGACAAAGCAGAAAGATGGAAAAGAACCCGATCCTTGATGCTGGAGAGATGCTGAATTAACCATCTCTTTAGCTTTCCTACACCTCCAGGCTTCGTTTTGTGAAACAAGAAATGTTCCTCATGGTTTACAACATTTGGATGGGGGTTTTCCGTTAATGATTTCCAACGGCTTTCTAACCGTGTCAACCAACAACGCAGGTCCTTGCTGCACTTTCGGGTTTCACCAGCTCTGTTCCCCCCAACCCCCCAATCCCTTCTGCTGAGGATGAAAGTGAGGCTGGAGATCGTGGCAAATGAAGATGTTGAAGCAGACACGGAGATCTGGAGCAACAGCTGTCGCAACAGCTGTAATCAGAACATTACTAGAGAAGGCTCAGCTGAGAACTGGAGGACCCTATGTGTCACAACGGGAGGTTACAAGGAGACACCTCCACCTGTGACCAGGAATGGCGAGTGAAGGCTAAGAAGCACTTACCCGTGGGCAAAGAGAAGACTCGAGAAGAGGTGAAAGACCACGAGTGAGGTGAAAGGCAGCCACAGTTGGAGATGTCTGTGGGGGGACCTTGAACACCCCTATGGGATTTACTGGCTTAATGCTTGCTATACAATTTTCCCCACAGGCTTCTTGGTCTTGAGTCAAGAGACTTGGTAAGGGGCCAAGTCTGCCTTTCCATTTTTTTAGGTGTTTCCAGGAGCGTTGAGAGGGGAGACCATGCCAGCAGAAGCCAATCTCTCGAAAGGGACTGTCTGGGGACACACAGATTGATACACTGACATGCCTGTTATCATCAGACTAGCTGCCATTAATGAATTTTAATAATATCTGATGATATGGCTAAGCCACATGCTGAAGATCATATTTTAAGGGGCTATTTTCCACATCAACCATCTAGGAAAGAGTCAAGATCCTGCATTTGAAGGACGGTCAAAGAATCTGCCCTCAAATACCTGGGATCTGTCACGTGGAATGGCTGGGAGATCTTTGCGTACCTCTAAAGGGAAGAATAAGGAGAAAATGGATATTTCTGAAAAGACAAATTTGAGCTCATACAAGGCAGTTACTTATATCCTGATCTTCTGAAAATGAAAGGTTACTGTTACATTCTCATCTACCACTGGAAATGCTCCAAGTGTTTGAGAAGAAACTGGACAACCACCTCAGGCAAGAGGATGTTGTGTGCAAAAAGTTGAAATAGTTGATTTCTGCAATTATTTCCCATCTGAGACCTTATGGAAACACCCGTATCACTGAATCCACAGGAATGAATGCCAAGTCTCTTTAGGAGCTACGAGTCCTGTTTTTCCTCATATAATCACACTCAGCACGTCCATCTTTTCCTTCTTACTTATTTATATCTATTTCTATAGTGTATTCATTTATTTAACAAGATGTTATTGAATACCAGACAATATGCCAAGATCCAAGAATATCAAGTTTAAATGAATACATCCCCATTTCCTATGACTCACTTAGTTGTTCTTAGGACAAACAACATAGTATCAGTTTAGCTGGTTGGTTTGAAATATAATTATATCAGGTCTAATGAATTTAGACTAATTGGCAAAAATCTCATCATTTGGTAGTCCAAGTAGGCAACACGAAAAACGATGGGAGAAGGCTTTTAAAACAGAAAATCCCAATCACCAAAAACCATGCCAAATATTTTAGAAACACCTGCGAAAGAAAACCTGTTGATGTTTTTGTTTCAAGTTATCCCAGTCTGTTTATTATATCCATTTCATGAATTTTTAGGAAACCCTTTCACTTGAAAGTTATTAAGTTTTTGGAATTGTTTTCATTTTTCTTTATAATTTTCTTTCTGCTTTAGATTTCTTTCTTTCTTTCTTTCTTTTTTTTTTTTTTTTTTTTTTTTTTTGCGGTATGCGGGCCTCACACTGTTGTGGCCTCTCCCACTGCGGAGCACAGGCTCCGGATGCGCAGGCCCAGCGGCCATGACTCACGGGCCCAGCCACTCTGCGGCACGTGGGATCCTCTCAGACCAGGGCACGAACCCGCGTCCCCGGCATCGGCAGGCAGACTCTCAACCACTGGGCCACCAGGGAAGCCCTAAATTTCTTTTTTAATTCGGATGGTTCTTCCCAAGGTGAAGATGCGGCACTCCAGTGAGAACATTCCCTTGGGTCCTCAAGAAAATCCAGGTCTTTTAATATGCAAAACATGTTCACATTTCCTAAGGGCTCACAGCATAATTAGAAAAAACACTTGGCTCTTCACCTGGACTATACAGTATTGGAAAGGAAGTGGAATTTCCTCTTTTCAAACAAAATGCCTGCCCCAAGTCTACTTTTACTGACAAGCGTTTCAGGGGAGACAGCGTGGGGAAAAGTTTCCTCCAGCTCTGTCTCCCTGAATATCTGATTACGGCACAGCTGTGCAGACTTAATGTCCTCTTCCCCGTGGATAAATCCGAGAGATGGAGCCCATTATCCACCAAGTGGTCTGGGGAAATTATACTTAGAGAAGGTCACATGAGGCTAAACCCCACGCCCAGGTCTCCAGGGGTGCCTGCTGTTACCCTGTTATATTCAATTTATACAACCGAATATTAAGAGAGAGAAGAAGCCGGTTGTGTCTTCCACCTGGATGTTTCAGGAAACACCACGGCTATTAATCACTCGGTAACTTCTCACTGTGCCAGCATGAAGACAGCTGTACCAGGTAACCTCAGACACGAAGCCTTCCCATGTGTTACTGTTAAATTAAAACCTGGTAGGTTGGAATGACTCCAGGATGGGACTGGACAAATCTGATTAGTGACTGTCACCTAACTTTCTGCCCTGCACAAAATGAAGAAAAAAGAAAGACACCACTGTCTTTGTCTTTCAGGTTTATCACAGGTTCCTCAGCTCAGCATAGTGACATTTTGGACGGGATAACTTCCTTGTTCTGGGAGCTGTCCTGTGCATTGTAGAACCGTTAGCAGCCTCTCTGGTCCCCACCCACTAGATGCCGGAACTCCCAACCCAGCTGTGACAACCAAAACTGTGTCCAGACAGTGCCAACCATCCCCTGGAAGGCAAAATCATTCCTAGTAGATAACTCTCACGTTAAGCCAATGGTTAAGTTAATAATATCTGTAATGTGCTTGGCCCAGAGTTAGAACTCAGCAAAGAGCACTTCTTTCCCTCTCATTGCCATTTAGATGGTCAGTAACCCAGCGTTCCACTGTTGTGTCTGCCTGCCCATCACACACGCCCCTTTGGATGGTGACTAAAGCAGGTGATCGCCCTGTTGGTGGGTCTGTCAGTCAAGATGCCCTGTCCTCTCCTAAGGGGTGGACCTGTGACCCAAGGTAGGCCACTTGGACCCACCCTGGAATTTGGGTGTCTCTGCAAGGACCCAAGGGGACCTTGGCATTGGTTAATTCACCTGAAGGGAATGCCACCAGTTCCTGCCACCAAAGCCCAGAGCTCCTTGGTTTCATGGCCTCTCTAAAGATCTGCTTCATCAGTTTTACTGTCAATTCTGGGAGCTTTTCAGATACGTTCTTTTTTCATTTTCAACTTGATCCAAGTGGTTTTAAAAAAAATTTCAACGAAGGTAAATAAAGGACATACTCATTCTCTAGAAGTGAGTGGTGAGACAACACGGCGACCTTGAAGGAGAAAGGGATGTTAGCGGATGGGGCTGCGGTGGCTGCTTGGGAACACAATGTTTCCTCTTCGTGTTTTCTCTCCCCTCACTATTCAAAGTGTGGTCTGGGGCCCAGAAGCATCGGCACCTGGGAGCTGGTTGGAGATGAATCTCAGGTCTACCCAGACCCCCTACGGTCCCAGGTGATTCTAATGCACACCCATTTGTGGGGTAGTCCCTGAGAGAGGCTGAGAACCCACCATGCTGGGGAGGAGACAGAGAAGAAATGGATACTAATAAAAAATTTATTCTTGGGCTTCCCTGGTGGCGCAGTAGTTGAGGGTCCGCCTGCCAATGCAGGGGACACAGGTTCGTGCCCCGGTCCGGGAAGATCCCACATGCCACGGAGTGGCTGGGCCCGTGAGCCATGGCCGCTGAGCCTGCGCGTCCGGAGCCTGTGCTCCGCCACGGGAGAGGCCACAACAGTGAGAGGCCCGCGTTCCGCATAAAAAAACAAAAATAATTTCATTCTTTCCAAAACCCCAGACACTCATCCCTGTCCCTCCACTTACATCCTTTCAGAGAAATATGTTCTTACCTAACAACTTGTATCAGTGTTTTTAAAACTGGGTGTCACAATTCATTTTCAGATTATGAAATCAATTTATAGGTCAGAGCCAGTGCTTCAAATAACAGAGAAGAGTAGAATAGAAATTGGAAAGCAAGCACCACCTAGGGTAGAGAGTCAGTATTGTGTGTGTGTGTGTGTGTGTGTATGTCTGTGTGTGTGTGTGTATTGAGGGTACTGGATTGTGATGTAAAACCTATTTCTTTTTACAAAAAAAGTTTAAAAGTCACCATCTTTGACCTTCACCAAGAGTTGTCCCAAGAAAGAGCTGTATAAGAATTGTTTCATCTCTCCGTCTTTTGTTAAAATTACTCAACACTTATGTCCATTGGGTTCCATGATGACCCACCACAGATTCTCCTCAGAACTCAGGCCCCTGAAGAAGTTTGCTTCTTTCTTTAGCACAGGTGCTCTGGTTCACAGCACAGAAGCCTGGAGCTCAGTTTTAAGTCAACCGGTGAGTTTCTTAGGATTCCAGACTGAGACCTTTTCTATTTGCCTTTGTCTTGTCTTCCATAAATGATTCTCAAGTGCTCCTCTGCCTGTGTTACATGTGTGTGTGTTGCACACCCCTTTTTGGAGACATCCGTAACATAAATTAATAAAACAACCCAACGTATAAACTAACACTCAGAACCCCCTTGGCTGCCCAAACAAGGGCAGAAAGCATAGTAAAACCGTGCCTGGGGACTTTGTTTTCCCCACGCACAGACAGACCCCCAGTCAGCATGATCTAACCTTTACTGAAGACTCACTATGTGCCCAGCAGGATGTCAAGTGCTTGAGAGAGACTCACCCATTTCACTGGAAGAAGCAGCCAATGGCGTGGATACTGGATCCTCTTATCTCCATTTCACAGATGACAAAAGGAAGCTCAGAGACGCTTTCCCACCTCGTAAGACCTGCGCCAACCTGCTTTGAGCTCGCCCTCTGAGCCACGGTCCCAACCTGTCACCTGCCCAATGCCTCCAGCAGACCTCCTCCCCCTGTCCCACTGCAGCCGTAATGAGGAACACGCTTGTCCTCCTTCCCATTGAGACACTTAAGTCCACGACTGGCAATTACGGGTGATACTATGACACAGCACACAAGCTTCCTTTTATCTTTTCCATTTCCCTTTGTTTATATATCAAACTGAACAGCACTCACCCTCTTCAAAGGGAGAAGGAGGGGCAGTGATGTGGAATGAACCTTTCGGAAGTGGAATCTGATGGTGAGTGAAAGATTTACTTGAATGAGAAGGTATAAGGACTGGTCATGTGCCTGTCATTTATAGCATCGTGATGTGCTCTATGCCATTAACTTTTAATTAGCTCAATTAGAGCAGAATGTCTGACACCACAACGAGCACATATAAACACTCCTGTTGGTGTCATGTTAAATTAATGTCTCCGAAGGGCAGATTCTCTTCTTGCATTAATGCGTTTGCCACCCTGGCTCTGTTAATTGTCCCTGGCACTATGTGTTGGTCACATCTGAGATGCGCCAGTGGTCCCCAGGCAACTCCAGAAAGCCAAGCAGAAGACAGAACACTGTACCCAGTCTTTCACAGGCTGCCTTTCTCTCATCTCGATCAGCAGCAGACACACCACCTTCAGCACTAAGGCTTCACCGGCACACTTTTCCTCACGCAGCCACTGACGCTTGCTAGATACCTTTGAGTCTGATTTTTACTGGGTGCGTTAAGAAGGCTCATCTTAACAATCAGGAACCAGGGCTGTTAAAGCAGACTATTCTCAACAGGGTGTCGCAATTTCAAATATGCTGCACCTTTTTTGGCTCCTTCAGCTGAAAATATTAGCAGTTGAAAATTTTTTTTTAATAGTCAGACTTTGGCTATGCCTCTGTAGAGCTGTGCTTTTCAGCTAAATCAATGCCTTCACTCATCTTAATGAACGTTATTAGTACAATTCATGGCCTACATCAAAAATAACCCCTAAACCACCAATTTGTGCTTGGTTATAAAGGTGCTTGGTTTAATCTATCACCTCACATATTTCATCAAGAGTGTGTAATAATAAATCTTTGAGACAATCATTGTTGCTGGTGTGTGGCCCCACCCACTGGGGTTCATCTTCCTAACAGATTCATAGAGGTACCTTCCCCTGACAGGTTTCCTTCTTACGTCAAGGACCCAACATCAGAGAACTGGGACCGATGGACACAATGAATTGAACCTAAAAGCTGAAGGGAATGAGGAAGGGGGAGACCAATGTTCTTGAACCTTGGCTTTGGGGATTGGTTTAAATGCTGCTTATATTTATTTTACCATTTCAGTTTTAGTAAAAAGAAAATACAGATGGATTCCACTTAAGCTGCTGCTGTACGGGGCTGCTTTGGATTTGTCAAATATACCATCACTTTCCCTCCTCTTAGCCTTTGCACATTCTGTCCCTTTGTCCACGATGCAACCCTTCCTTTGTGTGGCTCACTCCTGCTCACCCTCAGCTAAGAAGGACTAGACATCTCTTCTTCAGAGAAGCCTTCTTCCATCCCCAGACTTGGTTAAGATCTCCCATTCTGCATTCCTATGATGTCCCGTAATTTTCCTTCAAAGAAATTCATCACTTATTGTTCAATATCTGCTTCCTTACCAGATGCGAAGCTCAAGGGCAACCACCTTTGCCTACTGTTCCCCACAACACAGAGCAGACAGGCCCTGAGAGAGGTATAACAGGTGAGCAACACACATTTGTCAGAGAGAGGGAAAGTTAGGGAGCGTGAACTACATCAGGGCCCATCACAACTCCCCAAGGGCAAGGCCAGGCTGTAAACCTCTGAGGAGCTCAGGAGGGACTGGGAACTGCTGTGGGCAGGGACCATATGCCCTTCACTGCAGGTGCCTGAAATATTTTTAATGTTTTGAAAGATTCTCTTGAATCTCCTTGTGGCCTGGAAGGGCTCTGAGTTGGTGATACTTAAAATGAAAGCACCACTGGTTTCTGATTATCTTGGAGCATCAATTCCTCATAAATACTTAAAGTTTTTAAAAATTTCACTTACACTGAGCCAATTTATACACAGCTGGTTAATCCTCAACAGCCTTTTAAGGTTGGATCTAGGTCAAATTCTCCCAGGTTTGACCACCATCAGGCTGTCAACTTCTCCTTTCTGATACCCACTATGTGCCCAGCATATAGTCAGTTTCTCCATAAAGTGTTTTACCAATGTTGTCTCCTATAATCTTCAGAAAAACCTTACGGATTAGGAACCAATATTCGCATTTTACAGATAAAGAGACAGAAAAGCTATAAAGCTTGCTCAGTGAGGAAGAGGCAGAGCTGGGCTTTGAACCCAGTCCTGTCCACAGCACAGCACCACTCTATGATGAATATGACAAACAGCACAACTAAAGTTGTCTCAGATTGCTGAATTCATTCTGCTATGGACCAGGGAAGCAATGTGTCCAGATGCCAAGAAGGCGACTCTCGGGGGGAGTAAATGATGCTTGGACAGCTGGGCCAGCACAGCCCTCACAGGAGGAGCCAAGCTGGGGCAGGACACACATGCCAGTCTTTGCTGGGCATGATGGCAGGGACAGTCTCACGCGGAGACAATGCCAAGTCCCTGAATATGTCCATGAAGACATTTCCCAACCTGTAAGAGGCTGAATTGTCTTTATCTGGGGGAAAGCCATTTTCTACATGCAGTCCTAATTTCCTAAAGCAAATAAAAATAGGCACCTTGCAACTAACCCTAGTTTAAAGCTGGGGAAGTGGGGGAGGCCTGGCCTTCGGGGCCGCGTCTCCACTTCTTTGTCTAATTTCAAAGCCCACTGTCACAGCCACACAGCCCATGATGAGAAATGGGCTTCATGTGCCCCAACTTGGCACACGTTCAACGACTGAATACTCAATCTTTCCCACAGTCAAGTTCCTCTAGACTCAGTATTTATTATTAAAAATAATAACAAGAGCTTTTGTGCATTCCTGCTGCTTCAAGAGCCATCTGTCACAGACACCTTGGGCAAGGAAGCTATGAAAAGCAGGAGGAGTGCTTTGATTAGCTGCAAAAACACAAGACAGAGCTGGCCTCCTGCTCTTGGACAGATGAATTTTAGCATCTCAGCCAGCATTTTCCCCTACTAGGGACATTTTTACAAGGAATTTAATTGATCCTATTAGATTCTGTATAGGAATCAGTTATCTTTATAGTTACAGTCAGCCAACAAGAGAAGCTGGGCCAGTCACTTTTGTGGGTCTCAAATTGGAAGAAGCACAAAAAAGCTAAGCAAAAACCTTGAGAATTATTGAATGGATTCAAGGCTTGGGTCTTTTAAAAAAAATTATTTATGCCTCACGTGAATCCACACTGGATTCGAGGTAGCTTGCAAAACTAAGCACAATAATGTGGAACTACAAATAGATGAAAAGAAGGGTCACTGAAGAGAGAAAAGGGGGGAAAGATGGACACGGCATGCCATCCACAGATGTACTTATGCTTGAACCACAAATCTGACGCTGTGTGTCTTGTCAGCCAAAGTGGAAAGGAGAAATATTGATAGTAAATGACGTAAATGCAAATGGCTGATGGTGGTGAAGGACAACACAGGGCACTTTTTCAAAAGGATTCCTGAGTCTCAGATCAGGAGTCTTCCTAGAGGGTCCTGGCACCAGAGACCCGCAATTCCATTTCAAGTAATGACCAAGGACTGGATGCCAGGTAGTGAGCTACAGACTTTCTCATGTATCGTATAGCAGCCCCATGACACAGCTGTGGTCCCATCCCCCAGATGGGCAGGCTAAGACTCGAAGAAGTGACATAACCTGCACCAGGGTGCCTGACGAATAACTGGTTCCAAAAGCAGCCAGCTCACTCCCACACTCAGAGTTGACCTCTCCTGCCACCATCTTTGAGTCAAGGGAACACTGGGGTGTCCCCTCCTTAGGAACTCTGATCAGATCCAGGGGCTGCTCACTCTGTTGGCCTCGGTGGGCTGGCTCTCCATCCACAGATTGATTCTGAGCAGGATGTTATTACCACAAAGGTTTGGGAGAGTTCAATTCCACTGTATCTGTATGTACTATGTATGTCCACGTGTATGTGTGTGTTAGAGAGTACAGAGTGCCCCGTTTCTTAAATATGAGAATCTATTACATAGATGTACCTGCATGTGTGCACAGGCAGTGGTGCAGACATAAATGGCAATTCTAGGTGGAAATAACAATAAGAACCATAGCTAACACTTAGAGCACTTACTGTGTGTGCCAGGCTCTGTACTATGCATGTCCCGTCACCTTATTTAAGGGTATTTGGAGCACGGCAGCAGTTTGCTCTGTCAAACCACAGCAGAGTGACACCTGAAAGGGCAACGTGGCTCGTGAAGCTCACTGAAAGGCTAGGTGACCCCTTCAGGTGACAGCTCATCAATGTCATCAGCTCAGCTCTGCTTTCACGTTCTCCAACCTGCTTTACAATGAAGCACACGGGTATCTTACGGCTGATGTGTGTGGGTCTCTCAACGTGACCGCACAGCTCTCTGCCTCAGACACAGGCTGCCTCTTGCTTTGATCAAGATGACTAACTGGTGGGAAACCCAGGTGGATGAGGCAGCTTTCCAGGGTCACAGCTGCATCACACTCTGAGCTTCAGTGCACAGAATCCACGTAGACTGGGCCATCTCAGTTACACTACGGTCAGACCCCCTACTCCAGCAGTGGAGGACAGCGGGACCCCCTCCAAACTACTTGCCCATAGGAAGCCTTTTACAGAATTATGAAATAGAAACAAATTCAGCTTAGAGGATTTTGATATAAAAAATGCAACTTAAAAAAAATTGAAGGCTGGTTTGAAACTTTTTCCCAATTATTTTACTTCCAGGATGACAAAAACAACAAGATTTATGAGTGACAGTTTTCACTTCTTCACTGAGTACTTACTCTGTGCCAGGAGCTGTGCTGAAGATTTGATAGGCACTGCCTCAATCCTCCTAGTACCCAGTAAGCTTGGTTTAATTGTCAGACCCACTTTAAAACCAGGATGCGGAAGTTTAAAGAGTTGAGGTCACCTGCCCAAGGTCAGATTGGGATTTGACCACAAGTCCATGTGAGTCCTGAGCCTATTGTCTTAACTCAGGACTTCTTGCCTTACTGACTACTCACCTCTTACCCTATTGACCTCTTACCCTGTTGACATTTGGGACTAGGTCGTTCTTGCTTGTGGGAGCTGCTCTGTGCACTGTGAGATGGTGAACAGCATCCCTGTACCTTAGATGCCAGCAGCACTCCCCTCTCCATTCGTGACAATCAAAAATGTCTCTGGATGTTGCCAACTTTCCCCTGGAGGGGAATCACCCCCAGCCCAGGCTGAGCCTTAGTCAATGTGCTGAGCTCCCCAGCGTGGCTGAGATGCGGACGTTCACCACTGAGCTACATCACACAACTGCTTGTCACACCCGATTTGGTTCAGCCTAAGCCCCCAAGAGTCCTCAGCAACAGAAAGGAGGATGAGATTCGCTTTTAAGAACAGGTGTACTCCTAAAATGTTTTCCATAAACACAACTTTATAATGTTTCAAGGTGATCGTCCTTGCTTAATAAAATCTTATTTCCCCGTTTGCATTCATTAGGAAGTTACGGCCATGATTATATTAACCATAATGTCCTAATAAATACTTGCCTAAAGATACAGCAAATACATCAAGAGAAATTAAAACTTTCTCCTCAAATTTTAAAAATGCCACTCATATCCTAAAATAAAAATATACTTGGGGGGTGGGGAGGCTAGCTCATCGGCTTGGCACAGGAGTGGAAAGACGTAAAGGGGGGATGGTAAGACCTGGGGTAACATCAGGGCTTGACCTCCCCTCCCACCCACAGATCAGTCTACACAGGTGCACCCAGCCTCGAAGGGTCTTCCTGGGGAAAGAGGCACCCCTCTGGGTCTGCATGTTAAATACTTATAAAGCTCGGCTGGGTGGGGGCAGGTGCCTTTCTTCGTGTACACCTCCCTCTCGGCAGCCTCAGCTCTGATGTCCTGCCAGGCAACGGCACGCGGTGCCCTGATCTACCACAGACTATGCCTGCTCCTCGGATGGAACCAAGCTTCCAGCTGCCATCCAGCGGTGCTTAGCAAGGTGGGGAGACAAGGTCTCTGTTCCACAGCTCATCCATCTAGATCTCAGAGGCCTGGCCTTTCAGCTAAGACCCCAGAGAGAGTTGACTCACCTCCTAATATTTCTTCAGATTTATAGTTATGGGAAATCTAACTTAGATCAAAAGCATTATATCTTAAAGGCAGTGATAACTGACAATTACTATCACTCTATCACCCCATGGGTATAGCCATTTAGCTGAAGGGTTAGCTGCTAATGGTCTCAGGAAACTTGAGTTATTTGGCCTCTCTTATCTCTTGTCCCTATGGCAAAGAAACTACTTGGTTGGTCAATGACAGTGCTGTTTTGGGGGGTTGTTAGCTGAGCATTTACAGAAAAACTGGAGTTAAAAATGCTTGTCACTGTAAATTGATACAGCCACTGTGGAGAACAGTATGGAGTTTCCTTAAAAAACTAAAAATAGAATTACCATACGACCCAGCAATCCCACCACTGGGCATATACCCTGAGAAAACCGTAATTCAAAAAGAGTCATGTACCACAATGTTCACTGCAGCTCTATTTACAATAGCCAGGACATGGAAACAACCTAAGTGTCCATTGACAGATGAATGAATAAAGAAGATGTGGCACATATATACAATGGAATATTACTCAGCCATAAAAAGAAACAAAATTGAGTTATTTCTAGTGAAGTGGATGGACCTAGAGTCTGTCATACAGAGTGAAGTAAGTCAGAAAGAGAAAAACAAATACTGTATGCTAACAAATATATATGGAATCTAAAAAAAAAAAAGGTTCTGAAGAACCTAGGGGCAGGACAGGGATAAAGACACAGACCTATGGTATGCTAACACATATATATGGAATCTAAAAAACAAACAAAAAAATAAAGTTCATGAAGAACCTAGGGGCAAGACGGGAATAAAGACGCAGACCTACTAGAGTATGGACTTGAGGATACGGGAAGGGGGAAGGGTAAGCTGGAACAAAGTGAGAGAGTGGCATGGACACATATACACTACAAAATGTAAAACAGATAGCTAGTGGGAAGCAGCCGCATAGCACAGGGAGATCAGCTCGGTGCTTTGTGACCACCTAGTGGGATGGGATAGGGAGGGTGATGGGAGGGAGACTCAAGAGGGAAGAGATATGGGGATATAATGTAGATGTATAACCGATTCACTTCCTTATAAAGCAGAAGCTAACACACCATTGTAAAGCAGTTATACTCCAATAAAGATGTTTAAAAAAATGCTATTCACTTAATGGATGTAGATCTTTTACTGGGAAGTTCTCATCCAAACAGGAAACTGGACCTGTCTCAAGAACTCTTTTTGTAGATAATCTGTAACACCAGTTTCAAAGTTTCCAAATACTACTTGTTCCAAGAATGCAAAATTTGTTAAGTCTAATCCATCATAATTTCCAGCACCATGGTCTTGGAATGGACATCACTTAGAGACAGAGGTATCTCTGGGACAAGTAGCCCCTGACCTGGTTTCTACTATAAATATACTTAGATGACATGGGGCTGTTCTCTGTCACATGGTGTTGAGTCTTGTTTTCCCCTTGGGTTTGTTTGATTTACTCCTGAGTATCCATTTACTTCACCTGTAAATTGGCTAAAATGATAGCACCTCTCTCCTAAGTTGTCATGGGGATTAAATGAGATAAATCAGTGGAACTTTAATAGAGTGCCTCAAGCAGAGTAAGGTAATGACATTACTAACCGTACAGAACATTGTAAGTTTGGTAGGGGCAGGGGTATGCTGGTAAATGCTTAACCCTAGATCCCTGGAAAAGTGAAAAATCTTTGATTTGTCATGTCTGCCCATTCTCAGGGTGTAAACTCTCCTGTCACAAATGGCGTCAAGCTACAAATACTGAACATGGAACTGGAAAGAGATTCTAAGCCACCTCAGGAGAGCTGGTACTAGCTGGCTTCAGCATAGCAGCCCCTGAGTTAGAGGGCACAATATCCCCTAATTGGTTTGGTCGATGTATCTCACAAAAAGGTTCTCTATGACATATAACTTGCTAAAGAGAATCAAGTATTGGCAATCACTCAGGGAAGGCTCAGGTCAAGGTCCAGGCACAGAACAACTGGTGTGTTAGGAATAAAGCTCTGGGGGATATCCCTGAGTTCCCTGGATTTGGAACTGCACTTTGCCCCCACTCAAAATTATTCCTAAAGGTCATACAAGAGACTGACTATGACTTCCAGTCCAGTCCTTCAGGACAAAGAAATGCAATGAGGGCTTATGGACTCAAAGAATGAAAGACATTAGCAGATTCTTCGCTAGAATTGAAGACTCAAGAGTGTTGGGTTCAGTTTTGGGATACAGGAAGGGGAGGATAGCCAAAGTTCACCTGGAGATGATCCATGTGGCAGTTGATGACACTGGATTTTAGGAGCTCTGATCTGGACAGGGAAATG
Source organism: Globicephala melas (assembly GCF_963455315.2). Classification (NCBI taxonomy): domain Eukaryota; kingdom Metazoa; phylum Chordata; class Mammalia; order Artiodactyla; family Delphinidae; genus Globicephala; species Globicephala melas. Next base: position 57,406,993 of record NC_083332.1, on the reverse strand, counting down.
CCCTGCACAGAGTGGTGGATAAACTATGGGTTTGGTTAAGATTGGAAGGGTTGGAAATAGAAAAAAGGAAAGGGAAGAAACTTGTGAAAGGCTCCGTTTAAGATGAGAAAGAGAGAAGTTCATGAGTGCTTTCTGGGAAAAGTTCCAAGAGACAGAAAGGGAACTGGGAAAGTTAATGTCCCAGAACCCAAGGTAAAAAGAGTTGCTCCGTTGTATGAATTCTCTTGATCTACCACCTGCTGATGATTCCTTAGCCTTATTTTCATCTTCGGCTATTAATAACCCTGTGAATCAATTTTTTAGTTCCAAACAATTACACCTGCCTATGACAGTACCTCCTGCCGGTGACCTGGTGCTGTGGATCCAGATGAAGTCTCCGGTAAGCTCCCTAGGGCTTAGGAAAGGCTGCAGACAGCAGCAAATACACACCCACTCCTGAAGGACAGACACGGTCTCAGGGGTTTAGGATTTCCATTTCTCCCTGTTCTCTCTCCTCCTCACCTGCACACAAACACATGCACACTGTTCTCTCCCTTCCTGATCTTTCTGTCCCCCTGTCCCCTCCTCGTAGCTCTCCCTCCACTTGTCCCCACTGATGGGAGCAAAGCTGGAGCTGTGAGGGGAACAAAGCCAGTGGGTTCTCACAGTGTTCAAACCCTCCCCCAATCTCGTGAGCACCCCCTGATCAGGAGGGTCCCTTAGAAATTACAAAACATCAAACTTCCCCTCCAGATTCATCTTGCCTTCTCTCCCCCTCCCCTTTCTACTCCCCTACCCAACAACCCGGTGTCCCCCGGACTTATTACACAGAGCTGTAGAGACAGAGCAGAACAAAGGACCCTAATCCATGGGCGACATTTACAGAGCAGCAGCTCTCTTTAAGAATCATCTGTCCTTTGGAAGCCTGTTTTATTATTTGCCATGACGCACTAGCTCATATTCAGAGGGTGCATTTAGGCTTGATTTCTGGATTTGATACTGAAGCATTGTTTGGTTTGCCCATTGAAAGGATTTAGAATTTAAACAATATGGCAAGTATTAAAAGGTGATCTAATGCAGGGTGTGTGTGTGGGGGAAACATCCAAATCTGAATAACATACGTGTGTAACAGATGTTTTACAGGCAGCGTGCCACTGTGGTCATTTTTTAAAAAATAAAAATGATGATAGCCTGGCCTCCATCCTCAAAATGTCCAGAAAGAAGCAGAAAGGGGACGCACTAGATCCTGACACAAGAGTGGGGTGTGTGCCACATTGAAGCACCTCCAAAGCTGAGCCCTCATCAAATCTTTTAACATTTCCAGCTCTTTACAACTCAGCCACAGGGATCCTCATCTGGAACCTTATTCTCTCCAAGTGTGCAAGTAAATTACATCTGGTACAGAATATATTGCCACAGGTTCTATTTCCCACTCCCACCTTGCAGTGGACTTAAATTAAATGACCTGCCAGACCCTGTCTCTCTTTTCTTTAAAATCAAATCTATGAATCAGTTCTTCCCTCCTTCCTGGGACGACATAGATCAGATGATCTCTAATCCTAAATTCACAGGATCCCTTTGCCTAGAGCAGAAGACCTAATTCAAACATTCCTATGTACATTTTCACCCTTTCCCCAAATCAAACCAGATGTCGTTCCGGGTTCATGGCAAGTCATCACTGAGGATGCTGAAGCCATCCCAGCAACCCATTTGATATGGATGTGCAAAGGTACTGAGGCGGCAAGATGCAGTAAGGAAATGATGAGTAGCTCAGCATGGTAGAGCAGAAGCAGTATCTGGAAAGAGAACTGAAGGAGACAGATGGCACAGGGTCTGTGTCCCATTGGAACTCATCCTGAAGTCAACAGAGAAGTGCTGATGGTTCAAACAAGGAAGTGACCAGATCCAGTGGTAGGCCTCTGGCGGCAACACTGGGGAGGAATAGAGACAGGTGCCTCAAAGCCAAAGGGGAGAGCCTCACCTCTTCAGGCGAGAATGAAAATTAGAACTGAGAAAGTAATGTTATGGACGGACCAAGGAGGAAATATTTCGTAGATCAAACCAAGAGGAATTAGTGATTGCTTCTAAAAGTATACATTCGAGAAGAAAAACAAAAACAAATGGAGATGAATGAACCATGGAGACATGTAGAGATGAAGAAGCATGCCAGGCCAGGGGCAGAAAATTTCCCACAGGTGAACTTTTAAAAATGTCTCTTGAAAATGTTAGTGGAAATTGGGTTCCTGTCTTATCAGTGATTCCAAAAACAATGCATCTGCATAATGAACAAATTCTAGTACTTAACTGAATAAAAGGCTATTCTATAATCTTGATTATAACAATAAATAAGAACTAATTTGGGTTTTAGGCAAAAAACTTCGTGGTGAGAGAAGAAACAAGAATTAAATTAGGTTTTCAACATGCTGAAAATACATTTAAATTGTATTTCAGAGCTCAGGGTCTAACCCTGGTGCATGGACAAACAATTTGAATTTAATTTCAAATGAAAAACCTAATTATTTAGTTAACAGATGACCCCTTGATTCGTTTGTGAAGATCACAACTAAGAATGCTAAATCTAAATGGATTTCTTAGACTTTATACCCAAAGGAGGCCAGCTCAGTTTTAGCACTTTTCTCTCTTGGTACCTCTAGCACCGTCTGAGACGTTACTTAACAATTATGTGTCAGTGCTGAAGTGTAAAGTAAAAGATACATCACACATTTTAAAATTACTTTTCCTGCAATGGACTTCCTCCAGTGTTTGATCTTCCCACCAAAACTTCTTGAAGTCATTTTCTACAAAGCAAAAGTCTTCTAAGATGCTCTGTTGGGAGATGATGGGAGTTACGCCTGGTCAAATAAGTCTGGACTATTAGAATCCAGAGGGAAAGAAACCAGCTTCACTCTGGTAAACTGTTTTTTCAAACTTGTTATGGATATGTACATATGTATGTATGTATGTATCTAGTGTGTATGTATGTAGGCATCTAACCACCTATCTATCCCTCTATCTATGGCATTGTGTGTAGAAAAGAGCTAACACTGTAGAGACTGCTGCCCCTAGAAAGGCTTGCTTCCAAAGTTTGCCCTTGGCTGGCATCTGGGAACTTGGATTTTGGGAGGGTTCCTACTATTCTCTAACTGATCATGGTGGTTAATTGTGTACAACTGGTGTGTACAAAAATATATGGTTTATGCTGAACATCTGCTTTCTTTCTGGAAGTCTGGAGTTCTGCTGCAAACCAGACAGAGGATGCCCATGTGAGCAACCCCCATGTTGTCACAAGTTGTTGCTGGGAGAGTTGAGCATGTCCTGTGTGACTCCATTAGGAAAGGAACTTGGAGCTTGCGCCTGGTTTCCTGCCCACTTCACCCCAGGCACCTTTTGCCTGTGATAAATCTTAGACCTGAGTATGACTATGTGCTGAGTCTGCGAGTTCTTCTAGTGAATTACCAAAAGCGAGGGTGGTCTTGGGGATGCCTGACACATATAGCATCCATCAACATTTTGCCAGACAGTGTTCCAAGGAAGACACTTAGGGAACAATTGCTCAACAGTATAGACTAATTGAGAGAATGTACGTAAAACACGTTCTGGCAGATGAGATGGGCCCTATAAACAGTAGTCCTTAATACTGCTGCTCTAACATTCTTAATATAATTGTGAGAAAAGGGATGCCCTCTGTGCTGCACCCCTGAATATGAGCCACGTGCCCTGCACTCTGCCCCGCCACACAGCAACTGCTCACTAGACGTCTGCTGAATGAATTATTGGGCCTTTATTTACAAAGTGCTGTGCCAACATTGAGGAGCCCGTTTTACAGAGTGCTGTCTCAGCCCTCTTGAAACTCACAAATCTAAAACAAACACTATCAGTAAAGACAGAGCTGCGGACAAAGATACAGACAGAAAACTCAGCAGTAAAAACAAATGGATGCAGAAGAAAAAAGAGTGGTCAATACACGTTTACCAAGTCAAAAGCTTGACACCCATATGCTTCTAATTTTGGAGGAAGACATGTGGACGGGCTTTAGAATTCTCCATTTCTAGAGATGTGAATCAGGGGGTCCTGTGAAAGCCTTTTCTATGAAGCTGATAAACCCATACGGGAGAAAGCTTCGTACTAAATGAAGAAGAACATGCTTCAAATGGTGATGCTACACTTCCACAAAAATCTACATCTAAGCCAGTTGGATAAAGTGTGTGTTTGCTAGTTTTCTTATTCCAGTAAACTTTCACTTTCACTGAGGCTCAGAGCTCATAACTGACTACAGTGCACTAACTAAGTATGATGGCCTCATATTCCAGCTCACCCAGGACAAGGCTCCACAATCACTAACCACATTCTGGATGAGCTACCTACCCTCTCAGCGCCCCAGTTTCCTCAAGAGTCAAATGAAGATAAGAATAGTACCTACTTCACTGGGTTCTTACAAATAAGAAAAGCTACCTGAATAGTGTCTGGCATATAGTACATGCTTGAAAATACTAGTAGTTTTTGAAGGTATTTCCATCTGAGCCAGGGAAGATGAGAAGCCAGCTCAGCTAGGGAGAGTGTGCAAGTGGCATGAGCGTCTATTTCCCTGAGAGAGACACTGTCAATGATCGTGGTTCTCTTTCCTGTTGATCTGGAGGCAGCCTCAGAATCTTCATCAACGTACATCTCTGTTATGGACCAAACTGTGTCTCTTCAGTTCATATGTTGGAGTCTTAACCCCCAATACGAATGTATTTGGAGACTTAGATAGGAACTTTAAAGGGGTTAGTTAAGGTGAGACGGGGTCATAAGGGGTGGGCCCTAATCCAGTCTGACTGGTGTCATTATAAGTAGAGGGAGAGATACCCTAAGTGCACAAACAGAAAAAAGGCTATGTGAGCACATGGTGAGAAGACAACTGTCTGCAAGCCAAGGAGAGATGCCTCTCGAGAAACCAACCCTGCCAACACCTTGATCTTGGACTTCTGGCCTCCAGAACTGTGGTATTAAGTTCTCCAGTCTGTGGTATTTCGTTAACGACAGCTCAAGCTGACTAATATAGTTCCCAAGAAGGCAATCCTCTAAAACAATGACTTTCTAGGAATTTCCCCAAGTGTTGCTCTGTCTCCCTGGGACACAGACTTCTGCCTATTCCATGGGGATCCTCTTGTGCTGATCTAACTCCCTGAAGCCACAGTGGTTCGTGTGACTGACGATGACAGGCTTGCTCTACCTGGGCCTTCTCCACACCCTATAAGCCCAGCCCACCGTGACTGGGCCATTCACCTGCTCCAAACATATCTGATTTAGTAAACCTTGGTTTGGGTTTACACTGGTTGCAACTCAGAAAATTTTGGAAGAAATTCTTTAGCACCAGAAGATGACCAACCTATTTTTCTAATGGCATCTGCATATGACATGGTATTCTTCTGTTCACCTGTTCCTTTCAGCCATCCCCACCTCAGTAAATGGCAATCTGGCCTTCCTTTTGGATCAAGACAAAAATCTCCTAATTACCTTCAATGCTTCTTTCTTTTACATCCTACTTTTAATCCAGCCGTAAACTCTGTTGTCTCTCTCTTCAAGATGTATGTCATATCCAACTCCTTCTTATCATCTCCACCTGGGCCACCCTAATCCATGCTCCGCCCTCTCCCACCTGACTTACTGCTATAGCCTCCTGTCTAGCTCTGTTTCCTCTACAGCCCCCTTCAGCCTATTTGCCATGGCCCTGCCAGGATTCCTGGGAAAAAATATGTCACATTGCATCCTGCCTCTGCTCAAAACCTTCAATGCTTCCCATTTTACCCAGAGTCCAGAGTCCATGCAAAGGCCTACAAGGCCCTGCATGATCTCCCCTCTCCCCCATCTTCCTTAAACATATCAAGCTCACTTCCACCCCAGGGCCTTTGCACTTGCTGTCATGACAGTTAAAAGGGGGCCCAGGCCCTGGGGGGGAAATCGGTGGCACCCCGGCCAAGGCAGAGCCGCTAAAAATCTTCACATAAGCTTTTCCCTGAGCTCCCTCCCAGACTGTAGGACCCTATCTTTTGTAACACTCTCTGCCCCCAACCTGGCTGCTGTTCATCTGTGTGGCTCTCTTTCCCTACAGCTATCTGCATAGCTCACATCCTTCTCTTTCATCAGGTCTCTGCTGAAATGTCTCCTCTTCACAAAGGCCAGCCAGGACCGTCTCATATGAAATAGGAGATTGCTCATGTCCTGCCTTCCCCATCCTCCCCACACTGTTTAATGTCGTTCAGGGGCATTTATCCTCCCCCGTCAGCTCTGCTGCTGTAAGTTCCCTGAGAGCAGGAACCCTGGGTCATTGTTTAGTGCCTTGAACACTATCTGACAGGTCGTAGCAGCTGAGTAATCATCTGTTGAATTAATGAATGTGTGAATAAGTGAATGTGTGGGGCAGGTGGAAAAGACAAGTACACTTCAGAATAAGCAGATCTGTCACAGGAAGTAGATTGACCAGAATGATGCCACACTGTCCTGTCTTCTTCACGCGCTGGGAGCCCCAGAACCTTTGGGGAGGCTTACAGTTCCATGCAGTTGTTGTGAGTTAGCCAGCGTGATGCCCCCAGCTTGACTGATCACAAAATACGACCATGCTGGGGTCATGGCATTGGAGAGAGGTCTGTGAATCTTAACGTGGCAAGTGCATCTTTTGCAGGTTACAAAATATTAATTGCCTTTGGTATACCATCTGTGTTTAGAAAGGGTTCTCCTCTCTCTTCTCGGGCATCCACGGCAAAGCATCCAGGCAGTGAAGCGCTAACCTCGTTTCCTCTTCCCATTCATCTTTTTTATTTCCAACTCAAGGAGCTAACCCTGCTGCTCTCCCTCTGCAGTGATAACTTATAACTGAACTACCACTGATCTCTCTCGTTAATGAAACCTTACTCTATTTCTCTTAAGAATGACATGAGCAGGGCTGTTAAAGAGCCAGGATGACGAGGCAGGCACTGTGTTTAGAGTAGGAAGGGAAGCCTTAGCCCTAGACCAGCACTGATTCTAGCTCCTTAAGCTTTCCTGAGAACGCAACCGAGATGCGAGTAAGAGCACACACAGGTCATTTTGCAATGGCTGATTCATCTCTCAGATCTGAATGTAATTCACTCCAAACCCAAATTTACTCTTAGCTCTGAGGTGTGGACAGCGGGGTGCATATGCTCTTTATAAGCAAAGTTGGAATGAAAGAAGACTGTCTTGTCTCTATGCCAGACCTAGTTTTCTAGGACTTAGAGGCAATTTATATAGCATGATGAAAAAGCATTCAAAAGGGGATGTTCAAGGTCTAAAAACATGAATCAAGATCGGTTGAATAACTTTGGAATCATTTTCTTTATGTTTAGTTTCCTTTACTGAATAGAAAATGTCATTATTGATCATTTTTGGAATAGTTAAGTGTTATAAAACATTTGTGCAGAACTAAACTACTGGTTTCTTTTTCTTTTTTTTAATTGGAGTATAGTTGCAAAGTTTAAAAAAGAAAACAAGTCTTTCAACCAACAAAGGAAATTTTAGACCTATACATCCTTCATAAGTCCCTGAAAGCATCACCCAAGATGGCTTTCTATAAAAGATACACTTTTCAGACAAATATTTCTTCAATAATAAAGTTAGTATTGTAATGATACTTCTTTATCAAGAATAAATGTAAATAAATATTTTTTAAAAAAGATTGGTTGAATAAACAGTATGTCTGAAAAATCTGGCTCAACCAGAAGCTTTAGGTGGCCGAGATGACAGAAACCAGGGTCTTCTCTGCTAGTCTAGCCTGCTACTCGGCTACAACCAACCTGGCCATGAAACAAAGATCACTGTGGAGATAGACACTCACTCACACATTCATGTTTCTTCTCTAGGATTTCAACCCCTCCAAGAGATCTGCTCTCAACAAACAACAGAGCAGCTCATACTTAATGCAGCAGCTTACAGGGAAAAACAAGACCCGTTCCTCAGTCCCCATCTCATTCTCCAGATGGAGATGAACTTGGTATCCAGGCTTCCAAGGGGAGGAAGCACCGGGCAACAGTAAGACTATGGACTTTGACATCGGAACACATGGTAATAAATGCCCATTCCTCTCTCTGCCTTCTGGTTATATGACTCTGAGCATAGTTATTTCACCTCTCTAACTCTCATTTATTCAAGACACCACTGTGTAAAGCATAGATAAACTACCAGTATCAAAAGGCACAAATAATGTTTAGGGAAGCACTTACTAGATGCCCAGTCCTGTGCACTTAACAGGCAATATCTCATTTCATCCAGCAGTTCCAGCAAGTAAGTCCTCTCATTTCTACCTTTTTATAGATGAGAAAACCAAGCCTTACAGATTAAGCAACTTGCCTCAAATTACATAGCTAGTGACAGGTAAAACTAATATCCAAAGACCTGCGTGATGCTAAAGATAGCACTTCCGCCCACCCTACTTCCCAGATCTGCACTTTCCAATACCATAGCCATCAGCCAAGTGGTTATTTAAATTAAGACTAACTAAAACAGAAGAAAAAAAAATCAGTTTCATAGTTGCACTGGCCATAGTTCCAGTGCTCAATAGTCACTGTATTAGACTACCATCTATGTGGCTACCATATCGGGCAGCATAGGTAGAGAACACTTCCATCGCTGCAAAAAGTTCTACTGGACCACACTCGTCTAGTCCTCCGATATATAAGGTGCCTGCCTTTTAGTAGGCATTAATGAATGTGAGCGTTGACCATGTTCAAATAGAAATGCAACTGTTCCTCAGCCCGGCTCCATTAGGCTATGGTCACAGAGACTGATTCAGGTTGTGAAGAAGATGAAAATCATGCAGTTGGCGGGGGTGGGGCTCCTCTAAGCAGAAGAGCACGCAATCACAACACAACACTGGGAACAGGGCTTCGGAAGGGGCCACAATAAGGAAAGGGCCCTGAAAGTCCAGCTTAGTTAGTTCCATGGTCATTGCTTCCACCTTGGGAGCAAAGACACTTGTGGGTCACCAGGCTCCGATCATTAAAACATCACCATGGTCTGGGCTGCTGGTCAGCTCTCTGCTGAGCTGGGCAGATGCTGCTCTTCTTTCTCTCAATGGCCACTCGTGTGTACTCAACATCTATCTCCTTGGGCTGTAATTTCTTCATATTATTGTCAGCTATGGACAAGGTGCCCAGGCTGTCTTTGAGAATGTGCAGGACATCCCCCCTTGATTTTCTCCATTTCTTTCTGCCCTGCCCTCTCCCTCCTGGTATTAACACCTGGGTTTTCCTGTCCTCTCACTTTTGCCTTCCTCACCATTTTTTATTTCCCATTATTAAAAAAAAAAAAAAAAAAACTGAGGTCAAATTCACATAATATACAATCAGTCATTTTAAACTGACCAATTCAATGGCATTCAGTGCATTCACAGTGTTGTGCGATCACCATTATCATCTAGTTCCAAAACATTTTCATCATCCTGAAAGGAAACCCCAGTACTCATGAGCTGTCACCAGTAATCAGCTTTCTGTTTCTATGATTTACCTCTTCTAGACATTTTCTATCAATGCAATCGTGCAATATGTCTGGTCTTTCACTCAGAAGCATGTTTCTGAGGTTCATCCACATTGTACCACGTATCAGTACTGCATTCCATTTTTATGGCTAGTAATAGCCCACTGAGTGGATGACCAACATCGGTTTATCCATCCCTCAGTTCATGGACTCCCTTACCTCCTGATTAGCTAAAACAACAGGAAGGGGGAGAAGCCTAGTTTCCACGATGTTAATGGAGAACGTTGATGCCAAATTGTCTCCAGAATTGTTTTTCCAGGATGGCAGAACACGTGGCATCTCAGGAAGGCATGTTGGCACCCATCAGGCATTTCCACCCTGACCATTTCTTTCTGGTCTCATTACTTAAATTTTTTCTCATGAAACATTAACCACAGTGTGATTTCTATAATGCTTAATAGTTCTTACAGGAGAACATTGTTATGAGGTTTAGTTTTTAAAGGTGCGGAATATGCTGGCTTAAATAAGTTCTCAACTGCAGGCCTTCTAAATGTCTATACTGTGTCAAAGGTGCACTGTGAACTTCAAAGAAGCAATTACAGTTTTCAGTGTTTCTCAAACTTTCAATGTTTCCCAACTGTTCCCAAGGGAGCACAGAACTCCCTTTTGTGTATGTGTGTGTGAGTGAGTGGATGTGTATATGTGTGTGTGTGTGTGTGTCTGTGTGTCTTCGGGCCATCTCTCAGTTCTTCTGTTTTACACAAACAGTTTGAAAAAGCTAGTCTATATTAATATCTGAATCCTTCTTAGGTCTATGTAATGGGGGGGCTGTCAACACACTTTAGAGACTGGAGTGTTTCTACCAGGCTTAAAATAGGTACATTTTGAATCACAAGTTAAATATCTTAAACACATTTAAATGCAAATTATTTCTGAATTAATCATATAGGCTATATAAAGTGTCATGAGTTTGAATTGCAGCCGAATGGTAACAACTCGTAACTTATAATAACACAATTTTCATTTGGAAAATATCTTAATCCTTCAGCACTTCATAGCACACAAGTTTGAGGATCTCAAAGGCAGAGAGTCATAAAAAAAGGTATCCTTAAGAAATGCACATTCCAGCATATATCCTCAGTGTATGTATTAGCAGTTAAAATATAATCTGCTTAAATGTGCCGTATAGTTGGAAATTCTGTTTCTGAATAATATCTACATAATTTTCAATAAAAATAAACTTGCAGTAAATTATCTAGATCTTAAGGTACCAAAGACAAATGGTCTTTGCTGGAATTAGTTTTCCCTCAGGAGTAAGGAAATGGAATTTGTCTTCCACAATGAGGAAAAACAAAGATTAAAACACCATGCAGAATTAAAAATGAGCACCGGTGAGTTCTCCTAGAACCCTATTACTGGTTGCTTCTCAGAATTAAGGGGGGATCTCTGGACAGGTGGAGCCCCCAGCATATCAAGATTCCGGCTAAAATGAAGTCTGGCTGGTGAAAAGAGGGCTTGGTAGACAGAAGATTTACCATGTTTGAGCACATACGTTACCACTTTCAAAGCTCACAGCAACCCTATAGGGTAGGTTTTCCTATTCTCATTTTACACCAGAGTTTCCCAGCGTGCTATTACGGCATTTGGGGCTGCACCATCCTGTGTGGTGAGGACTGTCCCGTGAATTGTAGGATGGTTAGTGGCATTCCTGGTCACTACCGCCGAGATGCCAGTAGCACACCTCCCCCAGTTGTATTAACCAAAAATGTCTCCCAACATGGCCAACTGTCCCCTGGGGGCCAATATGAGTCCTAAATGAGAACCACTGGTTTACAGTGAGCAAACCCAGCATTTAAATGCTGTGTGACAGACCCAGTGTGTGGAGCCTGGACTCTGGATGGGAAAGAAGTGGGTCTGTCACCTGACTGTGTCACCTACCGGCTGTGTGACCTGCTTCCTGACACTTCCCTAAGACTTCGTTTCTCCAAGTGAAAAATGCACAAAAACAGTCTCTTCCTTCAAGGTTCCTGAGGGAGCAGCAGATGTGTTTTGTTCACTCTCAAATCCCTAGTGTGCTAGGGGACAGTTCACTTTGAAGAAAGGGGCTTCATCTGAGCTGGACACAGTGTGAGGTGGAGCTTGGCTGTGGCTACATTGTGTGGGTTGCACTGGGGCAGGAACCTGGACTCGGAGCTGACTGGGTCCAACACCAGGGCGCTTTCCCCTGTGGCGAAGGCTAGCCTGAGGTCAAGACCAGGTGCGAGGGACCTGCCTCCTGAGGCTGAGGAATTAACACCCCAGCCACTGCCCCTGCCTCGCCTGTGGAAAAGAAGCCTCAGAGCAGCACCTCATGCTAAGTGATAGAGCCAAAGCAGCTCTGAGCCCGAGGCCGCTTCAGGCGCAAACAAAAATCAAGTGTCCAACTGTTCCTTGTTTCTCACTTGTTCTGAAGAAAATGATCTTCAAACAACATCAAGATGACACTTCAAGAAGGGAAACGAGCAAAGCGTGAAAGAAGCTGGAACATTTAAGTTCTGGTAGGAAAACACATCAGAGAAACGACAATCTGCCTCTGACCTTAAGAAAGGGAATCACAGGGGTGCCACTGAGGGTCGGCTGTGAGTTACCTCTCCCTCCCGTTATCACCCGATCTACAGCCAGCAAAAGAGGGGAGCCCTGTGCTCACACTACCGGTTATGCCCTCTGTCCCCAGGTTCTAGAGTGACAGTAGCTGGGGCCAAAGGTGAGATCATCTATCACTTACCAGCTGTGTGACCTTGGATTGATTCCTAACCTGCTCTTTGCCTTTACTTCCTATCAGCTGAATTTAGAATAAGATTTTTCTGGATAAGCCAGGTGGACCCAATGTGGTCACAAGGTCCTTACAAGTGGGAGAGGGAAGGGGAGGGAAAACAGTGTGCGCGGACTCACCTCACCATTGCCACCTGTGAAGACGGAGGAAGAGGCCACAGGCCAAGGAAGGCCAGGGCCTCTCGAAGCTGGAAAAGGCAAGGAAACCGACTCCCCTAGAGGCTCCAGAAGGAACCAGCCCTTCCTGCTGACACCTTGATTTTAGCCCAGGGAGACCCCTATTTGACTTCTTACCTCAAGAACTGGAAGGTAACAGATCTGTGTTGTTTTAAGCCGCCAAGCTTGTGATCATTTGTTATGGCAGAAACAGGAAACTAACACTGGTTACCTAACACACTGAGTCAATGCCAGGGTAGTGAGGGCAGAGTGAACCCCCAAAGCGACAGTCTCAGCATCACCGTGGTGGTGCTTATTCTATTACTTCAAGAGTAAGAGTTGGCCTCAGGTGCAGCCCACGGGCTGGACAGCCCCAGCCTGCCTCGAGCCCCCGAGCAATGCGACGCTCCCAAGGGAAACTTGCCAGGAAAGGGAAGCAAGGATAAGCTTCATCTTATACACAGCATCTGCATGGTCGTTCTCCCTTTGCAAAGCCTTTTCTAACCACTATTTAATTTATTCAGGAAGCAGAGTGCAGACACACTCAGGCAGCCCCTGCCCTTGATCTAGAAGTGGGGTTCGCTGCATCTCCATGAAAATGCTTCTGGGGAGCCTGTCTCAGTGGAGTTAGTTCACCTCTGAGCCTGACAGCACCCCCACAAATTTAGCCTTTCCTTGGAAATCTCCAGAAAAGGGAAATGTATAAGCTCCCTTTCAGGACTGACTATGGTCTCAAAAACTGCTCTCAGGTTGTCAAAGGACTATGGAGCTGCCAATTCCTAAGGGCCATGACAGCCCATCTAGTTCAGAGGTCACCAAACTTTTTCTGTAGGCGGGCAGAGACTAAATACTTCTGGTAATTAACAGAGAGCCTCACATAAAAGAGAGTAAGAAACACTAAACAGGAACTAAGGTGACGTAGAGTTCAGGATTAGGCTCTGCATTAAAAACTCAAAAGGATTCCCTTTTCTCCAGCCGGGACATGGAAGCAACCTGAGTGTCCATCAACAGAGGAACGGATGAAGAAGATGTGGCACGTATATACAATGGAATATTACTCAGCCCATAAAAAGGAACGAAATTGAGTTATCTGTAGTGAGGTGGATGGACCTAGAGTCTGTCAAACAGAGTGAAGTAAGTCAGAAAGAGAAAAACAAATACCGTATGCTAACGCATATATATGAAATCTAAAAAAAAAAAAAAAGGTTCTGAAGAACCCAGGGGCAGGACAGGAATAAAGACGCAGACATAGAGACATAGAGAATGGACTTGAGGACATGGGGAGGGGGGAGACTAAGCTGGGATCAGGTGAGAGAGTGGCATGGACTTATATATACTACCAAATGTAAAATAGAGAGCTAGTGGGAAGCAGCTGCATCGCACGGGGAGATCAGCTTGGTGCTTTGTGACCACCTAGAGGGGTGGGATAGGGAGGGTGGGAGGGAGACACAAGAGGGAGGAGATATGGGGATATATGTATACTTATAGCTGATTCACTTTGTTATACAGCAGAAACTAACACACCATTGTAAAGCAATTGTACTCCAAGAAAGATGTTAAAACAAAAACAAAACAAAAAAAACTCAAAAGGAATAGAAAATGCATTACAAATTGTGAAATGCCAGTCCCCCAGGTTTCTGAGCCTTTATGACCAGCTGCTGAAGACCTCTACCTTGGGTCTACCACCTTTACCTGTGCCGTCCCCCAGGTGTTAGCCATTGACTCAATGCGCACCCCAAGCCAGGAGGGTATGATCCACTTTGGAAGGACACAGGGCTCTCCTCCCGACTTCTCATCGTCAAACATCGTCAACCTAGTCTTGGATCCATTAATGTTTGGCCTGCTAAGCCATCATTTAATGAGGATGCCTTCTCTCCTGTCTTTCACTTTATCCCACCTTTGGAGTGCCTGGTCTGGCACACTGACCAAGGCTCAGTTTGACCCCAGCTGCAGGCAGGGAATGAGCATCTACAAATGACAGAACACAATCAAGCGCCTTTAGCAAGCATGTCATCTTTCCAACATGGACTTTGCTTAAAGGAGTCCATTATGCAAATATCCATACCTTCAGAAGAAAGAAAATTAATATGGAAATGATCTTTTGCCACATAACACCTTATTGCAAGAACAAGATAAGCCTGCTTCATAATAAAGATCCTAAAACAGCTGCCAATCAAACAAATCAACAGCTAACAGCTCCAGCCAACAGTGTTTAATAAACAATTTTGAGATAGCCCACTGATAAACTCACAAAGAAGACAGAACTAAAAGCTTGGAATTTTAACAGGGAATGCTCTCTTGGCCTGGAGATTGAGCCAAACTAAATGGGAAGGACCAGGCAAACACATAAAGCATTCCCCACCCCTCCACCCATGGATTTAGAATAAGGAGAGGTTTTCTGGTTTACTGTCTAGAAGGGAACTTTAAGGCTGAGCTCGGGGAAGGCAGGGTTTATCTTTTATCTCTCTCTCCCAGTGCCTGCTAGGTAGTGGGTTCTCAACAAATGAATGCATTTTTGAATTAATTTCTATTTCATGGCAATTTGAATGTTATTGTTGACTTTCTCGAATAAATCTTATCCTCCTGGAATGCAAATTGGATGTCACTCCCTTGCTTAAAGCCCTCCTAGGCTTCCTTAGAATAAAATCCAAGCTCCTTACCCTACTCTGCAAGCCCTGGTGGGACCAGGTCCCCCAATTCTTGCTACTTATTTCACCCAAAGGTATATTGAATGTCTTCACCATGAGTTTGAATTCACCACGCAGGTCTTCCTGGAGAGGACGTCATTTATCTGACTTGTGCCACTCTGGCTTCAGAGACCCAGGGACAGGACTCGCTGTCTCTCACTGTCCTCCACTGGCAAGCAGAGTGGTCTGGGCAAAATTCAAATCTGATCGTGTCACTCTTCAGCCTGAAATACTCTAACGTCTGCCCGTCACCAAGGGCTATTACATCTAAGTGCATTCCTTGGCATTTGGTCCCCCCTTCCTCGCTAGTCAAGTCCATTTCCTATTTCCCTCAGGAGTCACTGTCCCACTTCTCCAAAGCAGCTAAAGCTCTTTTGCCCCCTCTCTCCGGAACACTCTCCTGCCCTGCCCCCTCCTGTCCCCTGGCTAACACTCCTCCTCATTCTTCATCACTTGCTTTGACGGCCACGCTCTGTAAGGTTGTCCCTGGCCCTGCCCTTGTCCCATGGTGGTGTAGGTATCTTGTTACAAATCATCATCCCCAATTAGACCAAGAGCTTTATAAGGACAGGGACAGTATCCCATGCTGCTGTGCCCTAGAAATGAACAGACCTCTTGTCTATTCAAGCCTGATGAGTATTTCAGTGAACAAACCAGATCCTCTAAGAGGCCAGCCCCATGCTGGTGCCTGCAAAGCATGACACATGGGGTCTGTCCTGTGCCTTCTAGGAGGTTGAGTAACATCTCTCACCTCGACCCACTAGATGCCAGTAGCACCAAGTTGGGGCAACCAACAATGTCGCCAGGCATTGCCAGATGTCCCCTGGGGGGGCACAGTCACCCTGGATGAGAACCCCTGATGTCAAGGATACCTGAGAGGGAACGACAGCATTCTTGCCCTCAGACCTTCCATCAGGCCTCCCTGCAAATGTCAACTCCAGGTGAGGCCTGCCTGGACCACGCAGCTGCTTCCATCACTCTCTGCATCTTTAATCTGCTCCATTTTTATTCCCAGCATGTATAACCACCTGATGTGTTACATACCCACTAATGTCTGTATATTGACAGAGTTCCATGAAGCAGAAACTTGCTGGTGATTTGCTGCTCTATCCCCAGTAACTTGAACCAATGGCTGGCATGAGTTAGGCATCCCATCGATGTCGGCTGAGTCAATAAATCTTGTAGTTGATCTGAAATATGTTTGACGGGGCTGCTGAGTGCATGTTGGCCTTCGTGTGTGCACAACCTTTTGGTAGTCCCAGGTCGCCTCTCCGTAAGTGCTGTCCACTTTCATACACTTCTCTTGGCTGGAAGAGAAGGCTCAGCTGGCAGAAGAGCAGGCTCTTCCACACTTTTTTTCCCGGGATTTTGCTCACAGATTCACTCCATTTCCAGTCTCTAATTGATGCAGTCTGTTTCAATTAAACTTTAAGCAGGGGGCTGGCCAGAACTGAGGTGGGTGACCTGGAGGTCGGTAGCTCCGCAGACTCAGTGAGGACATGGGTCACTTGTGCACTTATTCCCCATCACGGGACTCTGGGTTTCCACCTGCTCAAAGGGAACTTAGCCCCCATCACAACATCACTCCAGGTACGTCCTGGGAAACCCAAAGCTGACTTCACAAGTGTGCCCTGATCAGTGTCAGCTTCTTCCTCCTTCATCTGGGCCACTCGAGGGAGCTTCGCCATGGTGATCCACCCCCTAGTTACTGACCCTTCCCGTGCCAAGG
The DNA here is from genome assembly GCF_963455315.2 of Globicephala melas. Lineage (NCBI taxonomy): Eukaryota > Metazoa > Chordata > Mammalia > Artiodactyla > Delphinidae > Globicephala > Globicephala melas. The sequence continues at coordinate 57,390,163 of NC_083332.1, read as the reverse complement.
TGCTGCAGGAGTCTCTAGGCAGGGGGATGGCCTGCTTTAGAACTGTCATCCTTTGTCACTTGGCCTCACAGCTGTAGTGCTTGAACCTGGAATCTTACCCGGTCTTTTGCCATTGGTTTAATTAGCTTCTGGTCCTCCAATTTTGCAAAGTATCTCATAAAAAAAATAATTTCCATCATTTTCTGCCCTCTAACCCCAAAGTGTCAAGCTCAATTTAAGGGGCCAGAGGAGGAGGACAGCCCGTCTTCACCTTCTCTTCGGCTCCTCCCCGCTCCTCCTCCCGGCTCCCGACAAACCCCTCCTTCCTTCCCCCCCCCAGCTCATTTCTACAAAATGTGAAAAAAACCGAAACCAGCCCTGTATGCCTGCTGATGATGCAAATAGATGGAGAGTGGGGGGTGGAAGCTAGAACGGGCGTCTTATCTGTGTTTGCAGGGTCTAGTCCCGGAGGGGTGGCCACCGTGCCTGTTTTGGAAGGACAACAAAATCGCAGCAGCATTTTTGTTTCAGTACTGAGGGTCAAAACCATTTGTCAATTATCGAACTTGCTCTTACTTATAAAGTTAGCAGGTGAGATAAAATGGGTCTAAAGGCTCTTGCAGTCCTGATATTGTGTGGTTCTTCAGCACCTTGGGCAAAAAAAAAGCCACCAAGTCATTTGAAAAAAAGCTACGAGGAAAAAGATTTGGTTATAGTTAGATAACTAAAACAAAAAAACACACAAAAAAAGAAAAATTGATCATCACACATTTATTCATGCCATGAACGTTTGGTAGGTCCAGACTGTGGGCTGGGTGCCTGGGAGGCGAGGGGAGGAGAAAGTTGAGGAGGAATGTGGGGTTCTCCCACCTGCCAAGATTCAAGTTGAACCTCTTCTGAGGAGTTTGTGCTAATGGAGTTTAGAAAATATGTTTCCATAGCCCGGAGTGAGGAAGCAGCTTTGCTTAGTGGACCAAATAAGTAATCAGTCGGGAGCAACTTGGTGGTCTAATCCATGTATGTGGCTGCTGCAGCGGTGTCGTTTAACCTCTTCATGCCTCACTTTCACCAGGTGCACCTGGCAGATACGCCCAGGTTGCAAAATGAGGCGCTTGGAAACATGAAGAGCCAATCGGGAAAGAGTCAGACGGAGATGCTTGGAGGTACTGGCGCGGGGAGAGGCTGGGAGCAATTCCTGAATTAATTTTTTCTAAAGTGAGTCAGAAAACAATCCGCTTACTTATTTATCAAATTGAGTTTCTCTGCATTTCAGTTTTTTAAGTGCTTGTCTCAAAAGAGACATCAGAAAGGAGTTTGTTTCAGATAGTCACTGAGTGAAGCGGTTGACTGAGGGGAGATAATATCTTTGGTTCTCTGCTATTGTGTGTTAGGAACTCCTACCTGTATATCTCATTTGACATTCACAACAAATCCATGGGGTTGGTGTCATTAACCCCAATCCTAGTGATGAATAAACTGGGGCATCAATGAATTATATTAACTCAGTGGTTCTCAAACTTAGCTTCACAGTGGAAACACCTGAAGAGTTTCATCAATGGACTGAGGTTTGGTCCCACTCCAACACATTCTGATCTAATTGGTTTGGAGTACAGCTTGGGCATTAGGGGTTTTAAAAGCTCCCCAGGTGATTTTTTTGAAGTGCAGAAAAGTCTGAGAACCACAAATAACTTACTCAAGGTTACAGATCTAAGATGGCAGAAAAGCTGGCTCTGCTGAGCCCAGGGCCAGCTTCTTCCTATCCGGAATTCTTTTTGCCTGAACTGGCTCAAATCTTCTGAAGACACTTTCATCTCTGGCCTAAAAGGTTGGTCTGAGAAATAAGCAAAGACTCAGTAACATGGTATTTAACAGTCATCCAAAGTCTAGAGAAGAAAGAGCAAAGAGGCTTGGGACAAATTTGCCTGGCTCTCGGGGGCCATTAACTAAACAAAAACAAAGGCAGATTTGGAGAGTATGGATTGGGTTGAGAGGCCTTTCACATGGCGTACCAGAGCACCTGGAGAAATAAGCACCTTTCAGGCACACACCTATGACCCCAGCAGCACTGTAATGGAAATGGCTCAAAGGCCACCTTCCCTGAGGCAAATTAATGAATCAAGCCAGCTGCCCTGAAGTTAACACTTAGTGTATTTAGACCTGGGGTTCTCAAACGTCTGCCAGCATCAGAACCACCTGGAGGGCTTGTTAGGCCCAATGTGGGGCCTGAGAATTTGCATTTCTAACACGTTCCCAGATGCTGCTGCTGGCCTGGGGGGCCGAGCTTTGAAAACTGCCCATTTGGATGACTGCCTTCTCCGGATGAACACACGGTGTTACTGACATTCAACCACTGAACTGCTCGCTGGATGCCTAGCACCTGCTTCACCTTTATTTCCCCTGCAGGGAGCTTCAACTATGAAACTGGTACATGAAGTGATGGCTTCCAGTTCTGGAACGCTAAGTAAGCGGTCGTGTGGAGCGCCATTCGTACACAGCCCGCTCACTACCTACAGCACCACGGGGAGATGGTCCTGCAGCCTCACCCTCATTCTAAAGATGAGAAAACAGGTCGAGAAGAAAATAACTTGCCAAAGGTGATACAGTATCAGGACAAACCATGAAGTGGCCGCTATTCACCCTTTTTTCAACTATAAAAATGGCAATTTCATATGGTTCCTCTGTTAGCAGGGTCTGTCTACCCTCAGTAGGTCTGATTCCAAAGCCTAAACTTTTAACCCAAGTCCTCTGTCTCCTCCCAGTTAGGATGCTTTCCTAGGCCATATGTCTTATTGATCGACAGGACCAAAATGTTGAGACGAGATCACAGGGGTGAAGCCACACTCTCCAGGCAAGGACTGGTCACTGGCTCTCGGCTAGCCATCCTCATCACTGCCCGCCTCTCACCTGCAATAAATTGTACCGTATAACTCATCCAGAGCAAGGTGTATCCCAGATGGCGTGGCTGACCCTGAAGGTGACAGCCCCTGCCCCAGGCCCCTTGCTAGCTCAGCTGGGTCCTTCCTATGATACAGGGTCTTCCCTGAACACATCTCATCATGACACTCGGTGAGGGAAGTGAGAGACACATGCAGTGGCTCTGCTTTGGGGATTGGAGGTTCTGGAAAGCATGGGAGCAGAGTCACCCAGCATTTCAGGGCAGCCAAGGCAGAGTCACTACCACCCAGCTCTGAGCATCGTAGGAGAAGGGTGACAGGAGGAGGTGGCAGTGATGATGACTCCTCTAGAACAGTGGTTCTCAGCTGGGGGCAATTTTGCCTCCATGGGACAATTGGCAGTATGTGGATGATTGTCATGACTGGGATTGGGGGATACTATTGGCATCTAGTGGCTAGAGGCCAGGTGCACTTCTAAACACCTTGCGATGCCCAAGGCCAGCCCCCATAATAAAGCATTATCCAGCCCTAAATGTCAGTAGTACTGAGGTTGAGAACCCTTGCACTAGAATCTTATCATATATGGCTGGGTATTTCCTGTGGCACCCCTGTTTCTGGTCGTTTTACATGTAAGCCAGGTTGTTGGGTCTCTTTGGCAATTCTATAAGCCATCTGTACCCTACAATAAACCCTTTTCTTTGCACGTTAGTTGGAGGAATCACAACTAAGAAAGACAACCATGGGGAAGATCAGACTGGAGGATGAAGAAAGAATTAGCTTGTCCCCAAAACTGAGGGCTGAAGGAGGATTTCCAAGTCCAAGTATTATCAAGGGCAGCTCAATTCTAGCAAGGTAATGTGTGCATCGTCCATGTACGGCATGGACGTTGTTATAACTCTCTAATCTGAGTAAATCTACATCTCCCAATTGTCTTATGATTGCTGGCATTATGATACACATACTTCCACGTGACAGCAGCATTTTTCATCTTAATGTACTTTCTGCTAAATTGTCATATGTGTTAGCATTGGGGCGGAGCCACAAATGAAGGGAAACACAGGAGCAAGGATAGATACCCTTTGCCTGTCTGGTGTATTCCAAATTCACAGTAATACTCTTAGCCATAAAGTCAAAACTTACCCAGAAATTGGCTCAAAGGAGAGCAAGTTGTATCCCAGAAAATGTGGGCGCATTTTCAGAAGGACACAGTGAAATCCTACTCGAGTTCTAAGACCAAGAACACAGATGGTTCCCTTTACCAGTTCTATAATTGAGAATGATAACCGCATCAAGCTCACCTTTATAAACGTTAAATGAGATCATCACTTAGGGATCTAGCACGGAGCCCTGGCACATTGTAAGTGTTCAATAAATGTTAACAGCCACATTAAACAATAATATATCTTGGGAACCACTTTGGCCCTCAGCTAACACGTCAGTAAGGACAAGATAATAAAGTTTGTGAATGTGGAGGTCTAGAGAGTTCTTGGGGATTTCATAGGTGCTCAGTAAATGTCAGTTCTTGGTCTCTTTCCAAGTGCTCCCCTCTTGTCCCATCCAACTGTGACATCCCCAGTGCTTGGTGTATCTCCCACGGTGGACAATGGAGCAGGGCAAAGGTATCCTGCCCGTGACACCTGCCCACTACCAAGGTCCTGTTTCCTGTTTCACCTCTCAACCCTGCTGGGCCCAACTCCAACCCCCCACCCGCCTAACAGACTCTGTCTCCCCCTCCACTCCTGTCCTCCCATATTGACAAATTTGCAGCCAGCAGATTATAGTCACAGTGTGAGTGAATCATTACCACCTGCTAATATTTTTATAGAATTTCATAAACTTGGTCATTCATGAATCATTTACAGTACTTTATTCCAGTGAAGAGTTCACAAATCACTCAAACACTGACAAAATGCATAATAATGAGTAATATTTCAGGAGGCTTTGCATTAATATGTCAGCTTCCAATACTGCAGGAGCTAAATTATTTTGCCAGGTGCCACTTCGGGTCAGAAGCATGGGAAGCCCTTTGGGGGCGGCAGCAGGGAGAGTGGGCAGGTGGCCGTGGGCCTTGAAAAAAGACAGTATTTAAGAAGAAACAGATCATCCAGCGAGTCAAATCCCCTTCCAATAAGTGGAGTTCCTGGGAAAGAGGCCTAGGAATTTGCAGATTAGACATCAGAGTCTAGTTGGAGGTAAAATAGGAGGAAGTGTTTCTTAGTAATTGATAATTCAGGGCTTTAGAGGTGGAGAGAAACAGATATGGACCCCAGATTCAACACACACCAGCTGGGAGACCTTGAAAAAGTTATTTAACAGTTACTTGCTTGTCTATAAAATGGTGTTATCACCTACTTCTGAAGTCTCTTGTGTGAAATGGATTAAGTAAGACAATGTATATGACTTGTTTAGCACAACATCAGCCATGTAGAGTTCAATAAACAGTAACTTTAATGATGATACACATTCAGGGGCTCAAGGACAAATTCATCTCAGACTATTTCTTTTCGTGCAAATCTCTGAGGCTCAGTTCACAATGCTTTCTTGCTGGATTTGGAAAATGCTAGCACCATAGCATGAACTTGCATGTGAACAGCACTTACCTTTAAAATAAACAAGAACAAAATTCACCCATGTGCTCTCTGCCTTTTAAACTTGCAAGAGGGGAAAGTAAAATGTGGGAATTGGAGACCCAGGATCCTGCTCTTTGAAGAAGCAGATCTGCAACCAACCACAATGCCCACCAGGGACAAGATGGATCTAACAGCACTAAGACGGTAAATCATTTCTAAATAGGTGCTTGAAATGAAGTGGATTTGCAACTTTCTTGTGCCCAAAGTATATTGAGAAGGCAGGAACCCAGTTCTCATTAAATCCAGAAATAGCAGAACCAAACAGAGAGTAATAGGTAGGGACCTTCCTCAGCAGGGACACGAAGAAAACAGGAAAAAGACTAAATTGAAGAGCGAGAGGCATGGGGGACCTGGCATTAGAAACTGGGTCCTCGCGAGGCTGGTGAAGAGTGGCTCACACCAGGCCGCCGTTTGGCTGCTGTAGCCCTGGTACTCCTTTCAGACACTGTATGCCCACCAAGCCCCAGCAGCCTCTCCACTGGGCACATGTGGCCCTGCGCCAGGGGTAAACCAAGACGAACAACCAACACGGCACAACTCCCTGGCATGTCACCTGTACACAGTGGCGAGGAACTTAAATCCGTTTATTTTGAAACAAAGCTTAGGCATTAAAATGAAAGCTCCGTGAGGGCAGGAAACCTGGTGGGTCTGATTTCCCATTATATTCCTCATCCTGCAGGTCCTCAATCAAACATATTAAGAATTAATGAATTGACGAATCAATCGATGTGCTACGGAGTACATTATGAAACCACAAATAAACTCACGATTATTTAAGAGAAGTTCATGCTTGAGATGGGAAGGCTGGGCCACCACCAGTTTTCATTTACCTCCTTTGCCTTTCCCCTCACTAATTCTCACTCATGTGATGAGACTGTAAGGGGCTTACCATGTTCCTGCTACTGTTCCAAACTCTTGACACGCATTAACTCATTTAGTCCATTAAATCCTATGAGATCAGTATTATTACGGTCCCCATGTCACAGATGATAAAATCAAGGCAGATACCCTGCCCAAGTTCCCATAGCTAGTCCATAAAAGCTGTGCTTTTAATTCAGCCAGCATGGCTACATGCAAAGTTATGTTTGTAACTGCTACATACTACATGGCCTCACTTTAAGGAAAAATATGAGATGCTCTATGCTACAGACCAGACTCTATTTTACTAGCTGTTTAGCAACTATTAGTTAGCAAAAACTAGTCATTTCATCTTTTATTGGGCTGGCCAAAAAGTTCATTTGGGTTTTTCTGTAACACCTTATGGAAAAACCCAAATGAACTTTTCGGCCAACTCAATACAAGCATTAAAGTTGCTAGTACGATCCCTATTTTATGGATGAGAATCACAAGATCAGAGAGGGTAAGTGGGTTTCCCAAGATCACACAGCTCAGTAAGCAGCAGTGCTGAGACTTGAACAACAATTTTCTGACCCCAGAGCCGTTGATATTAATCACTATTATCATTTACATAAAAATTAAAGTGACCCAAATTAAAAATAAAAAAATCATGGGGTTTTCTACTCAACCCTGCCCTCTGATACCTTTGTGAGCATTAGAAAGGGGCCGCCCTCTCCCTGTGGACACAGCCCTGAACTGCAGTGCAGCTTCTGGCGAGTAAACTGGGGGCTGGATGAGGCCTTTCTCATCCCTCAGCCATCCCCCTTGGGCAGTAAAATCCCTGCACAGCTGTACCTGACAGCCCTGCATTCAGCTTTCGGAAGCCAGAGGAAAGGGACACTTCACGAATCAAAAATTCTCCTCAAAGAAAATCTCTGACTGGCCTCTTTGGCAACATCAAAACCAAGCCACCTGATGGACCAAAGGCCACCTTCTCCTCACTCCCACTCCCTGTGAGTCCCTGAATGTTGGTGTTTGAGTTCTTCCCGCTGTAACTGCCCCAAGGCATCTTCCCCTCACTGTCCCTGGAGATCAAGGTCATTGCCATCTAAGGAGAATGTTCACTCTGAGGTGGGCCCTGCTTTATGAAGCCCAGAAATCTCTCTCTGAATGTGGAAGGACTCCCAAAAGGGTGACGAAGTTTTAAACCACCTTTGGGTCCCACAAACATCAGAGGATCAATTAGCCATGCATGTATCCAAACTCTTGTTCAGCTCTTAAAATAGCTCTTACGGAGTCATCCCAAAAAGGCATCTCAGCCTCTCATTTACCAGTTCTCACTCCTGGCAGCCAGTTTTTTTCCAGTTTCTCTGATTCACGCTAGTCCTATTTCCAGGCTACAGAACACTCCCAAGAAGACTTCTGCTCCTTTATTCTTTATCTTGTACCCTCTTAATTTCCTAGTAATTCTAGAGCTCAGCTTCCTCCAGGAATCTCTCTCTTTACTTAAAAGAGGAGCAGCAAATGCTATGAAGTTCAGTTCCTGTCAGGATAGAAGGAAAAACCATGAGTCTGTGGTAGACGTCAACCTTCTCACGGTTGAAGGTAGGAAACTGATGTTAAAAACTTGTGGAACTTAACCAAAAATTTTAAATCTTTTTCAGCAAAAGAATGAATAAGAGCAGCTCTGATTTACTGAACGCTCACTAGGTGCTGGGCATTGTGCTAAGAATTTGCAAAAATAATTTTATTTCATTTTATACAGTCCTTAGAGATGCTGGTACTATCCCCACTTTGTGGAGGAGAATCAAAAATCCTCAGAGAGGGTAAGTGGGTCGCCCAAGATAAAAACAGCACAGTAAACGGCAGTGCTGAGACTTGAATGGCAGAGGTCTGAATCACCATGCTATGAAATTATGAAATGTATCGTATCTTTAGTTCCTTGTGTCTGAAAATTAAGAGATATTCCTATCACAGGCAGGGAAAAAGTAGAGGGCATCTACCCATGGTCTGCAGCTGGCTTATCCACAGCACCTGGACACTGACAGCTGCCAGGTCAACTGTGGTCACCATCAAGTCCAGCTGGACCTGGGAACTTCTGAGGGTGCCAACATTCAATTTCTACAACAACCAGATTCCCCGCCGGGGGTTCGCTGAGGATGCACACTGGTCACCCTTTGGCATCCTCTGACAGATGGTACCCCCTGCAGATGCTCACAGCATCTGCCTTTTGGCAAAGTTCCTGAGAGGGAGGTCCTCCCAGGACCCGGGACCCTGGAACACACCGTTCAGCATGAGGCTGGATGGGCCTTTCCTCACCCACTGCCCTGTATTTATCTAGTATTTTAATGCCTCTAATGCCCTCTTCTATCTTCTCCTCACTGGAAACTCACAGCAATCCAGCTGGTAGCTAGGCAAGTGTTATCTGCATTTTATGGGTGGAATCCTGAGGACCAGTGCTTACTGGGTCTTCCCAAGGTCAGTATCTCATGGTGACAGAGGAGGCTAGACCCAGGGTACCCATTTCCCAGCCAGAGCACTTGACTTGCCAATGCAATGTCTCTCCACCCTCTGTCTGCAGAAAAGGAAGAATATGGAGGTTTTTTTAGGGAAGAGGAAGTAATTTTGTTGAAGTGGGATTGGGATGTTCTTGCACGGTGTTTTGACGAAGAAAACCAGAGATGCCAAGTCCACTCCTAGAAACTGGCCGCCACCCCCCAGAGCCCAATCCAGGGAAATGCGCATGTGATGGGCAATGGTGATGGAAAGCAAACTCTGTTGACTGGGCCTTGTTCCCAAGTGCCTGCTTCCAGCTCAGTGCGCTGCATCCCACCGAGGGCTTTCCCCGAAAATGGCTGGGAATCCTGTCCCATTTCTTGAAAAATGAGCTTACTGCCCTCAGAGGCTTGGGTCCTTAACAGAGGCTGTGAGATGGGGCTCTTGGGGGTGTCATAGAGAGGGGACAGGACAGACCTGGAGCCTATATGAGATTTAATGCTCACCCCAATATCTGTGTGCAATTACTTTGGTCTCTGAATCTTGAACAGGTGTCAACTTCTGAAACTATCCTTTTACAAATAGCCTTTTGTTTCTCCATATAAAAGAGAAGCAAGCACATTATAGAAAAATCAGGAAAAAAAATCAACAACGCCAAATACAACCACCAACACTTTGATTTTTCCTCTATCATGCTTCTTCACAAACATACCCACCATGATATGTGTAAATACTCCATCTGTAATGAGGATACCATATGTGTTGGTGTGTCTGTTTCCATTCAATATCTTGAAAATCTCCCATATAACTAGAACTTCTTCAAAAATATTTTAAATGGTTGTAGAAAACTTCCTTGCAAAATTGTGCCATAATTTAACCATTATATATTGCTGAATATTTAGCAACTGTTTCCATTTTAAGGATCGTGTCCTGCTATATCATCATTGTACAAAAATCTAACTAAATTCCTCCCTATTTCCTTAAGATGGCTTTCTAGAAGTAGAATGATCAGGTCCAAGGTTTTATACTTTTTATAGCTCTTCATTATCAAGCTGGTTTTGGCTGGAAAGCCAATGTTAATGTAAGGTTTCTGACCTCCTCTGAGATCCCCCCAGGGTCCCTCTTCTTGGTTTTTAGTGCCCAAAGTCTCGCGCAGACCTGGGGGGCTCCGTTGATGAGATAGGGGCCCCCACTGCTTCTGTGTCAGGGTTCAGTGCCCTTGGCTTCCACAGAGACACACTTAAAGCCGCACAGCCCCGGGTTTGATGAAGCACAGAAATAATGAGCTCAGTGGGAGGGAAGCAGTCTTTGAAAGGCACATCTCTGCATGTGGGGTGGGCACTGGGTGGGGGGAGGGGTACTCACTTGATAGGTAGCGATCGTTTCTCTGTCCAAGTTCCGTGTCACGGAGACGCTACCTGTGTTCTCATTGATTCTGAAAATTCCTTTAGGCTCTTGATCCACTCCCTTTCCAGTGAGCCGGAACTTGGACCCTTCCGGTCTGTCACTGTCGACTACCTGGTCAGAGAAACAGAGTGACATTTAAGACTCTGGCTGGAAAACACAGAGAAAGCACAGTACAAACACACCTCAGTGACCAATCCACTAATCACAGATGCCAACGCAGAGGTGCTCGATGAACTTGTCTAAAGCAGCATCACCAAAAATAGCATCATTATTTAACACCTTTCATCCTAATATGCAAATCTTTGTGGCTTTCAGCTGGGGAAGCTTACCAGCCCTGGGGTGACATATATTGATGAATCTAAGAGGGAAGTAACTTCATGAAGTTCAAGGTTGGACATTTATATTATTTTTAACTCCCAGGAAACAGGCTTTTTTTCTGCAAGTAAGACCAAATAAGCAATGGAAAACATTTGACAGTCCTATACCGGGCAGGCATTAATCAGGGTTCTAGGTATCTACATGTATGTAGTCATCAACAGCGCCACCTATGCCCTTGTTGCTACCAGGTACTAGGCATGGTGCTGAGAAGGAATTTTACACACACTTTAAAAAACTCTGACAACAATGCTGGGGGCAGGGAACATTATTATTCATACTTAATGAATGAAATCAATGAGACTCAGGGAGATTACACAAGCTTGCCACGGTCACAGTTACTAAAGAAACAAGGATGGGATTCAGAAGCCATCCTCCACCTCCCTAGGGGCACTGCTATGCAACACCGTCATTGCTGAATTCACTTTAAGAGAATTCCCTATAGGTGGTCAGCCTTGATCTGACATTTAAAGAATAAATTCAAAAGGTAAAGATATAGGAAGGCAGTTCCAGGCAGAGGGAACAGCATAGACAGGCAGCAGGCAGGTTAGAGAGCCTCAAAAATTCCAGAATGGTTTGAGGAGAGGTGAGGTTGAGAGGTAATTAGGGGGCAAGTTTTGATGTCATCTGAAAGTATCCAACTAAAGAGAAAATCATAATTTGCATAGGTTAGTTCTAGAGTTCTAACAAGCATTCATGTATATTTAATATCACTTTATCATCAATACCTGCAGACATTAATTTGATTATAACACTATAAAGGTCACTAACACAATAGACATTCAGAACCACAGATAAAAGAAAGCTAATACTGATCTGGCTGTCATCAATTTACAAGTAAACAGGCACCTATTGGAATATAGTCAACTGAGCCTGGAGGACTTAGGTGGCTGAACCAGAAATGTGCCTTCTGGTGGAATCAGGAAGAGGTGTGGTGGTGGCATTTCTGTGGGCACCATGCCTGCAATTCTGACGTGTGCCACCAGGTGGCAGTGGTGCCTAAGGCAGCGTGAGCCTCATGGCAAGCCTCCTCTGCCAAGACCAGCGGAGTAAGAGCACGACGCAGTCCATAGGGCAGTACAGTTTTTTTCTGATTTAAAATATTCTTTATTAAAATACACTGAGAATTTTGATTAAACACGTTACCTCTGTTTGCATTTTTTTTAATTAACAGAAAATATCATCCAAAGCAAGACTAAAAATAAGGTATGTGGTATCTTCTGATGAAAAGAATTTTTAGTCACTGCTTGACTCGATTGAATCCAACTGACATTAGCCCCACTGCTTGGAAGCTCCATGAAGTCAACAGCCTCAGCATATCGGGCTCACCGCTGAGTCCCATGACTAGCAAAGTGCCCGGCATACCGCAGGGACCAACGCCAATATCTGTTTAATGAGGACCTCCACTGATTAGACAAACATATGTCTCAATCCTAGCTTGGCCGACGATCAGTCCTGTGACCTTGAATGTGATTCTTTGCATCTTTGGCTCTCGATTTCCTTATCTATAAAATAGGGATAATGACACTTATTTCCCAGGGTTGCTGAGAGTTTGTTGAGATACTGTGTGCAAAGTACACTTCCTGGCACATAGAAGGGGCTCAATAAATCAGAACTGACAATTAGAATACTAAGATAAGAATGATAATAATAACAAAGTCATGCCATTGTTGTTAATGGGTAAGACTGACACCTCCAAGCATAAAACACATCTTAGCCACAATACAAAAAAATCCCTTTCTAAGGGAACACATTTCCTTTTTAGAAACAAAACTCACAAAAGTCTCTGGTTTCAGGACAGAAGTGATCTGGAAACACACTGTGGGAAGGGGCATCTGAGCCAGCCGTGTTCCTCTTTGTCCTTTCACATTTACCATCGCTCCCCTCTTGCTCTTACCACTTCAGCTCAAATATGGATTAAAACCTCTTCCTTTTGCTCCCCTACACACAACCGTGGGACAAGTCCTCTCCAAAGGCCATACTAACTAAAGGGAAATGAACATGGGAAACCTACAAAGGCTATGGAACTGTCCTGCTTCCTAAGAGTGGACTTCTGACCACACCCACTAGAAAGGACCTGTCAGGAGAAGGCTTCTGTGATCTGTTCTCCTTTCTTGACCCTTCCCTGCTCTGAAAGGGTTGGGAGCACAGCACCCCAGACCTTCTGGAAGAAACACAGTGGGAGACAGTCCTGACAGCTCTCTTGAGGCAAACACTGCCATCCTCCCATTCCTCTACCTGCCATTCAACATGGAAAGCTGAATTCTAGACTCAGAAATCCTCCCAGGGCAACTTTTCTTCCTGCTGTAAAGATCAGGTCTGTGTCATTTCCTTTCTCTCTCTTGGAGATCTTGAACCATGTGACCTCATGGAAGCAGGGTCTTGGAGGGTCTTGTTTAATTAGTGCTGGCTGCTGGATTTAAATGAGTGATTCTCTGGGGAAGGAGCAAGACCTCTGCTCAGCAGTGCGCAAGTCTTCTCTCTCTCTCAACATTTTTTTTAAAATTTATTTTATTTATTTATTTTTGTCTGCGTTGGGTCTTAGTTGCTGCATGTGGGCTTTCTCTAGATGCAGCCAGCGGGGGCTACTCTTTCTTGCGGTGCGCAGGCTTCTCACTGCAGTGGCTTCTCTTGTTGCGGAGCATGGGCTCCAGGCACGCAGGCTTCAGGAGTTGTGGCACACGAGCTTCAGTAGTTGTGGCTCACGGGCTCTAGAGCGCAGGCTCAGTAGTTGTGGTGCACGGGCTTAGTTGCTCCATGGCATGTGGGATCTTCCCGGACCAGGTCTCAAACCCGTGTCCCCTGCATCGGCAGGCGGATTCTTAACCACTGGGCCACCAGGGAAGTCCAACGTTTTGTTTTTAAAGGCCTGGCTTTGGACACATCAGTTGAACCTGCCTCCTGGTCCTCAGCGCTGTATCTGCTTTGAAGGAGCGCTCATAGCCACGCCAGGCACGGTGCCCCCAGACTGATGAGCCATACAGGGCTGCCAGCACAGGGAAGTGAAGGGCCTCATTCTCCCTGCAACAATTGGTCTCAAGATATGGTTCCCTGGACCAGCTTGGCCATCACATGGGAGCTCTTCAGAAATACAGATTCTCAGTCTCCACCCAGACCCCCTGGATCAGAAACGCTGGTGGTGGGGCCTAGCGATCTGTGCTTTAATAGGCCCCGTGGATGACTCTACGCACACCCGGGATTGAGGACCACCGATTTGGATGGATTTCAGCACCATCCACGCTCATTACGATTGGTGATGGTTTCCACCGTGACTGTTGGGAGACTTTGGCTGGAAAAAAGGCTGCGTCTGTTTGCTACCTCCCTTCCAGAGCTATTTTAAATGTATAACACTATTAGGAACTCTTAAAAGCCTGTTTTCTAGAACGTCAGTAAAGCAGAGTTGGTATTTCTCCAAGTCCCACATTTCCGTGTGTATCAAGGGAACCCCAGGGCATGGAGGAACCTTGGAGAAGAAAGCATGGGAGTAGGGGTCATTCTCCACGGGAAAGATGGGAGTCTTGGCTCAATTTAGGTTCAGAAATTACCCAACAGCTCTCCAGCTTCTTGGTCCCCAGGTGGGGCTTCAGCGGGACCCCGATCCACTCCAGCCTCACTGAGCTGGAGAAATAGGAGGTATGCAGTGGCTGCAAAGGAGGCCTCAGCCACACATCACAGCTGTTCCATGCAAGTCAGGTGGGTTTCCAGATGACCTTTATTGTACTACATTAAACTCCTAAGATTTGTCCAAATGCCGCTCTATGGCTGTGGCCCCAAGGCTCTCATCCTCTTCTTGTTGTTTAATGTGATGGAATGTAAGAAATCCAGTGCACTCCTGCCCAGAACAAATCCTGTCATGAGTCTCTGCTCCTGTAGCAGCTGTTAACACACATTATACCACATAGCAGGGCTTCACAATTAGCTGGTCTTTCCTATTATTCTTTGTAATTTAACACTTCTTTTCATAGTGGGATTTTTCTTCCTTATCCTCTGAGTCGGAATGAAAAAAAAATAGCTAATGATGAGAAACAACTTGGACGCCGGGTGCCGACACTCTGGGAAGGGTGTGTAAATAGCACACAGGAGTCCTGCTGCATACCTGGGTAAAGTCACTTCCCAGGCAGCAATGGGGGTGACTGGAACATCAATTGTGTCGGTGGCATGGCTCAGGTGGGACCAGAGTCCTCTGCACCCAGCAAGGGGCAGGAAATACAGAGGCTTGGAGCAAGAAGGGATGCTTGGTCTGAGTTTCAAAGGGTGTTTTCACTGCCTACTTCCTCTAGAGTGTGGTGTATTACAGACAAAGCCAGGGCCCCCCTTGAATCCCGTTCCCACCTCCATTCTCTGCTGCAAGTAGCCAACAATACCAAGTTGCATTGTGTTTTAAAGGTATTCTATGAATTTATATACATATATACATACTCACAGAATATATAGCAATTTTGAATGTTTTTACATTTTTATAAATAGGACCGTTTTGTATAAATTATTCTATAATTTTTCTATTCAATGTGGTTGGAGGTTATATATATATAGTATGTAATATTTTTATATATATTATATTTATGTAATATAAATATATTTTATATCTCATAGACAGATAGATAGATACAGACTTTGGGGATAGGAGTAACTTTCCATTTATAGAAACACTGCCTAGATAGTATGAAGTTCCCATATACCTTTCATCCAATTTTCCCTAACATTAACATCTTTTATAACCATGGAACATTGGTCACAACTGAGAAATTAACACTGATGCATAACTACTAACAAACTAACCTCCAGATTTTATGTATTCAGGTTTCACCAATTTTTCTACTTCTATTATTTTTCTGATCCAAAATCCAGTCCAGAACCCCACATTACCTTTAGTCAGTGCGGTATTTTTTTTAAACATCTTTACTGGAGTATAATTGCTTTACAATGGTGTGTTAGTTTCTGCTTTATAACAAAGTGAATCAGTTATACATATACATATGTCCCCATATCTCTTCCATCTTGTGTCTCCCTCCCTCCCACCCTCCCTATCCCACCCCTCTAGGTGGTCACAGAGCACCGAGCGAGCTGATCTCCCTGTGCTATGCGGCTGCTTCCCACTAGCTATCTATTTTACGTTTGGTAGTGTATATATGTCCATGCCACTCTCTCACTTCGTCCCAGCTTACCCTTCCCCCTCCCCGTATCTTCAAGTCCATTCTCTAGTAGGTCTGTGTCTTTATTCAGTCAGTGTGGTTTTTAATTGCCCATTACGGTGCTTCCCTGTAGGTTCAGACATTTCCTTAATTGTGCTGACATCATTTTTTTCCCCCTATGGAAAATGTATTCGATACATCAAAATGCCACAGTCGCCAAGTTCTGTATATTCTCTTTACTGTAAGAACTTGTAGCTCTGTCCTCTGCCAATCTCCAGTACCTGTAATTTAACTCAGATCTCCACTAGAGATTTTTGACTGTTCTGTTGTCAGGGCCAAGAACACACACAACACTCACAGTAAGTTTTCAGCAAATATCTGCATACCAAGTAAGTAAACGAACGTTACAGTGGTCTCTTAACTGGCCTCCATGTTTCTGATTCTCTCTTTTCCCTTTGTGTCCTAATTGCAACCAGAACGGTCATTCCAAAATGCAAACACAAATCTGGCCAAGACAGTTCTCAGATTAAAGCTTTCAATGTTTCCCCATTGCTCCCAGATGAAATTCCCCCAGGGCCCTCCTTGATGGGCCTCCACCTGCTTCTCCAGTTCTATCTCTTGCCACCATGAGCCATGGGCCTCCTGGACTTTGCCCACTTCCTCTGGACCTAGGTCAGCTGGACTCCTATCCCCCCATCCTGTCTGCTAGAGCCCCTCCTGGTCTTCCCGGACTCGGCACCAGGGATACTCCCTACTCACTGGAGCTTCTCCTGACCCTCTGCCCTGCTCCAGGGAGACAACCTCATCATCTGGGTCTAGCCCGGCTCACCACTGAGGTCTATTAAGGCACAGAGAGCGGATGGCCTCTTTGTTGGGGATGGTAATTGTCCCTTGGGCTATTTATTTCTTATTCTTTTAACATTTCCTGGGTTTGGAACATATAAGACACCCGATTGAAGCTTTGAAAAACAGTGCAACTTTGTTTGCATGTTTTTATAAGATCATAAAATGCTTCAGAAACTCACAAATTAAAGTCTGTTGTACTTTTTTTTTTTTAATGTGGTCACTTTACCTATGCAACCTCAGTATCTTCTCATTGCTCTTTTTACAAATCCCCAAAGTTACCTTCCCAGGCAGTGGTATGTCCAGGAGTCATGAAGGGGCCTAGAACGCTTTCCCATCCTTATAATTTGCAAAGGTTCCCTTGTGTGAAGACCCTCTGTCTAAGCAAACACTGCTCGCTGCACAAAGCAGCTCCAACACAAATACCCCAGCACTTCTGCCCTGTCATAGCCAACTAAATTAATGCTCTAACTCTACCTGTTCAGAAAATCAGGAGATACTTATTTTCAAAGGATAAAAGATTCTACGTATATAAGCAATATGATCGAAAGGATGAAAAACTAGAAAATAATCAGCCCCCGCCCCCGCACATTTCCAAAGGGAATAAATCACATGTGAATAGTATAGGTCTTTGGGGGATGGAGGTAGGGGTGATATTTTTTCCTTCACTCTAGAATATTTTTGGTTTCAAAAAATGAGCCTATATTACTTATTATACAGTTAAAAAACAACAAAAAACTCAAAAACAAAACAACTTTTTTAAAACATGTAAGAGTAATTACTGGAGCTTGGTGTATATGCTCATTTAGAAGTTGTTTTCTACTTCATGTTAAATAGGAAAAAAACCACTTACTGCCTTTATCTATGGTTATTAGAAGGCATTTTTTTTTTATTGGTAGGTTGGTTCTCTGAGGTGATTTGTAAGCAGTAATTAATTCTCATCTGTGGTTTAGTCCTTTTTTTTTTTTTTTTGCGGTACGCGGGCCTCTCACTGCTGTGGCCTCTCCCACTGCAGAGCACAGGCTCCGGACACGCAGGCTCAGCGGCCATGGCTCACGGGCCCAGCCGTTCCGCAGCACGTGGGATCTTCCCAGACCGGGGCACGAACCCGTGTCCCCTGCATCGGCAGGCGGACTCTCAACCACTGCGCCACCAGGGAAGCCCTGTGGTTTAGACTTTGACATGCCTTTGAACTTGAAGACACTTAGCCATTCAGCAGTCTGGGCAGCTGTTACATCCATGCCCGTCTTTCAACCTCATGCTGCTCAACAACTTTCAACCATTAGGTTATAAATTAACAAGGGGGACTAAGGAAAACCCAGTGCCAAGAGTTCCAAAATACCTGGTGGAGAAGCACAGAACCAACACTCTGGCAATCCACCGGAGGAGGATGCTGGCTAGAGACCAACTGCACAAACCAGGGGTTCTCATACCAGCAGGGCTGGCTGTGTTCACCGCCGAATTCAAATGGTCTCCATCCTCCCATGGAGGGTGCTAAGGTTAAGGGCAGGATGGAGCACTTGGAAGGAAAATCAAACTCCAGTAACACATGATGAGGGGAAATCTGAATACAACTACACTTACCCTTCATCTATCAGCACTATCATTGCACCACCAGCTTTGTTTCCCTTCTTTTATGAGAAAGGCACTTAAGATTATGCCTAAGCACAGCTTAAGCTGAGTTCCATAGGATTCAGTGTTTAATTGGTGGGGTTTTTTTGCATTATTTTCTGATAGTTATAATTTTGTGGTTACTTTCTGTAGGCTATAGAATTTTTTTTAATGAGAGTATTTCTTAATTTACAAGTACTTCTAACATTTTAATTATTTATTTCCAACTTGTCATAGAATAATGTGGCTTATGAAATTTCTACTCTTGCGAGTTTTTTAAAAATTTATTCATGGCCAAGTGCAATATCATCTTCACTAAATGATCCATTGACACATGGAAAAGAATTAGTATTCTGTGGCCTTATTCACAATAGCCAAAAAGTGTAAGGACCCCAAGTGTCCAACAATGGATAAATGGATGAACAAAATGTGGTATAGGCATAAAATGGAATATTATTATTCAGCCTTAAAAGTGAAGGAAATTCTAACACATGCTACCATATGGATGAAGACATCATGTTAGTGGAATAAGCCAGGCACAAAAGGACCAATACGTATATTTAAATACACATATTTACATACATAATTGGCACAATGCTGCTCTCACTGAGGGAACTCGGTTTATATTTGTTAGTGCATTCCAAACTGATACCACCATTCACTCAGCCTGATGGTCTGTTTAACTCCCATGATTTTAATAAGATGTTTCCTTCTGGAGTATAATTTCCTCTAACATATTATCTCCCTCTACCTTCTTCTCTTCTATTCAATATATTTACTGACCATTCACGAGTTCCAGAGTGTTCAAGGGCCCTCAGTTCAGTATACTCTAGGAAACCCACATTACGCAACATGGGAGATGTGCTGAAAGAGGCCACAGCAGACCAGAGAAAGAAGTCAGCTTTGGGTCATTCAGTCATTGTGCCTTACTTGTCTGGGCCCAAAGTCCATTCACTGCCCATCAGTATCACACTTCTGCGTCTCTTTATTGTCCAAGAGAATAACTGGGATTCTTATGTATCACTTCCTGAGTTTCTGGTTTCTTAATGCAGACTGTGAGTGTCACCCTCCTGCTCATCGCGCCCCTTGACTTTGCCTCTTGTGTTTCTACCAAAAATCAAGATGGTCCCTTGGAACCCATAGTGAAAAGTCTAGATTTTCTATACCTGTTGCCTCTTCTCCTTATGAATCAGATGTATGGTAGTGGGAAGTAGTCACTGAGGCTGTTCTTTAATATTCTGGCTCCTCTTCTTCCGGTCACATAGGAGGACGATACTTCCCCAGTCACCTGAAGTTGGCTGTGGCCATATGACTTGCTTTAGCCAATGAAGTGTGAGTGAAAGTGACATGTGTAACTTCAGCTAATTTTGAGTAAAAGCTTTAAGAGCTATGATGTGCTTAGCCAGGTTCTTTTTGCCCTCTGCAAGGTGACGAGCTATGTTCCAAATAGTGGTGACTTCAACAACCTAGATCCCAAAGAAAGAAAAATGACAAGGTGCAGAGCCCCCACCTAACCCCTCAATGGACATGGAGCTTGGTTAAACCTTTTTTTTTTTTTTTCACTTTGATCAACTGAAATGGGAGCTGCTTATTACCACTGCTGAACCTAACCTATCCTGACTAACGCACAGAGTGCTTAGGACAACAGGGTTTGCAGCTTGGAGCTCACTAACAGTGTGGACATACTGGGAGTCATGTGGCCTCTCTGGGCCTCAATCCCATCCTCTGGCAAATGAGGGAAATAATGCCTATCCTAAAAGGGTTACTGTGGGTAAGTGATCTGAGAGACACCTAATGCGTCAGTACATAAACCTGCTCAATCATGTATGGCAATTGTTATTTTTATGATTAAACGGTGGTGATGATGATGACTATAACAGAGGCTACCATTTATTGAAAAATAAGACTCTGCCACACACTATTCTAAGCATCTTACATACATAAGTTCATTTAATCCTTACCACAATTCTATGGGGTAGGTACTGATGTTAATCCCCACTTTACAAAGAAAGAAACTGAGTCACAAACACCTTACCAAAGTCAGCTAGATGATGGCCTTGCATTTGAATCCAAGTACCCAGAGCCCATGGCCTTAGCCCCCACCCCACATGGCCAACTGGTCAAAGTCTGCTGGGTTGTGTAGGAGTGCCCCAGGAGGAGAATCAACAAAGCACTGGAACCTGGCACTGTTGAAAGTGTTCCTGGTCTGGACTCCTGCTGACACACCCACCCTGTGAAGACTAGGGGCAGAGATACTCATCTTAGGCAGAGTCCAGATTAAGGGCTTCCAAGTCTCAATTTCCAGATTTATATGTACCCAAGGGGTCACCCATTTCCTGTGTACATCAAATTCCCGGCAGGAACATCTTTACCTTCTCACACTCTCTGAGCTTTGCAGTGCAATTTGGGGGGTTTTGCATGCCTTCAGCCATGTAAAAGGATAATAAATTAATCATGCCCTTGGGCACTGTTGAAATACACATACTTAATCTCTTATTAACTTGCCGAACTTTCCTTCCTTGCCACTGCTCTGCTCCTCTCCCTTCCATCAGTTCAGATTTTTACGGTTCTCAAAGAAACCAAATATTTATGCACTCATCTGAACCACAGTGCAGAGAAAGCAATGTAATAAAATCAGCATTATGAACCTGGAGCTATTCCCATTTGCAAGTAATAAACACGAACAATTGAACAATTTCTCCCTGGAAATGCGTGTTGGCTGCCCTTTCACTGAGGATTTCAATGCTTATTCTTGTTCTTCTTATAATTCAGGACAAATTTTAATGTTAAGTCTGACGCTTGGAAACACAAGCAAACATAAATACAATTTCAATCATTTTCAACTGAAAGCCTGACATTCTATTCCGCTTTGCATGTGCTTCGGTTAGAACCTGTGTGGGGCTTTGAAGTGCCTCATCCCCTGAAGCACCTACTCTCTCTCACAGTCGGATCACTCCTGAATAAAACCTTTCAAGGGCCCCCCTAAACCATCACTTTCAGGGAAAATTCATGCTCCCTGAGAAACACATTCAAGGCTCTTTATAACCTGCCTTTGCCTTCAGCCTCAAATGTCGCTGAGTCCACACACATCCCCCGAGCCTGTTGTGCTGTCATTTCCCCCAAAGAGCCATGCTTGGGTCTACCGCTGTTTCAGCCCTGGGCTTACCTACTTCTGACCCATAGGCTCTTATACAAAAGCAGAGTCTGGCCAATCTGATCACCTCTTTGTGGATCCTGGGATTGGGACAGGAAGAGACTGACTCAGTTGGCTGAAGGCTGTGGACCCTTAAAGTCTTATCAGCTTGAAAGCTGAGTCTACCATCTTGGGGAGACCCAGTTGGGCCATAAGTGCAGACCTTGACAAAGAAAATAGTCTACTTGGAAAATTTAAAAAGAGAGTAATGAATACTTGTGTGTATGTGAAGCCACAGCAGGCTCCAGCGCGGCATGTTACCACCCTGCACCTGATAAATGATCCACTGCAACATGACTGAATCTTACGCCTCAGCCTTGGTCTCCAAATTACACTCTTAGACCAAAATATCACAGTCCCCTTTCCCAGTGGTGTCTGGTGAATGGCTTTAATTCACCAGGATCCTACTAAATGGATACCTGTATGGCTCATTTCATCACTGTCTCTCAATTCTTTAATTACATTGATCTCTTCAGAAAGGACTTCCCTGACCACCTCATTAAAAAAAAAAGTCTCCCCTCCGAACATCATCCTCTATAACCATTTTGTTTTTCTTCACAGAATCATCACCTGACATACTTATCTGGTTTTTTTTTGTTTGTTTGTTTTTTTGTGGTACGCGGGCCTCTCACTGTTGTGGTCTCTCCTGTTGCGGAGCAAGGCTCCGGACGCGCAGGCTCAGCGGCCATGGCTCACGGGCCCAGCCACTCCGCGGCATGTGGGATCCTCCCGGACCGGGGCACGAACCCGCGTCCCCTGCGTCGGCAGGTGGACTCTCAACCACTGCGCCAACAGGGAAGCCTAGTTATCTGTTTTTTATCTTTACCATTAAAATATATGCCCCAAGGTATCAGGGACTTTTGTTTGTTGCTGTGAACAGTGCATGGTGAACAACAGACATTTCAATACTTTGCAATAAGTAAAGAAGTTATGTAAAGGGACGCTGAAATGACAGACTGTGTGGTCAGAGAGAAAAGAAAATTGTAAAAGTTCATAGATCAGTGAACTTGCACAGCTACTTTGGTTTCAAAATGGCTTATCAATTTCTGGTAAGGACCATCTCTGCTTCTTGGGCTTGAGGTCTGAGGGGTGCTCTGGTATCCTCCGAATAGTGTCACCTCCTAATTAAATGATCCCCATGAGACATCCATGTTTAAGAATAGAGCAGCACGCTCCCTGAAAGTTAAGAGGCCCGTGGATGCGATGGAATCAATGTAGGTCAACATCTTTCTTCTTCTGAAGCTTCCGGCTGCCTAAACTATGGATTTTCCAAGGGAAGCCCAACAAGAGAGCATCATACAAACTGAGTCAATGAAGCTTTGGCAAAGCATTTCAGAAGAGGCACAATAAATGGAAAGATCTTGGTGGGGGCTGTGTATGGGCTTCAGGCTCCTCTCAAGTCATGATAACAAATCCTCTGAACAGCCATGGGTCAACACAACTGCCCAATTACTGCCCGGTGGGTGACGATTCCTAAACAGGTCATGTTGTGTGCAGTGTTCTATCCCAGGGATACATGTGAGTTAAGGACCCAT
Organism: Globicephala melas; assembly: GCF_963455315.2. NCBI lineage: Eukaryota > Metazoa > Chordata > Mammalia > Artiodactyla > Delphinidae > Globicephala > Globicephala melas. Next base: position 57,367,231 of record NC_083332.1, on the reverse strand, counting down.
GAGGAAGCACGTATTTGAGAGAGAAGCCAGGTGGTCTGTTCTACAGAAGATGAACACAGTGGAGCCCCTTAAGTGATTGGAAATGTAGAAAGATGGTGGCAGGAGGCACAGTTTTGGGCATCACCCAAATACCCGCAGAAGAGATTGGTTTCATTCTGTTCTTTTGAAAACGCCAAGATACAGAACAGACAGAGTTCAGCTCAAATGAAGGAAAACGTGCAGAGGTTAAAGAGCTTTAGCTGATGGCACGGGCAGACTGGTGATACAGAAGGCTGCCACTGCATGACCAAGCTCACACCCCAGCTGGGAAAGAAGGCAGAGAGGTGATCAGTATCAGACAGACTCTGAGGTTGTTTCTTACTCCCAGCTGCTGTGATTACTTGAGTCGGAACTTGGAGCAGCTCTGAGCATGTGGGGGCCGGCACTCTCTGAGGCATGCGAGGGATGAGGCGCTATCTGGGGAACTCTGTTTACAACCGGCTCAGCCACTTTCTACCCACTGGCTGGACAAGGATTCTCTTTCATTCCCTGGGCCTCCATTTCTCTGGGTGCTGCGCAGTATCTATCAATCCTCCCTCTGTGGTGCAATGGTTTAGAAAATGGCTTCTGGGTCAGTTTGAACTCTGGCTCTAATGTGTCCTTGGATTTTGACCTTGAGCAAATCTTTTCACCCATCTGAGCATCAGTTCCCTCTTCAGCTAAGTGAGGACAACAGACCCATGCCCCTGAGGTTCTGGTGAGTAGAGAGTACTATGGCTGGCACACAGTAGGCACTCAATCGATGTCAACGATTATCATCTGAATACATCTAACCACAACACCATGTCAATATCAGGATGACTTTTAATAATTATAATAATTATAGAATTATAAAATCAATTACTAATTTTAATAATTAAGAGGACTTTTTAAAACCTTCAAGTTGTACCCCAGGTAATAACTGCATTCACTGAGGTCTTATAAATGTCAGGTACCATGCTAGAGCTTTGTGTGCACTCTACCAGGGAGGTAACTATTATTTCTATTTTAAAGATGGGGAAAGGGAGACTCAGTGAGGTGAAGTCCATTGTCCAACAAGGTTACACAGCTGGCTTGGGGACAGGACGGGACATGGGAACTTCTGAGCCCAGCTGAGTTATTCCAGAACTGCGGGTGTCGGTCTGACACCAACTCCTGGCTGCTCGGTTTCTCGTGGCTCAGCCAGATGCCTCCATAAGGAGCAAGGCTGGCTGTTCCAAGGCTGGGACTGGATCATGAAAGGCCTTCTTTGGAGGGCTTCTGTTCAACAGACCAGCCTGCTCAGACCCCACGCCACGTGGCACAGTGGGGGCTCCCTGTTACAGGGCCCAGGGCCCCGGCCCATATGTGCAGACGCACATGCTACACGATGGAAAATGAATGTCTGCACAGTCCTGGGGCTTTCTGACTTGAAGCCAAACAAATTTACCCAGGCTCATTTGTCAGCTGCCTTAACCCCCCTCCCTCCCAGCCTAGCTCATCCCTCCTTCCAAGTTCCTTAGTTGTTATAAGCTTTATCACAGAAGTAAACCAAAACGTTCTCAAGAGGAGAAGAAAAGATAAAAGCAAAAAATGCAACATCCCCAAGAGAGGAATATTTTTTATAGTTCCACAACTCTAGCAACTCTTTCTTAAAAAAAAATCCATTATTTAATTTTCGTACCATGGAGGTGCTAGTCATGAATAATGGCTCCTCTTCTACCTTCTAGTATTTCTAAAATATTAATACTGGTTGGATACCTCCCCTAAGGGGAAGCAGGAGGTGAATCTTTTATAGGCTCCTGAGCCCTGTTCCCATACTATGCATTTATGCAATTACTACCAATCATATGCTCTGGGCTTTTCAAATTATGTCTGCATCAAAGGATGGAGGCCACAGTGGGGTGGAAAGGGTAAAACGTGTTGCTAAATACTCCCTCTCTCATTATTTTCTTCATCTAAGTCTTTACTCTTTTATTATCCATCAAGATGCACCTTCTGTCTCTACACCAGACTTGGGCTATGAATCATAAGTACAAACTACAGTGAGGCAGCCAACTTCATAGCTGCCCCCCACCCCGCTCCATCCAGGTCAAACGTCCATCAAGGCTAACAAGAGTTCATTACATCTTTAGCTGCAAATTGTCAATGTGAAGCTTTGAACACTGAGTCCCAACCTATTTATTCTTGAGGTCAAAATTTTATGTCTGTGCATGTGGTGTATGTAGGCAGTGTGTGTATGTGGGACTGATCTATCTTTATACTCAGGGTTTAAGGGAAGAAGGAATAAGGAGAGTGTTTCAGAATACACTAAAAACAGTACTGTAAACTGTTCTACTTGGCAATGAACTTTTTTTTCAATGAAAATCAGGTCTGTTTTATTCCTCTTTGTAAAACTAACACATGCACACTACAAAAAAGTTGGAAAGAAAAACCAAGGTAAAAGGTAGAAAAACAGATATTCGATGATGATGTCCTCCTCGATAGTTACAATTATTTTAACATATCAGTGACTCCCTTCCAGTCTTTTAAATGCATACAACTGCATAAATATATTTTACTTACATATTTTTTACTTTGGGATGATTGTAGATTCACATGTAGTTGCAAGAAATACCCTTTACCCTGTTGCCCCCAGTGGTACCTTTTCATAAAACTACAGTACAAGAGCACAATCAGGATATTGACATCGATGCAATTCAGTGATCTTATTAGAGCTCCGTGTTATTTGTAGTTATCTGTGTGGGTGTGTTCATTTAGTTCTATGTCATTCTGTCACATGTGTAGGTTTGTGCATCCATCACCACCATTAAGCTACAAAACAGTCCATCACCGCAGGGACCCCCGTTGATGTTTTATAACCATGCCCTCCTCTCCCCCATATACCACCTCTCCCCCACATCCCTAGAGCCTGCAACCACTAATCTGTTCTCTGTTTCTCTAATTTTGTCATTTACAAAATATCATATAAATGAATTCATTCTCTATGTAATGTTTGGGATTGATCTTTTTCACTCAGCAGGATTCTCTGGAGATGCTTCCAAGCTGTTGTTGTGTACCAGTAATTCATTAATTTTATTGCCGAGCAGTGTTCCGTGGATCAACATATAGACCATAGTTTAACCATTCACCTGTTGAAGTACGGCTGGGTTCTTTGCAGTTTCTGGCAGTTACGAACAAAGCTGCTACGAGCTGCTATAAACATGTGTGGACAGGTTTTTATATGAACCTAAGTATTCATTTCTCTGGATAAATGTCCAGGAGTGCAACTGTTGTGTCCTGTGGTAACTGCATGTTTTACAACAAACTGCCAAGCTGGTTTCCAGTGTGGCTGTACCATTTCACATCCCTACCAGCAGTGTCTGAATGTTCGTTTCTTGCATCCTCACCGGAATGTGTTGTAGTTACTTTTTTTTTTTTAAATCCATTCTAGAAGATGTGTACTGATAGCTCATTGCAGTTTTAATTTGCATTTCCCTCATGGTTAATGAGGTAGACTGTCCTTCCACGTGCCTATGTGCCATCTGTATATCCTCTTTGGTGAAATGTCTGTTCATGTCTTTTGCCCATTTTCTAATTAGGATGATTGGGAATTTTGCTGTTGAATTTTGAGAGTCCTTTATATATTCTAGATGCTAATCTTTTGTCAGATATGCAGTTTGTAAATATTTTCTTTTAGTTTATAGCTTATCTTTTCATAGGCCGAAAGTTTTAAATTTTGATAAGGTTCAATTTGTCAAATTTTCCTTTTAGGAATCTTGCTTTTTGTGTCAAGTCTATGAACTCTTTGCCTGGCCCTGAATCCCTAAGATTTCCTCCTAGTTTTTTCCTGAAGATTTAATAGTTTTACACTTTACATTTACATCCATGATCCCTTTACAGTTAACTTTTATATAAGGCATGAGGCTTAAATTGAGGTTCATCTTTTGCCTACAGATGTCTAATAGCACCAGCATCATTTGCTGAAGGAGCTAACTTTCCTCCACTGAATTGCTTTTGAATCTTTAGTGAGAATCGGTGGGGAAAACCAGGTGAAATCTCATTCCTGGTTCTCTATTCTGTTCCATCAACCTATGTGCCTTTTTCTCTGCTGTACCACATTGTCTTGATTACTATGGCTACATAGTCTTAACAACGGGTAGAGTGATTCCTCCCACTTTACTCATCTTTTTCAAGATTGCTTAGCTCTCCTGGGGCCTGTGCCTTTCCACATAAATTTCAGAATAAGCTTGTCTCTGCCTATAGAAAACCTTGCTGGGTTTTTTTTATACCAACTGCATTAAAACATAAATATATCTTTATTTTTTTAACATATGATACCATGAGCATTTTCCCTGTTATTACTAACTCCTTTTTAATGGCTACCCAATATCTTAAAATACATACATCATTTAACAACCAATTCAGTAATAACGGACATTTGATTCTTTTCAGTTTTGAATAATGTGAATGAAGCTACCAAGAATATCTTGCAAAAGAAGAAAATTCTCTGCATTTTGGAGTATTTCCTTAGGATAGATTCCCAGAAGTGGCATTACTCAAATAAAGAGGAAGAATATCTTACAGTTATTCCTGTTTGGCTATTCTTTCACATATGTTTACCTATATGTGAAAAACATTACCATTAGCTTTAAAATTTCATTTCGTTATGAGTTTGAATGTCAAGGTAGGAAAGATACCCATCAATGAGAAAAAGGGACATTGTAGAATTGGCAAATAATGTAGCAATCATGCCTCCCAGAATGATGCTGATTGTAATACCACCTGGCCCAACTCTTCAGAGTGGTGCCACACACCTCCTCTCAGGTAATCCCCTCGACATCCAGCGAAGGCAGGTAAGGAAGATCAATTCCTGTTTCACCTACTTTAGGACAGCTATTTGCTACTAAAATGTTTTTTAGAGTCTCTTTTCAGCCTTAAGAAAAAAGATTCAGTTAAGTCACTTTCTTTTTACCCATGAAAAGGGAAAGGGACAAATTGACCAGCCTAATCTATCTCCTTATTGTTTTGACCATGAAAATGGCTGTTACAGGAGATGCCCTGAATGCGAGGTGAGAAACATCTGCCTGGTAGAGTAACCGACGACACCTCGGCAGGGCTGACACAGTTCCATTTATGCTTTTATCCTTCCTAATTGGGTTTTCTCCTTTTTCTCTAATGGAAGTAGAGGTTCCATGGAGAGACAGGAAAACCATGTGTTTTTTCTTTTTATGCAGTCACTTTGCTTTTAAAACTGTGCTGGATCTGCACTGCTAACAGCAAGCACGATCAGCCTCGCACTGTGAGTCTTAAAAGCCCAGGTTCTCCTTCTGAGGACTCAGGACAGAGGTGACTCCTGAGGCCATGTCAGGATGCACTTAAATCCTTACGTGTATCCCGCATGAATGCAGCAGAAGAAGAGAAAGCCCAAGGCCACCCTGGGCTTTCTTTGAAAAACCAGTCTTCAAACACGCAAATGTTGGGATCAGGTGTCCTTGAGGATTGTAATGCGGAGAATCCCTCAAACTATAAACACTGGGATGCAGGAAAAAAAAGTCCCATGTGTGAATGGCAGCTTTTCTAATGGAAATATTCAATGTTCCCTCTCCACTGTGGCGGCGGGGCAAGGAGGAGGAGAAGCTGATATTAGTTAAGTGTCTGCTTTCGAACAGGCACCTTAGCAAGGGCTTCTCTTACATATGAATTTTCATAATCTAAAGAGGCATCATTAGCCCCATTTCATAGAGCACACAGTGGAACTAAAAAGCTGGAGTGAAGTTTCCAAGAAAAGCTGTCAATCAACGTGAGGCTGGTCTGATGCCAGGTTGAGTTCTTTTCTCTACCACTCCTTGATGAAGATGCAGAGGGAGACAGAGAAGAAGGCAGTGATTTGCGTTAGAAGAGCAGATACAGCAGTAAATCAATGAACTGACAAAATAGGTGCCCTCAAGTTCTCTGCTTCTGATCATCGCTCTTGCAGAAATGAATGGAATTCAGAGGTTGTGGGGAAGGGTCTCAAGGAGACCCACCTTGCTTCCACTGAGGATGTAGTCTCTTACTATCCATCCTGCAGAGAACTGGGGTCTCCTCCAAAAGAATAGAGCCCCCCTTCTCCAGTGGAGAAGAGGGAAATACAAACAATCCTTGTCCTGTACCCAGGGAGCAGGGTCAGAGTGCACAACTGGCATGCAGAGCTGGGGTTCAAGTTCTCTCTCAGCCATTTAATTATCTGTGTGTCAGAGAACATGCTACAAAATCTCTCTAGCCCTCAGCTCTCTCCACTGTAAAATGGGGATAATCCCCACCTGAAGGTTTGCTTCAAAGATGAAAATGAGATAATGCAGGTAAAGAGCTGGCACCTGGGTTGACTCAACATCGCTTAGCAAGGTAGCTACTATCACGGCTACGCTGCTGCCTTTCCTCAAGCATAGCTTCCACAACTGCCTGTGTGTTGACAATTCTCCAATTCACAGCGCCGCCCATCAGGGCAGAAGCACGTGCACTCACTAGGTGGTCCAGGTGGCTAGGTATGTGCCCTCCAACACATACACCCCCATGGACGCCTCCATTTTGGCCAAATCTCCCTCTACAAAGCCCAAGTACTTAGTTCCATTCTTTCTTTAAGAGAAGTGATTTCTGTGTTCTTTGTGAAGACACAGGTACCATTTAAACTCTGCACAGAAAATCAGACCTTCATCTTTTAGATGCATTGTTTCCTCTGTGTTTAATGCAATTCTCACCTTGCCCACTCACTGCGCACTGGCAGGGCAACAGTGCCTTGGTGTACACATCTGGGGCCACCCAGAAATGAAAATTCCATCAGCCTCTCGGAATTTACTGCCTTGGGGAGTGCTCAGGTGACACACCAGGCAAATACCCACTGAGGAATGCACTTCAAGCTCCCTGCTAAAGGCAGCAACGCAGAGCAGCCATATCTATGTCCATGCAATTACTCAGGGAAACTCGGGTCCTACCAGGGCCCTCTTCTGCATTTCTTCTTTGGCTATGGTTCTGGGGAAATAACTTTGCTCAGAGCATGCTGTCCTTTTTATGCGGAGAGAGGGATGGGAATCACACAAAGCACCATAATCAAGATTGCATCTTGTGATAATAGCCAGAAATGTCAAAAAGGCACTGAGCAATAATTCTTCTAAAGGCCACAACTCCAAACAGCTTGAGGAAGAAGACCGTGTATTGCCTATTTTCCCCACATTCTCCACGGAGCTGAACCCACAAACCAGCCCTGGCGTGTGACTGGCACTTAGTGGTTCCCCGTTGGATACTGTGAGTGTGTGGAGGAGGAACACTGCATATACAGAAGCAGCTTCCGACCTGCATTTACAAAGTGTTTCCAAAGGTTCGGGAGCAAGAGGAAGGGTTCTTGCCTGGGCGCGTACCGTGCCAGGTGCTGAAAATAATACAATAGCGACCAAGGCGTCAGTACTGGTTGGTGTCGGGCTCAATGCTTTAGGTGCCTTTACCATCGCTTTTGACTATCACATTAATCCAATATGCTTTTCTGTCTCTTTTTGTCATCAAATAAACTCCACAAGGGAGGTGGCTTTATTACCCCCATTTTACAGAATGGGAAACTGAGGCACAGGATGGTTAAGAATTTTTGCCAAGTTCCTATAAGTATGTATCAGCAGCAGCCTAGATGAAATAAACACTTTTTATTACATGCTTATGTCCCAGCAGTGCTAAATACTTAACGTGTTATCTCATGTGACCCTCCCCAAACTTTTATGAGGTAGACACATTATCTCCAACTTACAGGCCAAAAAAACTGAGGCTTAGGTTAAGAAACTTTCCCTGAGGCTCACTTAAGCCTTTCTGCCCGTTAAATTTTTGCTCTGAATCACTGTATTAAGCAAATCAGATTGATAATTTGCAACGAGATTAACCACATAAGGACAGTCCTACCCCATACCTGCCCTTGAGGTGACCAAAATGAGCAGACTAAGAAATGGCCAGGACAGTTGTTTCAGCAAGCTTAGTAATTACGTGGTAACAAAAGGGGATTCAATCAATTGCTTAGCAATTAGCCATTATGAGAAGACGGAAAAAAAATCCAATTGACTATCTGGTAGAGCAGGAAGCATTTTAAATGTCACCACAGTGAGAGAAATATGTGAAGATTTGTCTTCATAATGGTTAACTAATTGCAATCTTCAAATTTTATTGCCTTGGAAAAATAACTCAATTCAAGAGACGGAGTGTTAACACTTGGGGCTATTTCTCCTTTGTCTTAGTTAGCATCAAAGGGAGACATGTGAATTGATCAATCCCTATAATCTAAGAAGACCCCCCCTAATGAACAGCCTCCTTGAGGCACAGTGAACGGTCTAGTCATCCTTTTATCATCTAGAAGTACTTAGTACCGTGTGGGGACATGTGGTCAAAACATGCTGGCTAAATTGAATTAAAATTGAAAAGAAATGCTGGGATCCGTCCCCCAACCCTGAGATCCCTTTAAGTGAAATTCTAGAGCTGTATATGCAATTTGACTTTGGTAGGAGTATAGTGAAGGAGGGTAGTGGTAGATTTCTTTAGCTAGCAGGCTCTCCAGCCCCTCCTGGGATTAGCCCTCCCACCTGCCCCATGACTCGCAGCTAGTGCCACAATCATCCTGTCATGACAGCCTTCCACTCCCACTCCCGTTCCCACGGGGATGTGCTTCTGGCCAAACCAAACCTGTTTCTCTGGCCTCGTATTTCTCTGGCCATAGAGAGATGGCTTCAGGATTGGGTATTTGCTCAAACTTGGACCAAACTGTATTCTCCCTAGGGCTTTTCTGCTAGAGCTGCCTTTGAGTGATGCTAGAGGAAGGCTCTTTGTGCTGTTTGGAGGAAGTCTATGTACAGAAGGAGAGAAAGAGGCCAATGTGCAAAGGAGGAGCAGGAAAAGCAGTTCTTTGAATCTGGGATCCAGCTGTTCTAAAGCCAGATGCACCCTTGGCTTTCCTGGTTTGGGGAGTCAATAAATGCCCTTCTACTTCAGCTATGTGAATGAGTTTCTGCCACATACAAGCTCCAAGTCCTGACTAATAGAATCCCTTTCCGACTACTACAGTTACTTTTGCCTCAGTTTGTTAATATTGGGGCAATCAGCAAAAGAAAGAGCTAGAGGTTGAGAATGGGGTGAGGGGGTACGCTGTGGAGGAGGGTTAAACCTTTGAGATGAGGCTCTGGGGAATCCCAGAGAAGCTGGGCACAAGGCAACCCTGCTCAAAAGGAATGACTGTATGCGAGGAGCCGGAGGCATGGGCTTGCAGCTGACTGTCTGGGATGCTGCAAGGACACGGGAAGGAATCCACAGAACCCTAAAGTCAGAAAGGGCCCCAAATCAGGGTGGGAGACACGCACACACAAGAAAGCTTTCACGCTATCTGTCACAAAGCAAGAACTGAATTTATTTGGTTGAAAACAGAGAACTGACTTCCTTTCTAAAGATTCTATCCAACACAGCTAATGAAAATGCAAAATGCACCGTGCTGTATTACTAATGCAAGGTGAGGAGATGCCAATGAACTATCACTGAGAGCCCATCTTTACAGCGGAAGTTAAAAATACGGGTTCACCAACGGCCTCGCTCCACCTTCTCCCCATCCCGAGGTCTTGGTCAGCAATGAGCAAACCCACTTTGACAAACAACGGAAAGAAAAGAAGGTAGAGTGTCAAGCAGCTGAAGGAGGCACAGTCAACTGTAATAATTGTTTGTAAAATTTTATGGTTGGTCATTAATCTTAATCTCCTCAATTTCTAAAAAGAAAGATCCATGGTCTTTTTAAACAGACAAAATTCGAGTTTACAGGAAATTTAATAATATTCATATTGATGCAATAAGAAATTCCAAAAGTCTTAAATTTTCTGCAGACTTTGGAGTGGATGCAGCCTGTTATAGTAGAAAAAGGTCAGGGGTGAGGGTCAGATGCATGTACAAAGCCTGACACGGAGCCTTAAGCAAGTAAAGGCATCTCTCTGAGCTTTCATTTCCTCATCTAGGAGATGGGGATGATGCCGGCTTCTTTGCAAAACCACCACAAGGACTAGAGAAGAATGTAGGAAAGCTCACGGAGGCACACAGCCTGGCAGGCAGAGCTGCAATCATCACTCCAGAACATTTCCCAAACATACCCAGAATCTGATCGCCATCACTCCTCTCGCCTCCCACAACCATGGCGTTGGGTTCAGCCCCTGCATGTTCTAGAACCTGAGTGATTGCAACTGCTCCCCGCCTGCCTACCTCGTCTCCCTCTCCCCACAGCCTATCCTCCGTCTGTCAGAGAATAAGTTATGCTCATGAAATAGCAGGTTACAATGTTTGTTTAAAATCACCACCTCCCCATCCATCCTCCTCCTTCCCTGGGGACACCTGCCTGCTTTGATGGGCATCATTCTCCAGCTCACGGTCCCCATCAAAAGTCATACTCCTGTTGCCCCACTCTTTCGAGTCAAGCCTTTGATTTTGCCAGGTTACAATGAACTCATCTGATACAACTTGAGCACCAAGAAATTTAACTTTTTCTCACCCTGAACCAGGTGGTTCTCAAGCCTGACCATATACTACAATCTTCTACACAGGTGGGTTACTAGGGCTGCAGTGGGGCTTGGGTGCCAGGATTTTTCTAGGGTCTGGGTGAGTCTAATGTGCTATCAGATTCAGAATCACTGTTGTTAACCCTGCTGGGAAAAGTATTTAGATGTAAATGGCGCCTCTTGGAGATAAGACACCTTAACACAGAATCTTTCCTAAAGGTTCTAAATTTGAAGGTGTCATGGGGGCAGCTTAGACTTGTGCTTCATTCAAATATCCACCAAACTGTGCTTGTCCAGCTACCAATATGCAGAAGCAGCCGCGAAGGCAAAAGGTGGATCAATCACAGACACACTGGTGTTGGCAGAGTCTACCTGATGTCAAGGGGTCCATTTGAGCCTCTGCTGAGCTCTGGATCCACACTGACCACCCTGAAGAGCAGTGAGCAAACAGCTGGGCTCACAGTGGATGTGCAAGGTAAACCTGGAAGCATATTTCACCCGCTTGCCCCATGAATATGCCTGTGACACTGTACTTATTTATGTACTGACATGCATGTGATCATAAGAGACATGCGTGTGATCCCAACTTGGTTGTTCTCCTCTGGATGTATCACGGGTCTTTTTTTTTTTCTTAATACACTCCTAAATGGTATTCAGCAAAAAAGCAAAGACAAAACAATGCCAACAACGACAAAAAATAAAACAAGAGAACCCGAAACACCAGAGGCAGATCATAAGGCTGTCTTGAGAAGCCCAACAACTAGGATGCCTTTCAAAATAGGACAATACAATTTTTTTTTTTTGCAGTACGCGGGCCTCTCACTGTTGTGGCCCCTCCCGTTGCGGAGCACAGGCTCCGGATGCGCAGGCTCAGCGGCCATGGCTCATGGGCCCAGCCGCTCCACGGCATGTGGGATCCTCCCGGACGGGGGCACGAACCCGTGTCCCCTGCATCAGCAGGCGGACTCTCAACCACTGCGCCACCAGGGAAGCCCGACAATACAATTTTAAAAGCGTTAATTTCATTATGAAATACTATTTTATTAAAAAAAAATCTGCTCTAAGGTATAATTTTTCTTCCACAAGACAGTGCAGGAACAAAAGGGAGATGGTAATTGTTTTCCAGACACTTTCCAGGAATAAGAGGTAAAGATTCTCAGGGCACACATGAATGGAAGATGCCAGGGAATTAGTGAAAAATGTGTCAAGTGCATCAATCTGTGATGGGAAGAAATGAGAAATCGGCTTTTCTGAGCCGTTGCATTTATGACCTTGTTCCTGGTGATTAAAGCAAACAACTGTGCCTGTTTATTTTATTGATTATTCCTGTTCTTGTTATGATAACCTACAAAACATTTCCAGAAATAGTCTGGGTCAACATGTAAATGGTAGAAATAGATTTAACTAAACATCTTACAGGATACCAGTGGGAGTGTATTGTGTTCAGGAATATTCCTCAGATGAAGTGATATTGTCTAAATATGAAGAATCATAATTTACCATTGAGAGAAGTTAAACTACATGTAGAATTTTAAATTCTCAGAGAAAAGACTGTGTTTAGCATCAGATTTGACAAGCTGGTCCTGAAGTCTATCATTTTAAGTTACTTGGCAGCTTTAGAGGATCTATTTAGACACATAGTTGATGATTTCTATAGCAACAAAGCAATTTACTGAGGAATTTCTATGTGCTAGGTGATGCGTTAGGTGCTTTCCATTTGCTCCTTTTCTTCTGAAGGAGCAAGTTTCTGAGGTGCTATTATTTTTCATTTTCCCAGGAGGAATTTGATAGAGATTTAGTGATTTGCTCAAGGTCACATAGCTTGTACTCCAAGAAAAAGGAGTCAGTGTAGCACAGTAAAGAGTACAAACTCAGGAGCCAGGCTGCTTGAATATGAATCTCAGCTCTGCCACTACCAGCTGCAGAATCTTTAGGATTCTGTGCCTCAGTATCTTTATCTGTAAAATGGGGAGAATAATACTGTCTGTCTACCTCATGAGGTTATTGGGAAAAGATAAATAGCTAGCTAGCTAGCTATTATTATTATTTTTACCATCTTTATTGGACTATAATTGCTTTACAATGGTGTGTTAGTTTCTGCTTTACAACAAAATGAATCAGTTATATATATACATACGTTCCCATATCTCTTCCCTCTTGTGTCTCCCTCCCTCCCACCCTCCCTATCCCACCCCTCCAGGCGATCACAAAGCACCGAGCTGATCTCCCTGTGCTACGCGGCTGCCTCCCACTAGCTATCTACCTTACATTTGGTAGTGTATATATGTCCATGCCACTCTCTCGCTTTGTCACAGCTTACCCTTCCCCCTCCCCATATCCTCAAGTCCATTCTCTAGTAGGCCTGTGTCTTTATTCCTGTCTTACCCCTAGGTTCTTCATGACATTTTTTTTCTTAAATTCCATATATATGTGTTGAGCTAGCTAATTATATACACAACCCACAACACAGCTTATATGTAAATACATACACAAATATAGAAAATACATAAAGTGCTTAGATGTCACAGACACTAAGTGAGTTACGATTTGTATAGTACAGAGCAGGTTTATGTGTCAAGTATTATTACCATGATCATCAGCATCGACTCTGTCTTTACGTTTACGCTCAACCCTTGGTATCTATAAACATCTCCTCTCTCGTGGTCCTACCTTGCTTTTATAGGGTCCTTCTTTTGGTTGTGGGGTGATATGGGGAACACAATCCCACTGAAAGTAAAGGAGTCAACAGTTTTATTTTTTTTTAAGAGTTAAAGGAAAAGGCCTATTATTGGCTATAACAGATGAGAAAAAAAAACACCACAGTGAAAGCTTGGCTCTCATAAGCCTCCAGACAGGGAAATTCTACGTGAAAAGATATTCAAACCAGGTTTGGAAACAGCTACTCATGTTTCTGACCTTTTACATTTTTTTCTGACCAGCATTTAACTCCAGAAGCTGTGAGATGCCTGACCAATGAGACTGCAGATATCTCCCCCTTGGGATCTCAGTTCCATTTGTGTGATTAGTGACTTGGCTTGGATGTTGATGTCCACGATGAGATGGGCATCTTGCCCCTAACTTTGTGGTTGTGGGGACGGACAGGGTGGCTGAAGGGCCTCAAAGGACTGGGCTCCCCCTCCGTGCTTCCTCCTCCTTTACTGCCGGACACAACTGATTCAGCTGCATCTGCTTCACTGGATTTTTGGATAGGATTTTATTCGAAGAACAAATGTTGAAGCTCAGAAAACCTTTGACAACCACTGGCTTACATCCCTTCCGGCTTTGACACTGGGGTGCTCTAAGATCAGATGTTTGGCTTCTGATATGCCCCAGCCTTCCACACAAGGTGCCCTCCTGGACAGCAGTGACAGCTGCTGTCCTACGGTGGAGGGACACTGGGGCCAGAGGAAATGGAAACCAGCCTGAATACACACTGACATCTGAGAGAAACACAGAGATTTCTAATACTTAGATTTTAAATGGTGCTGCTAAAAACATCCCAAGAAAAGTTGACTTTAATTCTTCCAGTTGAAGCTACAGTAACATTACTGGATTTTTCTAAAGGACTTGGTGTGTACCCAATTCCCATGTGTAGCATATAACTCACAGATTTAATTATAGATCTTTCTCAGTCACTAGTTCCCTAGGAAACAAATCCAGGGCTCATGTCTTGTGCATGGAAGGTCATAGCAAGAAGATAAATATTTCCTGCATTTTGAAACTTTATCTAGAGGCCACAGGTCTGCAACTCAGCAGATGAGAGCTCTTCAGACAAGAGCCAAGAGCTGCCGTGTTTGACGAATATCAACGATACTTAAAACCTTTTGTGTTTATCTACCCACCTAAACCACTGAATTTTTTCACACTATCTCTTTTCCTTTTTTAAGGCTGAAATACAAATAAGATGGGAAGTTTTCTTAAACGTTTCTTCCTGCTCAGTTAAGATAAAAGCTGTTTGTAATTAAAAACATGGGAACATTATCTGAAAACTCCAAGCTAATTTTAATCACGTGGACTTTGAAGGTCAAAGATCTTTTTTCGTCTTGAATCAGGTTGAAAACTGCCGCAATTGGCCAGATATATTGAGAAACTAAAACAAGAGTGCAAACTCAAAGCAGAACATTCAGAAAAGGCAAATGCCTTTAAATATATGAAGAAAGATCACAAAGACAAATTTTTTCCTTATGACTAGAGGAAGTCAGTCTCATTTTACTTTATAATTTTGTGTATTTAACACTCTATGAAATTGGTTTCCGCTTGCTCCCATTAAGCCACTAACTTTTTTTAGTCCTATGTGAGGATTAAATGGGAAAACATAAGAAAAGTACTTTGTAAACTTCAAAGAGCTATACAAATGTTAGTGATCTCAATTAGCGTTTATAGTATAAATTCTTAAATGAAATCCTTTTGGTCACAGTGGGGCAGGACTAACACAAGGTTTCAGGTGTCCACAGACTTTGACAAAGTATGGAGAGGAGCGCGGTCAGATGCCTTTCTTTTTTTTTTTACATCTTTATTGGAGTATAATTGCTTTACAATGGTGTGTTAGTTTCTGCTTTATAACAAAGTGAATCAGTTATACATATACATATGTTCCCATATCTCTTCCCTCTTGCATCTCCCTCCCTCCCACCCTCCCTATCCCACCCTCCCTATCCCACCCCTCTAGGTGGTCACAAAGCACTGAGCTGATCTCCCTGTGCTATGAGGCTGCTTCCCACCAGCTATCTATCTTATGTTTGGTAGCGTATATATGTCCATGCCACTCTCTCGCTTTGTCACAGCTTACCCTTCCCCTCCCCATATCCTCAAGTCCATTCTCTAGTAGGTCTGTGTCTTTATTCCTGTCTTACCCCTAGGTTCTTCATGACATTTTTTTTTCTTAAATTCCATATATGTGTTAGCATACGGTATTTGTCTTTCTCTTTCTGATTTACTTCATTCTGTATGACAGACTCTAGGTCTATCCACCTCATTACAAATAGCTCTATTTCGTTTCTTTTTATGGCTGAGTAATATTCCATTGTATATATGTGCCACATCTTCTTTATCCGTTCATCCGATGATGGACACTCAGGTCGTTTCCATCTCCTGGCTATTGTAAATAGAGCTGCAATGAACATTTTGGCATGACTCTTTTTGAATTATCCTCTTATGCATCTTTCACGTGGAGATCATAAAGTAAACAGACAAGACCACTCAGTGAAACTCCCAGAAACATCCCAGAGGGGTTCAAAAGGTGATTTATTCTCCCAGCAGAGCACAGCAAACCCGTGGCAGAGAGAAGACCTAGGGGCCTAAACCTGGTGTTATTACATTTTCAGTTTCTCCCGCAGCCTTGGCAATACCCAGTTTATGGCTTCGATGGGAGACCAGAGGCATGAGAACAGAGCAAGCTTTATTTGTTATTCTTTAGTGAAAGGAAAGCTCCAGGTGAGGAGAAAGAGATTATCAAGTGACATAGGACATGACCAGCAGGAGGCAGGGAAGAAATTAGTCATCATTTCCTTTCTCAATGCATCACACACAAATTGCTTTTGCTCCTTTTATGGGCCTCCATAAAATATTAATTAGGATATAGCTAATATTTATTGAGCTGTTATTAAGTACCAGGTAACATATACTTTTCATACGTTCTCATGTACAGCCACAAACAACTCTATGAAGTTGGTATAGTCTCAGAGGGTGACTCAGCTCTTTTCCAGCTAATAACCAGAACACATGGGCCAGAAATCAGGGTTTCTATGCGGAAAGCCTGTGATCCAAGCCATCACACAGTTAAGAAGGACGGTTCTAACCATTCTGCAGTCAACATCTTGGGGAATCTATGCAAATTGTGATCCTTCTCTCTCCAGATAAATACACACACACACACACACACACACACACACATACACACACACACACACACACACAAGGCCTATCATTTCAGATGTTCAGAGACCCGCCCTAACGTCCATCCATGGATCAAGGGTCAGACACACCAGGTTAAGAACTTCCGTTCCACAAACCTCACTGGCTCCTGGTCACCCTCATCTCTTCCTTCCCTCTTTTCAACAACTCGCTCAACTCACCCTTCCTTAATTTCTTCAAGGTGGGCTCACAGAACCAGCCAGATCTGAGATTCCAGCTGAAGTTCATTTTAATGGTGACATAACTGAGGGATGTACTTGCTTCACTGAAGAAAAGCGTACATGCCAAGTAGTGCTGTCCAAAAGGTGGTGAGAGAGGCTTCAAGCGTGATGGGGCTTCGGGCATTATCCACAGTTGGGGTTCCCTGCTGGGGTTCTTGGGCACCTGAGCCAGAATCACCCAGGGCTTGTCAGGAGCTCTGGACCCCACCGCAGACCTACTGAACCTGAACGTGAGGGTGGGGGTGGAGCCTCACTTAAGCTGCACACAAAATCGTGTAGTCAATTCAGGGCACACTGCAGTTAAACAGCCCCTGCGACTGAGAAACACGAAGTCCCAATACTAAATGACTTGCCTGAGGTCTCACTTCTTGCTGGCAGCAGAGCTGGGCCTAGACACGATGACTCCTGACACCCGTTCACACATTTTTATCTCAAATACCCAGACGTGTGATCAAAATTCAGTCGACAGAACAATTCATTTTAAACACATCATTGTGTTGAGAAAATGGATTTGAAATACTCAGTGCTTGTGTGAAACAAAATGTTTGTGATTGATTTCTTTAAACCACTAATGTCCCCAAATAGGATGTTTATTATAAGTCACCAAAACGCATGAATTTAAATCTGCTGTAATGGCTTCATTTTAGAGAAGAAGTCTGCTTTTAATAGGACTACATTTTCTCAGACAGGAGAAAAAAAGAACCCCATTTTGTTGCAAATTGTGGATTAAAATAAACAAACCAACAAATGACTATAGCAACATGGATTAAGCAGCCTTTGTTTTAAGGAACGCATTAACTAGAGTGATCATTTTTGTGGAATTAAAATTGGCATGCATTGTCTAACCATTATGTATATGAAAAAGGGGCGTGGTTTTAGGGATCTGGAAAGTTCTAGGGTAATCTGCAGCACTAGGGCCCTGTGGATTTTAGATAGGGTGTACAATGCACACACTCCAAACATGTGACTCCTTTCAGACTGTAACTGTAGAAAACTTACTGATGGGGCACTTCTCTACAGATCTGACGATGTACTGGCATCCATGTGGCTTCCCTCAAATTGTGCTCCTGGAATAAAGGTCTGATGCTCTAGGCCATTTATATTGGTTTCATTCCTCGACACTTTATTTTTTTAAAGAAAATAGAATATGATATTCTTTATTAAAAATGTTTCTAGCAAGTTTTTTTTTCCTTAACCTCACGGAGCAACTAAGCCCGTGTGCCACAACTACTGAGCCTGTGTTCTAGAGCCCGCGAGCCACAACGACTGAACCCGTGTGCCACAACTACTGAAGCCCACGCGCCTAGAGCCCGGGCTCCGCAACAAGAGAAGCCACTGCAATGAGAAGCCCGCGCAACTCAACAAAGAGTAGACCCCGTTTGCCACAACTACAGAAAGCCTGCGCGCAGCAACAAAGACCCAACACAGCCAAAAAATTTAAAAAAAAAAAAATGTTGATTGATTTAGTACTGTGTGATGAAGAGAATGCTTTCATATACAAAAGCTTAATTCTAAGCTACCATGAACCTAATGACATTTTAAAATACATAATCACCACGCTCCAAAGTCACTGTGTTTCGGCACAGTTGTATCTTCTCACTAAATAAACCAAGGCTTACTTTTAAGGGAGGCAAATCACACTCTCAAAGCTACAAATACTAAACTTCAATAAATCTATGAATTAAAATCCTGTGCACAAAGAAAACATGAAAAGTGATTTATTTTCCAATCATATCCCATTTATCAGCATTTTCACATTAAAAAAACTTAACCTGCTTTGCTATGAATATATGTTGAACCAACTTTGTTTTGATGCTAATGAAGGCTTCTTTTAAGCGGAAAAAGTGATGTGCACTTTATCCTAAATCAAGAGGAAATACAGGAGTATAATGGAGAATTATGCAGATTCCAGAAATATAGAAAGCTGAATTCACACGCTGGCTCAGTGACATACCAGCTCTGTGACTTCAGGCAAGTTACTCAACATCTCCCAGTGAGAAAGACTCCTATTTCTTGTTAGTCTAGTGGCAGTAATAGTACTCATCTGATAGGATTGGGAGAATTAATGAGATGGCAGAAGGTAGTGCTTGGGACACTGCCTGGAACATAATAAGTACTTCGATCTTATGGGAAATATTGATTTCACATCAATGGGACCTACAAATTCCAAAGGTCACCCTCAGCTTCTTGGACTCCCTGACCCCCTTACTAAGGTGGTTTTCCAATGAAGAGGCTTAAAGTTCCTGCCAGGCCACCACCACACTACCTCTGATGTGAGATTCCAGTTCCATAATCACTAAGATAGTGGCACATTTATTGAGACTTCGTGCATACAGGTTCCATGCAACAAATATATCTGCAAAAATATACCTCCATATTTGGTCAAGGTATATTTTCTCTGTGCACTGAAATGCATGAACACACTGTTCAGGAAAATAAGTGCATGTCTCTTTGTGGCTTCCAGAAGAAACTGTAATAAGTTAGAGGGGGGTACGCTGAACATGTAGAGGGCAGGAGGGGCCAAAACCAGGCTATTCGTGTATCTTAATGAGTACTAATTAAAGGTCTTATTCGGGGAAAAACAGTGGAAGATGAAAAAAGTAAAGCCAACCTGTCAGTAACTACATGGATTCTATATAGCTGAGCTATGATGGTTAGGGTCATTAGCAGACATTCTGACATTCAACTATAAAGCATTATTCATGAACACAGAGTGGGCAAAATTATACAATCCATTTAAATAAAATCAACCGCATAACAGATATAATTTCACAAAGTGACCATTTTTAAAAATAGAAAATTGAATTTCAAATCAGCATTTTAATGGCCCAGTGATCCAAATATTAAATTGATAATCAGGCCACAGTGATTTGCATGAATAGTTGGAAATATTCTTATAATTCTGTAATGACCTATGAAATGCCAGAAAATTCACATGCTCAGAAATATATTGTCCCAAGGAGAATTTTAGACTATTGATGCTGGAGGGAAGCTCAGAGATGATCTAAATCAGTGGCTCTCAACTGAGGGTTATCTTGCCTCCACCCCTTCCTTCATCCCCTCCCACCCCCACCCCGGGGACACTTGACAATGTCTGGTGGTGACATTTTGCGCTGTTGCAAGTGGAGGGAGGGTGCTTTTGGCATCTAGTGGGTCAAGGCCAAGTGTGCTGCTAAGCATTCTGCAAAGCCCAGGACAGCACCTCACAACAAAGAATTATTCAGCCCCAAATGTCAACAGTGCTGCGGTTAGAAACTCCTCATTTTCTCTCTACACAGTAGAGAAGCCGAGACCATGGCTTTTCATTGGACCAATGGTAAGCTGTTGACTAGATTTCAGGGTTCCTGGTGCTATTTTTTATTTCTCCACTAGGTTTCTTACAGCCCCATCATTCCTGCCTTCTACCCACTTACCTTAAATCTATCATTCAAGATTTATTAAATGCTTACTCTGTGTTTGGCACAGTGAACACAGCAGTGAACAAGATAAACATGCTCTTTCTCCTTTGTTTTTATAGCATGGTGGGAAAGGCAGATATCTAAGACACAATAACAATACAAAGAATTATCATTGTGATAAGTGCCGAGTGAGAGTACACAACCAGGGGAACCCAATTCAGTTTGACATCTTGTTCTCAAGCCAAGTCTTCTAATACTAAATACTTTATCACACATTTAAATAGCCTTGAAAGAGATTTTGGGAACAGGCATGAGTTCTGACAAGTAATCTTATATCTCGGAGGGAACCTTGCAACATGATCGGGGATAACAGTGATGGCTACCATTCACTGGAGACTTTCTATATACCAGGCACTGTACTAAATTCTCTCCTTACATTTAATCCTCACTACAACACTAACGGGTAGTAACTATTGCCATCACAATCCCCAACTGACGAAACTTCCACACTTTGGATGAGTACCTTGGCTTGGGGATATGTCATAGTCTGTCACGGCTGAGTTGAACTTTGAGGAAGGTGACTGACAGACTTGCTCATTCAATGAGGGCCTCCTTTGTGATGTAGTAGACTTGGTGGGGGGTGTCAAGGCACAATTGTTGATTAGGTGATTCGTCTCTACCCTTGAGGCATTAATGGGGGAAGTAAAGGCAGTTTGAAGCAAGCAAATGTGCATGTCATGGATTTATGGGCAACATTACCAATTGCCATCTTTAAAAAAAAGAAAGTGGTAAAGACGTTAGTATGTATCTGAGGCTTAGAAGTGTGTCTTCAGAACTGCTCTGTCCAAAATGGTAGCCACGAACCACATGTGGCTATTAAAATCAAATAAGATTAAAGATCCAGTTCTTTGGTCACACCAACCGCATTTCAAGTGTTCAGCAGCCAGCTGTGGCTAGTCGTTACTACATTGGATGTGCAGATATAGAACATTTCCATCAGCACAGAAAGTTCTAGCAGACAGGGCTGCCCTAGAACTTGGGGTAGCATCCAGGGGTAAGGAATCTCTTAACAGTTGCGCTCAGGCTGACCTTCTCCTGGCCTTGGGACCTAAGGTCATTTCTAGCTGGGGCTGTTTGGGGAAAAAAGGGAGCTTAGAGCTTGCTACACTCAGACCCCCACGGACAACAAAGCTACAAATCAGGAATCTGACAACTATGGAAGGACAACTATGACACATCCCAAACATTAATAACATACATCCACCCCCGGACCCCTTTTAATGCCAGTAATTCCCCTACCAGGAATTTATTTCTTGGAAATAATTAGGGACATGCATGAAGTTGAGGATGTTAAGTGGAATGGTATTTATAATTAGGGAAAAACTGTAACCCCACTAGATGTCTAACAATAGCTTAAAAAACCTACAGGGAATTCTCTGGCGATCCAGTGGTTAGGACTCAGCGCTTCCACTGCTGGGGGCCTGGGTTCAATCCCTGGTTGGGGAATGAAGATCCTGCCAGCTGTGCAGTGTGGCCAAAACAAACAAAAAATAAAACAAAAAAACCCACAAAAATTAAAAGGCAACCACACACAAAAAAACACCAACAGAACACACTAATGCACACCTCAAAGTCTACTGCTGTACACGCCCTCTTTTTATTTTATTTTATTTTTACTTTTTTGCGGCATGCGGGCCTCTCACTGTTGTGGCCTCTCCCGTTGCGGAGCACAGGCTCTGGATGCGCAGGTTCAGCGGCCATGGCTCACGGGCCCAGCCGCTCCACGGCATGTGGGATCTTCCTGGACCGGGGCATGAACCCGTGTCCCCTGAATTGGCAGGCGGACTCTCAACCGCTGCGCCACCAGGGAAGCCCTACATACCCTCTTGACTTGGAAAGGTACTGAAGGATATTAATTGAAAAAGCAAGTTACAAAATAGTATGCATATGTTGATCACATTTTGTGAATATAACACATACATATGCATAAAGAAAGTTACAGAGATCTCTAATGCATTTGGTGTATTGGTGATCCATCTGGCTGGCAGGGTAAGAAGTATATATATACATATGTATGTATGTATATATATATTTTTTTCTTTTACTTATCTTCATTCTTATGCTTTCCCAGTGAACAAGTCTACTTGTTCAAAGCTATTCTCAAAACTAACGATCAGCAAGATAGGGGTTTGTTCAGTCACTTAGTGGTCACCCAGCTCAAATTCAGACCTCTGAGTTGGTAAATGGTGCCCCTCCCTCCTACACAGCCTCTCCTGGCTCCTCTGTTCTTTTCAGTCAACTCTCCCTTTTCCCCGGTCTCTGTTCTGGTGCATTAGAAAAAGAAATGGAACCAAATTCATAGGGTCTGTGAAGTTCTGCCTTTATCAGTGGGCTACAGTGGGGGTTAAGAACATAATTTAGCATCTTCAACTGAACCACTGTACCGTGAAGTTATTTTATATATAAGATATAAAAGAACCTAAATTTTCTATTTCAGAAACATCTATCCTAATTTCTTCTGTCCAAACCAAATAGAGCTGACATTCATGGCCAAAAATCACAGGCATTATTCTTTGGTAATTTCAAAAATAAAGTGAGACTCTGGAATAGGGCTGCCCAGTAGAACTTTCTGTGATGATGGAATTAGTGTTTACTGGAGCTATCTAAGACAGTAGCCACGAGCTACAGGTGGCTCTTGAACACTTAAAATATGGTTAATGTGGCTGGGTAACTAAAGGTTTTAATTTTTTAAATTTAAATAATTTAAGTATAACTTTAAGTAGCCTCATGTGGCTGGAATGTGAATTGAACTCCTACATACTAGCATGAAGAGCCCCCCTCATGGCCAGGAAGGGTAAAGTTCATATGGTTTGGAGAGGTTCTGAATGACCCGAGTGGTCATTTGTTTTGGCTCTGCTTCAACACATAAGGCTTTAAGAAATTCTGAAGTATTGGTCAAGATAGCAGAAACATATTGGAAAGGCAAATTAATTTTTTTTTAAAAAAAGGTAACGCCAAGCAAGAAGATGTGACTTATGAACGCTTCTAAGCGGTATTAACAGATGGAGCATTAATAAGAAGGGATGGGGCTTCCCTGGTGGCGCAGTGGTTGAGAGTCCGCCTGCCGATGCAGGGGACACGGGTTCGTGCCCCGGTCCGGGAGGATCCCACATGCCGCAGAGCGGCTGGGCCCGTGAGCCATGGCCACTGAGCCTGCGTGTCCGGAGCCTGTGCTCCGCAACGGGAGGGGCCACAGCAGTGAGAGGCCCGCGTACCGCAAAAAAAAAAAAAAAGAAGGGATGGATTCTGAAGTGAGATGGATGATAGGATTCAGCATTCAAGACATGCTCCAGTGATTTGACAGACACTGAGCTGACCTGATCTTTTAGGAACCCATTTCCTCCTAAACTCAATAAGCCTCCAACTCCCCTGGAATGGAAATGGAGCACAGAGATGCTGTAGGAGAGATTTCATACAAACCAACCAACCTCAAAGCATCATATTTTTGGGTTTATGGGCATCTGTCCCCATAAATACATTTCCGGGGGGTGACTGGAAGATTGTTGTGATTTTCAGGTCATACCTCTATGTTCTGGGGTGATGGTCACTTTGAAATAACCAAGGATGTGCCTGTTCCCTGGGTCTGTGATAGCATGCCCTAGGTCATAGAAGATGAGAAGCAGCTTCTAATCGTAACTCCACTGATGGGAGGATGAGGGTTAATGAGCTGGATATTGGGAAGGTAACAGGGCAGAACCTCAGTTTTGGGCAGATCTTCTTTGCTTACTTCCTAAATGCAGATGTCACCAGAAGACAGGGAGAGTCATGGAGTTTTGGCTGTGTACCACATATTTTTCAAAGCATCTTTCAAGTGGTTTGCTGGATTTAGCAAATAAAAATACAAAATGTTCCAGTGCAATATTTGGGACATACTTATACTAAAATATTAGTCACTGTTTATCTGAAAGTCCAATTTAACTGAGGCATATTTTATCTGGCAACTCTATCATGAAATACCAGTCCCAAGAGATCTCCCATGGCAAAAAGTTCTCCGTGGTTAACCATGCACTGGAAATGCTGCTAACTTTATCATCCTCTCAGAGATTCCCAAAGATAACAGCATGTTAAAAGCTCTGAGAAGTTCCACAGCAAGTACTTTCACAATCTTTAACACAACGCTTTGCAACCTTTGAGAACATATTGCCCAGCATAAAGTGGTTTAAATGCCAGCTCCAGGGTCAGATGTCCTGAGTTCAAATACTGGATTCACAACACAGTGGCGGCTCTATGATGAGGGATAAATTACAAGGAGAGCCTGGGATTGGGCATCTGTAAATGAGGATGGTCATAGCACCTCCCTCACAGGCCCAGGCTGAGAATTATGTGAATCGGCATAAAGTATTCAGCATCAGTCTGACACAGGGTAATTTCTCCATGAACATGAGCTTTAATAGTCACAGCAGCAGCAGGAACCTTCCACGACAATGGCTCTTAGCGTCCAGGGAACGTCCAATGCCTCTTAACGTTCAGTAGATGCAATTTGGGACATGCAGAAGGCAGATCAAAGGAAGGTAGAGGGAGAGTGTTGGGCTGGTCCAGCATGGCATCTCCTTCACTGTCAGACTGGCTGGCCTTGAACTCATTGTGCTCATGGTGGTTGATGAAATGAGAATTTCTGGTGCAGCGGAAGGTTCAGTGAATCAAACTGCCTAACGAAACCGTGCCCCACCACAGGGAGCTACTTAGTCTTCTCTGCTTTTTATTAGCTACTGTATTAGCTTCCCAGGGCTACCACATTAAAGCATCAGAAACTAGGTGATTTAAACAACAGAAATTTATTGACTTACAGTTCTGGAGGCCCAAAGTGAAAAATCGAGGTGTCTGAAGGGTTGGTTCCTGTTGAGGGCTGTGAAGGAGAATCTGTGCCAAACCTCTCACCTGGCTTCAGGTGGTTTGCAGGCAATCTCTGGCCTTCCTTGGAGTGCAGACACATCACCCTGATCTCCACTTTGATGTTCACATGGCATTCTCCCTGTATGTGTGTGCTTGTGTCTGTGTCCAAATTTCTTCCTTTTATAAGGGCACCCATCTTATTGGATTAGGGCCCACTGTAATGACCTCATTTTAACCTGATTACCTCTATAAAGACTCTATCTCCAAATAAGGTCACATTCTGAGGTACTAGGGGTTAGGACTTCAGCATATGAATTTTGGGAGAGTACAATTCAAACCAAAACAACTACCCTCTAGAATGGGACTAATACCAGCTGCCTTTCTAACCACATAGGGCTGTAATGAGGCTTCAGTAAGAGAAAGTAGGGGGACAGATTTTAAGAAAGTTGATCACACTATAAAACTGCATGGTAAACGTTTAATTTCATGTGTTGATCTGCACTGGAAATGGTGTTCAAACTTGTGCAAGAAAGATGTCAGGAAACTGTGACTCTTACCATAATTCTGCCTGGAAACATATAGCCAGGGATTCCACATTTCCAAAGACACACAGGTTCTAAGAAGATGGGAGATGCATGCTATTTGCAGTGTCACTAAATTCCCTGATGGCATACAGGAAATTGGAGACAGACAAGGAAATGAAGAGAGAGACAAAGAGATTTCAAAATTTACTGTCCACTCATCTTGTGTCAACCTAAGTGCTGGACACACGGCTTGTGAAATCTTAATCCAGGAAACTGAGATTATTTATGAGCAATCTATTTTAATGGAATGGACAACCTTATTATTAGAAAACCTTCCTAATACAAAAGAGAAAGCAACTCTGGAAGGGAGAGGCTGATGAGAAAGGTACCAAAAAGGAAGGAAGAGGGCTAAGGCAAAGGTTTATCAATTTTGTAATTTTAGTTGATGCTGCCTCTGTTGTCTCTTAATTGTCAAAAAAACTATTTTCCATTGATCTTGACAAATTTAGTCCAGTCAGGAAATGAGCACATGCCTGTATCTCCTATACTTCTCATCCATGCTTTTGCCACAGCCTGTTACCAATTCTTGGCCTTTTAATTTTACTCCATCAACAGTTAAGTCTTTAAAATTTAGATACGTTATAAAGATGGGTGCTTAGAAGTACTTTCTGTTAACGGAATCTGTCCAGGATGCTCCAAAGCAGAATCTCTCATTCCTCACTAAAACATCTTTGAAGAAATAAAATATATCCTGAATTCCAACAATTTTAAGTACTAAGACTGACAGATAATTACCAGGAGAATCTCAAAGACAGATGGAACGGAATTGGGAAAAAATGAATTAGGACTTTTCCATGCTTTGCCTAATGAAACAGAGCAGCATCTCTAACCAGAAAATAGGGAGACGCCATGGCCCTGCCCTATCTGTAGCCTGTCTTCCAGTTCAGGAACCCCAGCTCTCCATCAGAGTCAAGGAAACGTTTCTATACATCCTGACTTCTCACTGCCCCTGACTTCTTGTCTATGTCTGAAGTATGACATCAGCTTTGAGAAAACAAGTAACAGTCACTGAGGGTAGGAACCTACAAAATGATAATGGTTTTCCCTTCTAGAGGAAAAATTAAGGCAAAATAACTCAAGCCATTTTGACAATAGCATTTTTCAGAAGAGCTTGCTCTACTATATATTAAGCACATTATAAAGCTATGAGTATTAGAACAGTGTAGAATTATTGCAAAATTTAATAGATGAGAGGATCTCAAAATAAACTCTGATAGATTACAATTTAACATCACAAAAACAGAAAAGGAGTGGATATTAAAAAACAAAACAAAAACACAAAAAAACACTTGGAAGGAAAATGAATTTGGAGGGTGAAAACTCAAAATGGGCCTTTACAATAAAGCATACATCAAAATACATTCTAGATGGACTGAAGAATCAGATGTGAACACGAAGCCACAAAAATTTAGAAAAGTATATGTATTAGCATGACTCTCATCTTGGAATAGGCTAAGGATGTTAATTGTAAAAACGGGAATACGTCATAAAGAAAAATTATATTGTGTCTGATTAAAGATTTAAAAAGTCAGTGTCTCAAAACATCAAGCAAAATTAATTCAAATAACAAGCTGGCAAGAAAGTTGCCACTACATATGACAGGCAAGAGATTAATATCCATAATAAGTAATAAGCACTTACACATCAATAGGGAACTTATTTATACCCAAATAAAAAAGGGAATAGGGCTCAAGAAGGAGTTACTTCACAAGATGTGGAGAGAAAAAAAAAAAGTCACTAGTATTTTTAAATGGCAAAAAAAGATAACAGTATTTTATCATTGTCATCTATCAAAGTGATAGATTTAAGCAAACCTCAGTACTTAATGCTGGCAAGGGAAAGGTAAACAGGGACTTTCATATACTGTAGGTGGCAATAAAGTTCAGTGTTACATCTTTGCAAAGCATTTTGATAATTACGTATTAATTGTTAAAGGAATTTATTTTTTGCCCATACAAACCTCAACTTCTAAGGATCAATGCTAAGAAATTAGATAACTATGGACACACATACATGTACCTAAACCATCATTACAGAATTATTTAAAACAATGAATTTTTGGTAGAAAACTAAATAACCTACAATAAGTGGAAGCTTAAATAAATAAATAAACTGATAGTCTGTAAAATATTTTCTTATGTAGACATTAACTATCATAGTTTTGAAGAACTCAGTGAAGGGAACATTCCCACAAAGTGAAATTTTAATCACAGAATACAACCTGAATACATTTAATTTGATCCTACATACAGATATATGTAAATGTGTATGTACATACATACACACACAGGTGTGTGTGTGCATATATATGTATGTATGTGGGTGAGTGTGTGTGTGTGTATATATATATTAAATACTCATATGGATAGAAAAAAATAGACGCAAACCCACTAAAATGTTATCAGAGGCTCTCTCTGCGTAGTAAATTACAAGCTACTTTTATTTCCCTCTTTTATTCATTCATTCTTTCATTCAGCAATAAGTATGCATTGCTTTTACAATCAGAATAAGTTTATTTAAAAATAAAATACTGGAGTCAACATCTATGAGATGCTAATGTTTATTGTGTCATTTTATAAATATTTATGAAATGGCTACTATTATCTTAGCATTGCACTAAGGAAGGGCAGAGACATTTGGAGACTTTCTGCTGGAAAGAATGATATAGTCATTCACAGCATTTTAGTTTTCTGTTCTAGTCTCTTCTAGTCTATTCTGTTCTATTCTATTCTATTCTATTCCTTGGGTGGCACCATCCATTAGATGGTGCTGAATGCCCAGCTGCACTATTTGACAATGGGAATTAGAGGGAGGGAGACAAATTTTGAAAACACTGTAATTAGGAAAAAGCAATAAAAAATGAAGTTGACCTGAAAGAGTTTGGGAAGAGACTTTAGGAGAGGCGAAGGATAAAGTGGAACACAGAAAGATGAAGCAAAACTTGCACAAGCAACCAGCTCAGTAATAAAACCAACGTTTGGGCCCAGGTTTTTGCAAATCTTAACACCTTTTTTTTTCCTTTTACGACTACCAGTAGTACCTATGGACAAGAATCTAGTACCCAATCAAAGCCTAAGTATACAGCAGGAACGTACCATTGTAAATATGTTTGCCAATAACTAAGTTAAAATATTTATAAACCTTAATGGGATTATTAAAACACTAGGAAAATCCTGCCATGTTTCCTTACATAGTGTACTCATTTTCATGTTGATTCCCACTTCTCAAAATAAAAATGCAGCAAATAGAGGAATTTTCAGACATGAGAATCCAATTGCTTCATTCATAACATCTTTGGGAGGTAACTATAGGAGGCAAGAGGCAACTACTCTGACTTTTTTTCAAACAGTTGAGAGATTTGCAACCCCGTGAATATGTTTCATGAATGGCAGTAATATGTGTTTGCTCCTGCTTCATAGTAAGGCTAAAATCATCTCATCCTGCAAACACTATTCGGTGCCCAACGGACATTTTTCAAAAATCTGAATTGGTAAATGGTGTTTTATCAACGCAAAGTTAAATGTGAACTTCAAAAGCCACAAAGTTGGGTATAAACATGGGATGCACTATCATAACTGCACCTGAATACGTTAAATATGGAAATGAGGCTGGGTGAGCCCACAGCCTACAGCTCTCTGAACCTCTTGCCCAACCACATAAATTAACCAAATGGCATGTCAGTGGAAGTCGGCTTGGAAAGCCTGTGTTCCTCACAAGTTTTTGAAGTTTAAATGTTTCCAAGATAATAAAAAGCTGATATTGAAAAGGAGGGGAGGAAAGAATCAAGAGGTTAATTATCCGCTGACTTGGATGGCTCCGGTGATGTGCTTAGCTTTACCCCTCTCTCATCTTAGCCCAATTACTCTTCCAGTCAAGGCTGACAGGTCCTCAAAACCCATTTCCGCTGAAGACTCCTCTTCCTCCTGCCCCCTCCTGCTTAAACACTGCCTTAGACATTTACATATAACAGTCAGGTCTGGTATTTCACTTCTCATTGTACTTGGGCAGTGCTTGGTTATTCATTTACAGTAGGAAGAATTCACACTCTTAATGCCAGGGAACATCTGCTGAGAACTGATTTGTTAAACACCCTTTTTTGCCCCCAGTATAGTTTAAGATCTGGTCGCCAACTGAAAACTGTATCGCTGCCCGCTGCTATGGTAAGGTGCTTTCTGACTGAGGTAGATTTGATCTTTCCACAAACAGTGCACATTCTTCATTTTCCCCATAATTTCATTTTTTCCATGTTTAAAAAAGGAACCTTTGAGCTTAGCACCCTCATGCCTTGGATTCTATGTGGCCCTCCCTCCTCTCTGATCACTGCTTATTTCAGGCTCCTGTCCTGTCTTCTGCATCCTGTAGAGAGATCTTGCTGAAGGTTCTTTCCAAAGTCCCCCTTTGTTGTTAACTTCTCTCCACAGTCCCTCCAGGAGGAGAGGGCAGTGACCTAAAGCCCATTTCTAGTTCCCACTTCTCTCCTCAATTCCAGGTCTGTAACGTCTATTTTAAGGTCAAACTGGCATCTAATGCTTATTTCTAAGCCATCCTGCAATCAAACTCCGCCTCCATCTTTAATTTATGTCTCTGTCACCAATACTCACTGCCTTATCCTCCTCTGCTGTAACCACCAGCTCAGGGTCTCACCACCCAGCCTGGACCCTCATTAGTCTCCTGGCTGCCCTCACAACTTGTGCTCACTGCATCCTCCACAGCAAACTGTCTTGGCACAGAACCTGGCTTCCTGCTCTGGAGCCTTCAAGTACTCCTTCCTCAAATGCCTTCCTTGGTAGATGTCCAAAGCTTCTTTTAGCAGGGGTTGATAGGTTTTGCCTAATAAAAAGGGTGCTGTAGCCAAAAGCAAATTAGAAATGAAGAGTTAACTTAATCTGATAAAATGTGTTATTTTCTTCAAAAAGTTAAGTCCACTTCTTCCTTGCCCCACAGCCAAAATGTTATAATAGAAGGGCTCCATTTAGCTGGGTAGGGAATTGTCTTCTCAACCCTGGCAGATTTACAAGATGGCTGAGAAACAAAGTTTAAACCAATATTTCACTATAATACCAAGATCAAATTTATAGATACAATAAGATCCAGGATGTGTTTCAAAATGCGAGTGGGAGAGGGACCAGAGATATAGCAACAAGAATGGCCACGTGTAGCTAACTACTGAGGCCATGGGCACTCATTATACCATTCTCTATCCTTGTAGATATTTGACAATTATTATATTGAAAAAAAAAAAAGAGTTTGTCATCTGTCAATCCCCAAGGACAGGGATATATATATTGTTAAGTGACTATAAAATATTACAGTATACAGTGGTAGGAGACTTTTTGGCTGCTATGTCCAAGTTTCCAGCCAATCGTGACAGTAGCAATAGTTTCCAATTAATATCTATCACTATCACGCCAATGTTCATAGCAGCACTATTTATAATAGGCAAGACATGGAAGCAACCTAAATGTCCATCAACAGATGAATTGATAAAGAAGATGCAGTACTTATATATAATGGAATATTACTCAGCCATAAAAAATGAAATAATGCCATTTGCAGCAACATGGATGGACTTAGTGATTATCATACTAAGTGAAGTCAGACAGAGAAAGACAAAGATCATATGATATCGCTTAGCTGTGGAATCTAAAGTAAAAATGACACAAATGAACTTATCTGCGAAACAGAAACGGAGTCAAAGGTGTAGAAAACAAACTTGTGGTTACCATGTAGGAAAGGAAGGGGAAGGAATAAATTGGGAGAATGGGACTGACATATACACACTACTATATGTAAAACAGGTAAGTAATAAGGACCTACTACTGTATAGCAAAAGGAACTCTACTCAGTACACTGTAATGGCCTATATGGGAAAAGAATCTAAAAAAGAGTGGATGTATGTATATGTATAACTGATTCACTTTGCTGAAACTAACACTACATTGTAAATCAACTATACTCCAATAAAAATTTTTTAATAAAAGAGTTAAGCACACAAACTAGTCTTTTCACTACAATGAACCTTAGAATATCCGTCAATTACTGTGAATTTTGTGTCTTCAAGAAAGGAAGGGGTCATGCAGCATTTTCTCCATTGTTTTCCAACAGATTCATTTGGGAAGGGTGTCTGTCTTGGGGGATCAGTTTTAGGGGTGTGCTCTGGATATCCTGGGCAAACTGAGAGTTCCCCATCTGCCATCTGTAATCAACTGCTAGATTTGGCCATTTATCCTTGAGCCTCCAGACCTTCTTCCTAGGGATGCCCCCAATTCCTCCAGCCCAAGTCCTTAACTGGCTCTTTGACAGTCTTCTCAGCACTCCCACTGGACACTTCAGGCACTCCCTGCCAGCGATCAGAGCCTGGTCTGCAGAGAGCTCAGCGCCCAGGTCAGAAGCTGTGCTCCAAGGGCAGCGCTTCGGAGTCAGAGGGCCTGTGTTCAATCTCCAGCACTGTTTTAACCTGGATAACCTATGGCAAGCAACTTAAACTTCCGAGCTTTACTTTACTTATCAGTAAGATGGGAATAGCAATAATGCTCACTCACTGCATAAAGGGAATGAAATGTTGACTGCACGGAAGATCATTTTTGTACTGCTTAGCACATGGTAGGCGTTTAATAAGGGGCACTGGCCCTCGATAATCTCTATTACTGGGAGTAGCTATCACTGTAAACCTCCTTCAGAAAATAAGGTTGCTCCCACTTCAGCTGGACCAGGAGCCCAGGTACCACTGTACCGACTAAGCCAGCATGAAAGTGAACCAGCTCATCCCAGGAACTCAAAAGGCAGACAAAGTCTGTTCCTTAAGTCAGAGTAACTGGAATGAGACCTACCACCACAGCCCCACTGGGCTCTCTCGTCCGCCCCGACACCTCCAGACTTCCAAGAATTGTGTGGCTAGGCTCCCTGAGGTTCCTAATCTGTTCTTTGACCACATCCCTGAATCTCACTAGTCAGTGTATCTGGCCCTTCAGGATTCACCACAGACTGGCCTGCTGGAGACCTGAGAAAGGGAAGCCATCGCAGTGGGGTTCCAGACACTGGGAGCTGCAGACCCAGTCCCACCTCTAACCAAAGGGATTTAGAAGAAACCCAAAGCACAGCTGCATGTACCTTACTTTATAGGAGAATAGCATCCCAGGGCTTGTCCAGAAGGTAGGTTGAGCAGCGAACCACTGTTAACCCTGCCAGGCAGAACTGTCTGTGAATCTTCTAATCACAATACTCCTTTGCCTCTGTTTGGTACTTTGCCTCTATTTGGCACTAGACTTAACCAGAACTATCTCATTCAATCCGTTTTGCAGAGAGAGACAAAGTAATTTACCCAAAGGCACACAGTGGTGCATGGTGGAGCAGTGGTTTTAACCTGAAAAATCTGACTCAGGTTCCTGAAATCTTGAACCCCTGTGCTAAACACCCTCCTTTATATGTCTTGAGGCTCCTAGATGTTCCGAAACCCTGAGAGAAATCAGAATCACCTGCTTAGACACGCTGGTTCTGAGCACGCGTGATGCCTCATTTATGAGTGAGAGTGACTTTGGCTTGTGACCTCATTCCACCACATGTATGGCCTGGGCAGACACTTCCTCTCTGCAGTCTTCAGTATTTTCACTGGAAAATTAAGATAATAACGCCCACCTTTTAGAGTTGGCAGAGAATTAGATGCGACAAGCATCTAAAACACCAACCCAGGCATTTAAGCAACTTACAGTGTTTTGGTTAATCACATGGGCTCTCGAATCAGACTGAGTTTTCATTTGTGTCTGAACAGTTTCTGGTTGTGTGACTATAAGATACAGCTAATAACTGCCTTATTTATAGTGTTGGGGTGGTTGTTAAATCAGATGTTTTCCAAGTGCTTGCCATAGTGTTCAGCACATAGTAAGCGCTGCTTATCATAATAAATAAATCGCATCAATGATGTGATTACTGTGAGGGTGGCGGTGTTGCTGCTGCTGTTTTTAAGGTTAGGCTATGCTAGGCTGCCAAATGAAAACAGAATGGAGCAGAATGA
Source organism: Globicephala melas (assembly GCF_963455315.2). Classification (NCBI taxonomy): domain Eukaryota; kingdom Metazoa; phylum Chordata; class Mammalia; order Artiodactyla; family Delphinidae; genus Globicephala; species Globicephala melas. The sequence goes on along the minus strand of NC_083332.1, from coordinate 57,333,697 downwards.
AACCCCAGAGGCTTAACAAAACACAGGTCCATTCATCTCATACTCAGGTTGTGAATTCAGTGTGGCCAGTGGGGGCTTTCTGCTCAAGAACCCAGGCTGTGAAGCCTCTGGCAGCTGGCACCATCTGAAATATGTCCAGGGCCACCACAGCAGGGAAAGAAAGAGAGAAAACGGCATGCTTCAGCTAGAACCAGCCAAGTGGCTGCATCAGACAGCAACGGGGCTGGAAAATAGAATCTTTCTATGTGTCCAGGCAGGAGGTGAGGGCTGGACATTGCTGAGCACCAGGGCCTCTGCCACAGTGATAATGGCAAAGGCAGCTACACAAGGTGATGGGCTTCCAGCTTAGATCCTTGTCCTCAACAGGTGGTTAATAACTGGGAGCCTTTTTTTTTTTTAATAAGTTAACTGGGGTACAAGTCTTGACCACGTGATGGGTAACAAGCTGGACTGTGCACCAAATGTAGAAATAGTGCATTAGGGAAAGAAGGAGCTTTCCTATACAGGTGAGTATGCTGAGCTCTGGCGCTGTCCCAGCTAGCTCCATAATTTGGGCTATGAGGGCTCTCAAAGGTCTCCGATCCATCTATAAGATCATTACTCCAAGCGTGATCCACAGACCACCTCCATGGGAATCACCTGGGGAGTTTGTCAGAAGTGTAGATTTCTGACTTGTCTCAGACCTACTGAATCAGAATCTATGTGTGTGTGGGTTGGGGGGTGGGTAGGGGTGCAGAGTCCACAGTAAGTATTTTAACAAGCCCAGCTAGTGACTTTTAGGCAATCTGAAGTTTGAGAACCATGCAGACGGGTACTTCCTGTCCTTGATTTCCCCATGGGCACCACCTCTGGCACTCAGACTCAGGGTGCTCCTTCAACACCATG